>NC_058382.1:29161305-29533805 GCF_018350175.1 Felis catus | reverse complement strand
TTTACCTGTTCCCAGCAGGTACCTGGAGCCAGCATGAGTGAAAGTGGCTTCGATCACTCAGTAGGTCTTGATATCCGTATATCTGCTGTGCGGCTGCCTTGGCACAGGCCGTAAGGATACATGGGGCACGGGGGGACCACCTTGGGTCGTGTAATCCCAGAAGCAGCCCCTGGGACCAGAATGTGAGTGCAAGACGTTCATCTTGGAGATGATCACAGCGAGCACTGGCAGAGGAGCAGGGAGTGAGCCAGGAAGGGAAGGAAGCCAATACGGGGGGGGGGGGGGCAGTGATGAGCAGGTCACTGCTGTGGGGACCTGAGGCTCAGCCCTGCTGGGGACTCGGAAAGAGCAGGAAAGTGAGGAAGAGAGAGAGAAGCTGACCTTCCGGGAGGCAGAAAGGAACTGAAGGAGGAGAGAAGTCCTCCTCGAGTAAACACTTTGACTTCAACAAGTACGTTGAGGCGGACATTGGAGTTTCTGAAATGTTACTGCTTTTGTTAATAGATGCTCATTGGGGCTGGGAATGAACCAGCCCACCGCCTGGGTCCGTGGGAACAGATTGATGTTGTTCATACTTCTCCTTTATGTTAGCTTGCCCCAATGAATAAAAGTACCATTAATAACAATATTATACGCTGACATTTATTGCATAAATGTCACGTGCCAGGCACTTTTTTATGCATTTAAATACACTATCTTCATGTTTTGTAATCTGCCAGTTGTAAGCATGAGTGAGTCTAACATGGACTTACTGGGGGTGCCTGGGTGGCTCAGACAGTTGAGTGTCCGTCTCCTTTTTTAAATTTTTAAAAAATGTTTACTTATTTTTGAGAGAGGGACAGACAGAGAGAGACAGAGTTTGAGAAGGGGAGGGGCAGAGGGAGAGGGAGACACAGAATCCGAAGCAGGCTCCAGGCTCTGTGCTAACAGCTCAGAACTCACAAACCACAAGATCGTGACCTGAGCCGAAGTCGGTGAGCATCCAACTCTTGATGTCGGCTCAGGTCACAATCCCAGGGTCATGGGATGGAGCCTCGCATTGGGCTCTGCTCTGACCATGGAGCCTTATTAAGATTCTCTCTTTTCATCTGCCCCTCTAACCTGCTCATACTCCCTCTCTCTCTCTCTCTCTCAAAATAAAAAAAGAAAGTAAATTTACTGGGCCTACGGAATAGGACAAAACCATAAACTAGAATAGATTGTATTAGAGTGGAAAATACCAATGTGTAATCCATTGCAAGGGTTAATTTCATGTAATGAAAACCGCGCTTCACTTATGTCAGTTTTGTGTGAGTGCGTGCGTGTGCGCGTGCACACGTGCGCGCACGTTCGCCTGCAGCCTGAAATATGTTTCTCCCCGTGAGTCGAGGACAGTTAGAGAAAAGCCGACTTTTCTCATTGAAATCCGGTAGCAATTCTTTGAGGTTGGTGCCGTGTCCCCCCATTGTACAGGTGGGGAAACTGAGATTCCAAGACGTTAAATAACCTGCACAAGTTCACACAGCAAGGAAGTGACAAGGCCAAGGTTTGCTGTCCGCGATTGTAACCATGACAACGTCAAGTCTTTACAGCAAGGAAAACGTAAACTCTGTAACTCTCCCCGAGAGCCCGCGTTGGGAAAGCTCCGAGCCCATCTGCTCCTCCAGAAGGCTTGCAACTGTTCTTTTTCATGTTTGTCAGAAGAGTTTGGTAACAAAACCCATTTAATATCAAACTGGAAGACAGCAGAGTGCTCCTTGGCGGTGTAGCATTGTTGATGTCACCTTAATTTATAACACGGCAAATGGTTAGGCAGATGGCATTTAATATATTCCCAGACATAAACATGAGGCTTAAGTTGTATATGGTATATGTTCCTGAGCGTCCATAAACTCTGTAGGGGGTAAGCCCGTCTCTCCTCCTTCCCTTTGTCCACGCCCCCTCCCCCTTCCACACATGAGAAGTGTTAACCATTCAGAGACCCAGGCGGGACGTACAAAATGTCCCAACTCATAAGAAGGGTGTCACAGTGACTTATATGATGGGCTTTCCGGCTCATCCCAAATAGCGCTGGCCTCGACTGAGTCACTGATGTCAAAAGGCAAGGCCACCGTTAGTTATATAATAGAAGGACCCTGGTCTTCAAGTCTAGACCTTCATCTCACAAGTCAAGTAACTGTTTTTTCATCAGTAGGCTTTTTTTTTTTTTTAGAACAGTTTTAGATTTACCGAAAACAAATGCACAGATAGTATAGGGTGTTTTCATATTACCTCCCCTCCCTCCCAAATACACACTCCCAGCTTCCCCTATGATTAGCACCTGACATTGGTGTGGTACGTTTGTTACAGTGAACGGACCAAAGTCAATACATTATTATTAACCAAAGTCCAGTGTTCGTTCAGATTTCCTTAGTTTTTTACCCACTGTTCTTTTTCTATTTCAGAATCCCATCCAGGAGGCCATATTACATTTAGCTGTCGTGTCTCCTTAGACAACTCTTGTCTATGACAGTCTCTCGGTTTTTCTTGTTTTTCTTGACCTTGGCAGTTTTGAGGAATACCAGTCAGATATATTATAGGATGTCCCTCTTTTGGAGTTTGATGTTTTTCTCATGATTGGATTGGGGTCATGGGTTTGGGAGAAGAAAATCAACAGAGGTAAGGCGCCATTTTAATCACATCGTATCAAGGGTACACACTATCAAAATGGCTTATTGCTATTGATGTTGACCTTGATCACCTGGCCCGGGCAGTGTCTGTCAGGTTTCTCCATGAGACAGTTACTCCTTCCTCCACCCCCGCACTGTCCTCTTTGGAACCAGGTCACGATGTGTAGCCTCCCCTTAAGGAAGGGAGTGTTATGCTCCCCTTCCTTGAGGAATAATTAAGTTAGTATTTCAATTTCAATTTCAATTATTAATTAAATAATTAATTTGGAATTCTTATGCATGGGAAATTTGGCTCTTCCCCTCCATTTATTAATTTGTTCAATTATTTATTTATATCAGTATGTGTTCATGGATATTTATTTTATACCCTGGGTGGTTATCCAATACGATTTCATTTTTAAAACAATTTTTGGGGGCAGATCGTTTCAGCTTTGACCATTGAGCACTTTCAGTTGGCTTCTATGCCCCCTTGACACATGCCCATCAATGTGCCTCCCTAGAATCAGCCAGTGCTTTAAGAAGCCCTGCTTACTTGGGGCGCCTGGGTGACTCAGTCGGTTAGGCATCCAACTTCAACGCAGGTCGTGATGTCATGGTCCGTGAGTTCGATCCAATGGTTCGTGAGTTCGAGGCCCATGTCAGACTCTGTGCTGACGGCTCAGAGCCTGGAGCCTGCTTCAGATTCTGCGTCTTCCTCTCTTTCTTCCCCTCCCCTGCTCATACTCTGTCTCTCTCGCTCTCAAAAATAAACATTTTTTTAAAAAAGAATTCTACATGTATTTTTGATACCAGGTCTTTATCAGATATGTGTTTTATAAAGATTTGCCCCCAACTTGTGGTTTATCTTTTCATTTTTTTAATAGACTCTTTTCTAGAGCAGAAGTTTTTAACTTGAATAATGACAAGCTCGATCAGTATTTCTTTTAGGGATTGTATTTTCTTTACTTTTATTTATTTTGATAGAGAGAGAGAGAAAGGAAGACAGCAAGCATGGGAGAGGGACAGAGAGAGAGGGAGAGAGAGAATCCCTCGACATGGAGCCTGACAAGGGACTCGCACCCACGATCCATGAGATCATGATCTGAGCTGAAACCAAGAGTTGGACACTTAACCAACTAAGCCACTCAGACACCCCAGGGATTGTACTTCTGGTGCTATATCTAAAAACTTCTTGCTAAAGCTAAGACCACCTAGATTTTCTTCTATGCTATCTTCCAGAAGTTGTACTTTTCAGAATTTTCATATAGATCTGTGGTCCATTTTGGGGTTAAGTTTTGTGAAAGGTGTAAAGTCTGTGTTTAAATTAATTTTTTTTTTTTTGCATATGGAAAATGGTTCCAAGCACCATTCGTTGAAAAGATTATTCCATTTTTTCTCCGTTTAATCGCCTTTGCTTTTTTATAAAAGATCTGTTGACTATATGTATGTGGGTCTATTTCTGGGCTCTCTATTCTGTTCCATTGATCTAAGTGTCTTTTCTTTTTCCAGTATCATGGTGTCTGGATTACTGGAGGTTTATAGGAAGCCTTAAAGTGGGGTAGTGTCAGTCTAACTTTGTTTTCCATTTTCAATATTGTGGTGGCTATTTTTAAAAAAATTTTTTTAATGTTTATTTATTTTTGAGACAGGCAGAGACAGAGTGTGAACAGGGGATGGGCAGAGAGAGGGAGACACAGAACCTGAAACAGGCTCCAGGCTCTGAGCTATCAGCCCAGAGCCCGACGCGGGGCTCAAACTCACAAACCATGAGATCGTGACCTGAGCCGTAGTTGAACGCCCCTGTGGTGGCTATTTTGAGTCGTCGGCTTTTTCGTATAAACTTCAGAATCAGTTTGCCTATGTCCACAAAACAGTGTGCTGGAATTTTGATTGGGATTGTGTCAAATAGCTCGAGTTGGGAAGAACTGACATCTTAACAAAACTGAGTTTTCTAACAGGTAATGTTTTTAATCAGCTTTACATGGGCGTAACTGACATATAATAAGCTGCACATATACTACGAGTACAATTTGGCAAATTTTGATGTATGTATGCATTCCTAAATCCATCACCATGATCAATGAGCAAATTTATCATCCCCCCCAAGTTTCCTCATGTCTATGATCCTTCCCTTCTGACCTCCTGTCCCCAGACAAAGATACTGTTTCTGTTGCTATAGGCGAGTTTGCATTTCCTAGGGTTTGATATAACTGGAGCCATACAGCATGTATTCTCTTTAGTCTTATTTATTTCCTTAATGCAGCGTCATTAGTATGAGATTCAGAAATCCTATAGCATGTATCCATAGTTTATTCTTTTCTACTGCTGAACAGTATTCAATTGTGCATATATACCACAATTTGTTTACCCTTTCATCTATTTTTAAAGTTTTTAATGTTTATTTATTTTTGATAGAGAGAGAGAGAGAGAGATACAGAGTGCCAGAGGAAGAGGGGAAGAGAAGGAGGGAGACAGAGAATCCGACGAAGGCTCCAGATTCTGAGCTGTCAGCACAGAGCCCAACGTGTGGCTCGAGCCCATGAACCGTGAGATCATGACCTGAGCCAAAGTTGGAAGCTCAACTGACTGAGCCACCCCGGCACCCGTACTCATTCATGTATTGATGGACATTGGGTGGCTTGCAGCTTTCAGCTCTTACAAATAAAGCTGCTATGAACATTTGTGGACAAGTCTTGCTATGGACGTAGGCTTTCATTTTTCTCAGGTAAATATCTGGGGGTAGAAGGACTGGCCCATCTGATAAACAGAAGTTGACCTTTTCCAGAAACTGCTCCTTCGTGCTCACGAACGCGTTCATTTCTTATAACCCAATTCCGAGGAACATCGTGAGATGTTAAAAATCAGCATCTTCAAGCTGTTCTGCAACTAGAAGAAGGAAGTGGCGGGACACCAGTTGGAAACGCTGGTCTGAGAAGTTGAGAAAGTTCAGGCCCCAGTCAGACGTGCCTTCCACGCAAGTCTTTTCTGCTTTTGGCTGGGAAGTTCTGGTATTAGGTTCTGAAACGGAAAGGTTTGCTCTCTCTCACGTGGTTCAGCCTCGTGCCTTCATGCCACAGATTCATCATTTTGTTAAGTCTCTAGGGTTGTCAGATTTGCTCTATTCTAAGTTCAATGCCATGCCATTGAAAGTGTTGCTCCAAACAGTGCTTTTGTGAAACTCGGCAAATCTTTCTCTGTCTTTCTAAAACATGTTGGGACTTCTGCGAGTTATGTTCTCTTTGAGGAGAAAAAAGATGCCTTCGCCCTTCTTGCGTACGGCTCCTTCTATTGAGTTCTGGGTGTCTTAGCCCCTCTTTCTTGAGCCATTGCTTTTTTTTTCTCCCCCCCTTTCCCCTCTGTCTTTTGGACTGAGGGTTTTTATTCAGCACTTCTCCTTATCCCTGTGAATCTCATTCACAATAGTTCCCTGATGACGGGTACACATTTTGAGGTCAGTGACATTTCTGTTTCTTTTTTTGGTTAAAATGATTTTTATTTATTTTTTAATCTAGAGAATGTTTCAGTTTCTTTCCAATAAGAGGAATATTTTTTTAAAGTTTAGTTATTTATTTCTGAGAGAGACAGAGACAGCACAAGTTAGGGGGGAGGGCAGAGAGAGAGAGGGAGAGAGGGAGAATCCCAAGCAGGCTCCATGCTGTCAGCACAGAGCCCGACGTGGGGTTTCAACCCACGAAACTGAGAGATTGTCGCCTGAGCAGAAACCAAGGGTCAGATGCTTAACCAACTCAGCCACCCAGGACGGGAAAACCTGGAAATGGGGTTCCCTGTGCCAGCATCAGTACTCGAGTACTTATGAAATCAGCACAGGTAGAGACGGGCTCTGGAGGGAGTGCCGTGTGTGATGGGAGTCCTCCCTTCCTCCTTTTGGTCCCGCCTCCCCCTTCTCTCCCTCTCTTTCTTTCTGAAGCAACATCATTCATTTCTTTTAATCCCCTTTCTGGGGCTGAGTATGGGGCTTTGGAGAACTTTGGGGTAGGAATTGGAAAACTCTACCTAAAAGGCCAGACAATAGATATCTTAGTCTTTGTCAGTTATTAGGGAGGTACTTGTATAGCCATTTAAAATGCAACTATTTCAAAATGTGAAAGAACAAAAAAACATTCTTAGCTCTTGGACCAGAAACCAACAGGCCGCTGGCTGGATCTGGCTCCTATAGTTTGCTGACCTTTGCTCTAGCAAATTGGATAAGATCTCTCGATTCTCAAGGAGTCGGAGGAGTTCTCCACAAACATAGAACAGCAAAGAACGGTCTGGAAAATCGACATCCAAATACAGACTGAGCTCACATCAAATCCACCTCTGTCAAATGCGACCTGCCCAAATCTATCTAAAATAAGTTTTTCTGCAAGTGAAGAAGCTACGAATTACTTCCCCACCAATGTGGGCCTGATATGCACAATGGGAAGGTGGTGGCTCACTAACCAGTCCTCAAATTTCGTCCTAGTTCAGAAAACTCTCCAGCCTCACCTTTCTCCAGTGTGATCGATCCTTGCATTCTGGTGAACCGGTTCAGGTGCGGCCTTTCTTCATCCTCTTCATCCCAATGGCCACATCTTAACCATGAGCCCTCCGTGGCGAGAGGGCACTCCCCACCCCCACATTCCCCTACCCACTCCCGCTTGTGCCAAAGTCAACCCAGTGCCTTCTGAATGGAGGGATTGCCAGAGTATAACCCAGAGACCATGATGAGCAAGAAAGTTGATTTCAGATAACATATTATGGTAGGCAGACATCAAAGACATCTCATGATTCCCACCTCCTGGTATCCACACCCTTGGATACTCCCCCTCCTCCTCAAGTGTGGCCTAGATCTAATGACTTGCTTCCAAGGTGATGGGTTAGCGCTTTCAAGATGTGGTTGGTTTCAAAAGTCTGTTTTGTTGGCCCTCCCTCTCTTACTCTCTGGCTTGCTCAATTTAATGAAGTCAGCTACCAAGTTGTGGGTTGCCCTATGGAGAGGTCCGTGTGGCAAGGAACTGAGGGTGGCTTCTGGCCATCAGCTAGCAAGGAACTGAGATCCTCAGTCTGACCACCTGTGAGGGCCTGAATCCTGCCAACAACCATTGAGCGAACTTGGAAGCGGATCCTTCCCCAGTCCAGCCCTGAGACAACAGCGGCCCAACCAACATATTGATTGCGGTCCCCTGGGAGACCTCAAGCCAAAGGACCCCCGCTAAGCTGTGCCTGAACTCCAGATGCACAGAAATTGCAAGATGATGAGAGTTGTTCCAAATCACTAAGCTCTGAGGTATTTTGTTACGCAGCAATATGTGACTCATACATAGGTGGACTAAGATTTTCATCCCAGCAATCCCATATTTATTATAATGTATGGGGGGGGGCTTGGGTTTAATAAGCATTTAATTTTCTTTTTAAATGTACTTAAGTAAAAAAGAATGAGTACAGGTGACAATTAGATGTGGCAACATATGTCAAAAATGACAAAAGTTACTGACGTTTAGGAAGTGCTGCTTTAGCCAATGGCCTTGAATTTATCAGTGCCAATAATGAGTCGACACTTAAGACCCTCACACCCTGCTCTCCTCTCCATCATAGATGCTTTGTGCTGGCAAAGCAGGATGAAATTTAGGACAGGTTAGGACCTAAGTGGGATAAAAATAGAATACATATAATGTCTGGGTTCATGGATTTAATATCTTAAGAGGAGCATCAGAGTTCACTTTCATGAAACAATTTATACATACGTTGTGTTCTGTACATGAGACTAGAGAGAGAAGCACCTGGGTGGCTCAGTTGGTTGAGCATCTGACTCTTGATTTCAGCTCAGCAGTGATCTCACAGTTTGTGGAATCCAGCCCCGTACTGGGCTCTGTGCTGAAAGCATGGAGCCTACCCGGGATTCTGTCTCCCTCTCTCTCTCTCTCTTTCTGTTTGCCCCTCCCCCACTTGCACTCTCTCTCAAAATTAAAAAAAAAAAAAAAAACCAACAACTCTTCTTGAGTGGGGGAGGAGCAGAGGGGGAGGGAGAGAGAGAATCTCAAGCAGGCTCCGTGCTGGCCAAGAGCCTAATGTAGGGCTCGAACCCACAAACTGAGATCATGACCTGAGCCAAAATCAAGAGTTGGGTGCTTAACTGACTGAGCCACACACCCCCCCCCAAATAAACTTTTAAAAAAAGAATAGAGAGACTGTGCAAATGAAGTGGGACTCAGATAAATGTTCAGCGTTCTGGGATGACCTGGGCCATGAAGAGGAGTTAATAGGATTGGAAAAGTCTCGAGAGATTTTGAGGGAGATTCCTTTCAGCCCCGGAGAGTGGGTCAACTTCATACTCATCAGCGTCTGCTATAAATAAGGTGCTGTGCTAGGCACACCTCGCATTTGCGGGTGATTGTAGAGGAAAAAAAACCATCCTGCTTTGTCTGGGACTGAGAAGGTTTGGGGGATGTGGGGTTTCTGGCGTAAACCTCCAGAAAGCCCTGGAAAACCAGGGTGGTTGGTGGCCCTGTGCAGTGGTCTCTTTCTTCTGGGGCTTTGAGGCAAGAAGGCCACGGGCAAGAATTGTAAGAGCTGTTGTATTAGGCTAAACAATGGCCCCCAAGGATGTTCACTTAATCTCCAGAACCTTCCTTACATGGCAGGAGTGACTTTGCAGTAGGACTTAGTTATTAAGAGTCTGGAAGTGGTGGGGGTTGAGGAGAGGTTACTCTGGATTCTCCAGGTAGACTCAATCTAATCACCAGGGTCTTCCTCAGAGGAATGCAGAGGAATCAGAGTGAGAGGAAAAGGGAACTTGACAAGGAAACAGAAGACAGAAGGATGCATGTTATAGACGAAGGAAGGGGCCCCAAGCCAGGGAATGTTGGGCACCACTAGAAGCCGAAAAGGGCCAGGAAACAGATTCTCCCCTGGAGCCTCCAGAAACAACCAGCCCCTGCCAACACCTTGACTTTAATCCAATGAAACTGCTTCCAGACTTCTGACCTCCCACACTGTGAGAAAATAAATGTGTGTTAAGCCACTAAGTTTGTGGTGATGTGTTACAGAGAATATGGACATGCATCAGGAAAAGGGCAAGGTGCCATGGGCCCCCTGTAATGACAGCTCCCCCGAGTGGCTTTATTTTATGTCAACTCCACGGGCCATGGGGTGGCCAGATCAATCCATTTCTGGGTTTGTCTGGGAGTGTGTTTCCTGCTGAAATTGGCATTCGGATGGGTGGATTCAGTGAAACAGAGGGCCCTCTGCCTGTGAGCGGGCCTCCTCTGATCTGTTTCGGGTCTGAAAAAGAGCAAAACACCGAGGGAGACGATCCCTTCCCTTTCTGCCTGCCTGACTGAGCTGGGGCCTTGTGGACTGGGACTACCATTGGCTCTCAGGCCCCTAGACTCGGACTGAGTCACAACCCCCATCTCTTCTGGGTCTCCGGCTTACGGACAGATGGTCGGACTGCGGACTGCTCGGCCTCCATTGTCGTGTGCAATTCCTCGCAGTAAGCCATTTAATAAATCAATACGTCTCTGTCTTTCTCTCTAAGCATTATATTATTTTACATTATTATATAATATACCATAGGCATCATTTACATAATATACGAACATATATATTTATATATTGTGCTCGTGTATATAACTATATATACATAGCTTCTCTGAAGAATCCTGACTAATGCACACCCCCCGGCCTAGAACACGTCCGAAAGAAAAGCAGAGTGGTTAAATACTTGTTTCCAGAGTGGGAAAAACTCACACATATAAAAAGAATCCATTTTAGTGTGTGGGGAAAATCAAGAGAATTTTCATCTCCCTTCATTCTCTTCACGTTTCTATTTTGGGGCATTTATACAAAGTAGATAATACAGGCCTCCGGGTACATAATTTGTAAACAAAGAAACAGATAGCGATGGGCGTGCGTGTTCATGCGTTTTCTTCACCGCGGACGTGTGGTGAAAAGTTTGATGGTGACTGATCTCGGGAGGTAGACTTGGGTTCGCTCAGAGCCACCCCACTTACTGCCTGTTGGATTTGGGGGAGGTTGCAGAACCGCTCCCACCCTCCCCATGCCCATCCGTGAAATGGGATGCCGATCGTGATGCCGATGAGCTCACAAAGTTGGGGGAGCGTTAAAATCGATACTCCCCGGGGAAGAGCTGAGCCTGGGACAAGGTAAGGAAGACGCGCCCTCTCAGGGTTGCAAAAGCGCAGGCTGGGCCCCTGACACCCCGTGCCCGAGGGTCTCTCTCGCCTCACCGTGCCCCACGTGGAGTCCCTGGCACGTGGCTGGCGCGCAGAAGAGGCTCTGTCACCAGTGGCTGCCGGCATTGACGTCCACCCTGTCAGCCCGGGCCCACACTGGGAACCCCCAACCATGACCCCGTCCCAGCAAGCGGCACATGGCGAGAGTCCCACACCCCTGATCCCTGGGACTGAGAGAGGAGCTTGGTCGGTCTTTCTGGAGTAAAGGCTCAACTTCCGCCAAGCCCCGCTCCGGAGGCCGGCTCTCCCCACATCAGGCACACTCTTAAACATCTGTCTGTAGTGTGATTTATTCTCTTTTAAAATGAGGTTTTCAAACAACTCACTATCTTAATTTTAGCAGTTCAGCTCCTTTGTATGCTAACAATACCAAACATGCAAATGAGCTACCACTTTGCTTTCTAGCAAAAATGTTTCTGTGCAAACACTTGATTTTATAACGCACTTTGCAGCTTTCTCCTATAATTAGTTGTTAAATCTATATTTGACTTTGTCTAAATGGTTGCATTGCAAGGCTGTTTTTCTTGCCTCTCCCTTTGGCTAGTTCATCTTACCCCTGCCCACGTACTCTCCTCGAAGGAGGGGATGGTTTCCTGGCTAACTGTTAGACTGAAGGCGAAACCCAGAAAACATGCGGGGAGTCAGGGTGCAGGTCACCCGGAGGCCCCGGAAGGCTGCAGGTTGGGTCAGGTGCACACCATGCGTATCTCGTCCTTTTTGGACCAGCCGGTTAACCACGGTGCGTTCTTCTCATGGCAAGAGCAGAAGTACAAGAGGGCAGGGTTAACCACGCAGGTCAGATCCAGCCTCTGCCGGCATCATGTTTTCTAGCATCTGAAACCAAAGGATGCCAAGTGTATTTCCTCCTACCATGAGCTCAAAATAAGCCACACGCCCAGTTCCATAGCCGTAGGTAGGGAAGTGTATTCCTCCGACGGCAATGAGGGTGGGGAAGAGAATGGACGTTGTTGAACAATAATCTGGTCTTCCGTGGGTACCGAAAGAACCCCTCAGGAGAATCTGAGAGCTAGCAGGGTTGTTCATTCACGCGGTAAAGTTTCAGGGAGGGCCCGCTTTACACTGGTCACTGCAGATGTGCTAGAGTTTATAGGAGTTTAAACAAAAGACGGTGGGAACCCACCTTACGGTCTAGACAAAAGAAGTCACGGAGGCCAACCCCAAGCCCTCTGGTGTCCTCCGATTGTATATTCAATTTTGGAGTCCTCATCAAGGGAAAGAAGGCAAAGGCACGGACACAACTCGGGCATGAAAGCAATGTTTAGTTAGAATAAGAAATCATGCCAAAGATACTAATCTTTAAAAAGCTAACAGATTTGGGGGCACCCGGGTGGCTCAGCCCGTTGAGCGTCTGACTCCTGGTTTCAGCTCAGGATCTCATGGTTTGTGAGTTCGAGCTCCCACATCAGACTCCATGCTGACAGTGCAGAGCCTGCTTGGGATTCTCTCTCTCTCCTTTTCTCTACCTCTCTCTCTCTCTCTCTCTTTTTTCTCTCTCTCTCTCTGAAAATAAATAAGCTTTTAAAACAGCTGACAAATTTTTTAAAAACCCACAACATCCAGAAAAATAATCATATTTTAATTAATTAATTGCCGGAACCCCTCTATAATACTTTTTGCCTGCAATTTTGCCTGTTCAGTCTTTGCCTCTTCCCATGATGACAGCTTTGTAATCTTTTCTGTAGAAAGAATAGAAATATAATTCAGGCTTTGGTCTAGCAGCGTTGGATCAAAATAATAAAACACGATACTTGGGATGCATAAAACATGCACCTTCAGAGAGAGCTGTACTTCCTGAAGGATACAGGTTTGTACTCTCCAAATACAATAGTTCTGATAAATTATATTTCATGGGATTCTCATATAAATCATGGTGGGTTTATAATTATACTGCCAATAAAATGCTGCTTTATTTGGTATATTCTGGCAGGAGAGAGCTTCTATTTTGACTAGGAATTAATGCGAACAGGAATTTCTGCGTCTAACTGTGCACATCTGATGAACGTAGAATTGTTCCGAGCCTAGTTTCTGCCTCCCTGATTTGGAAACCTGTTTCGTCTCTCCTATTCTCTCCCCCCAGTTCTGGGGCCAGGTACCACTGGACATATTCCCCACTCAAGACAGTGTCTGCCTGCACATTCACGTCACAACTCAGTGACTTGACCCAGGGGGCAGAGGCAACATTCCCAAGCCCACACTTACGCTGGAGCCGTAAGCAGTAACTTACTATCCATGGACATTGTGAGCCACACAAATATATCTCACTGACTACAAGCTAAGAGTATCCCCAACTCTTGGTCCTCTTGACCAGCTCCCGGAAATGTCTGTAGCCACGTGGCTAAGTGTCACAGAAGAGAAACCAGAGTGGAGAGACAATAGTCTTCCCCGACTGAAGTTAAGACACCTGTTTGCAAATTTTACAAAAGCACTTTGTCTCAGTCCGTTCGGGGCTGCTATAACAAAGTAGGATGAATCGGGTGGCTTGTCAATAGCATACATTTATCTCTCACAGCTCTGGAGGCTGGGAAGTCCAAGATCAAAGTGTCAGCAGATTCCGTGTCTGTTGAAACCCACCTCCCAGAGGCCATCTTCTAGTGTAATATGGCGGGAGCTTCCTCGGGCCTCTTTTGGAAGGATACTGATCCCATTCAAAGCTTTCATCGATTAATGCCATCCCCTTGGGGGGCAGAGCTTACCATATAAACTTCGGGGAGGCACAAACATTTCAATCTACAGCACCTGTGACAACCTAAACCCACTGTTAAGTCCCCTCTCCCGACCCTGGCAGGAACCCGTGCTAGTGAGGGACCCTGATATTCAAGCTCCAGGAACTTCATGATGATCCAACCCCCTTGAGATCTCTCAGCACAGACTGCCACCCTACGGTAGCCTCACACCCAGGTGGCATGGCTCCGGGAAGGAACCACTTCCATAGTGGGTACCAGGAACCACAAGAAAGTATCCAAAGCCTACTTTCCCTTTATGGATTGTATCCTAAACTAAGTGACATATCCTGAGTCCCTATCCTCTATCTGTCTCTCTCCGCTTCTAACCACTAACCTCCTAATTTATCCTCCCTTTGGCTTCCATTCGCCCTCTAGATTTGGCTGCGCCATCCAGGGGCTCATGGAGGAAAGACCGCCCAGCTTGGAACCCCAGGACCTGCCCCAGACGGAGCTCTCCCAGGGACTTTGGGAACTTCTTCCCAGATGAGACACTACAGGTTCCCAGCATATGAAAAAACGCTCAAGCTCGCAGGTAATCAGGAAAATGCGCTTTGAGAACCACAGTGAGCTATCATCTTGGTCTCATAAGATTGACAGAAATTGAAAAGATTGGTAGTCCCAACGGTTGGCATAGTTTCTGGTAAATGGGTGCCATTACACGATATTTTTGTGTTTCCCCTATTGGACTATCTGGCAAAATTTGTAATGTGCGTACCCACTGAACGATGAATGTTCCCAAGAGTAATTTACAGAAATATACTGCAGTCTGGTCAAAGATACAATATGAGGACTTTTTAAAATTGCAACATTAGAATAATGAAAAATTGGAGGCAGCATAAATATCCACCGACTGGGAAACAGGTTGCATACATTACGGTTTATCCATCCTGTGAAACAGTCGGCAACTATTTTTTTTTAAATGATGGTTCTGACATAGAAATATCCCCAGAACATATTAATATGTGAGAAAATCGAGTCAAAGAACCATACGTATGATGTGGTCCCATTTTTTCATGGACTAAAAAAATTTGAACACATCAAATAACCTCTTGGGGTCTCAGTCTCCTCCTTTGGAGAGAATTCCTCCTGCCTCTCAGGGGCTGGTAACTTAAAAGTGGCTTTGGATGTAAAAGAATCCTATAAACTGTAAAGTTCTATATAACTCACCATTTAAAATGTATCACGTAAGAGGGAAAAATCAGTTGTGGGCATCCTATAGGTATTTCTCTAATTCCTGACGTCTCCTAGTGTCTATGAAAGAGTTTTTTTTTTTAATTTTTTTTAACGTTTATTTATTTTTGAGACAGGGAGAGACAGAGCATGAACAGGGGAGGGTCAGAGAGAGGGAGACGCAGAATCCGAAACAGGCTCCAGGCTCTGAGCTGTCAGCAGAGAGCCTGACGCGGGGCTCGAACTCACGGACCGCGAGATCATGACCTGAGCCGAAGTCGGCCGCTCAACTGACTGAGCCACCCAGGCGCCCCATATGAAAGTTTTTACAAAATAAATTGTTCTGCGCTCCGTGGGGGGCTGACTGACATGGGACACAGGTGGCTTAGAGCATACTTAGCGACGTGCTGGGCACACAGTAGGCATTCAAAGCATACTTGTGGAATGAAGGACTCAAAACACACACTAGAACAAGGAACGCCTGGGCAGACTGGGTTAACCCACAAGATGGTGCTGGTCTTGGAGGTCTGGTTCATGCCAGAATCATGGTCATGACTCCAGAACCATGAGGGTCACTTTGACGGAGTCCTGCACCATTATGTATGTGCTTATCAGGGTGAAATATTAAAAGAAAATAACAGAATACCAAAACGGAATGTGCACGAACGTACACTATGATTACAACGAGGAAGTACAATATTTTTAGACAAGAATCCTGAGAGGCAAACAGAAAATTGGAACCAGTAGGTTTGCTTAGTGAGGTGATATTAGGAGTAAAAAAAAAAAAAAAAAAAAATTTTTTTTAATTCTAGGAAGGTTATAATGTTTTGGACACAATCTACTCACTTAAATTTCCTTTAAAGCTTCACAGCTGTGCATTAGCAAAGGAACAGACGTTCATCATAGACAGTGAAGAAACTCGGGAAAAACTGGGAGGACAAGAGAAATTCACCCCCAGAGCTGTGCCCAAACACCAAGCGTGGTTAACAGGTTGTGTCTCTCACTGAGGTCTTACTACATTGTTTTTTATATTTTGGGGGCAGATATTTTATATATTTGAGTCTTATACATACCATCCCCACGCCCCACCGCCATGTGTCCCCCAAATGCTGAAGAGTTTGTTTTGGAGCCATTGAATACTGGTTCAGTCACTTACCTACTCTACTGTATATCTCGGGCAAAGTTCTTACTCTCTCTGACCTTCAGGGTTTTCATTTGTAAGATGAGGATATCCTTAGGGCACGCTTTATAAGTGAATTTCTTCATGTGAATTTATACTTCAATTCCAGACACATAACGGAGACTAGAAGGAGTGATTTTGGAATAAAGAATAAATGAATCAAGGAGGGGAACTCGATCTGGTCCGGGAGATCAGGGAAGGCTTCCCAGAGGAAGTGGCATTTCTGGGATCTGAAGGCTGAGCAGGAGTTTACCAGCCAGAGAAAGGGACAGGAGACTAGGGGGAGGACGAGAGAAGGGAGGGGTCATTCTAGCTAAAGGGAACAGCTTATGTACAAATGCATATTGGGAGTCAGAGACAGAAGGGACTCAAAAGGAGGTCAGGGAGAAATGGGACCAGGGAACAAAGGGTGGTGTAATACAGAGAGACCAGGGAAGTCAACAAGGGCCAGATGAGGCAGGGCCCTGAAGCCCACTGGGCTTGGCCCTAGAGAACACGGAGGGACCACAAGAAGGTTTTAAGGAAAGAAAGATCTGGGCAGACTTGTATATTTAGCACTCCACCTACAGTATGGGGCATGAACTGGGGAGTATGGGCAGAGTGGAAACGGGGAGACCTCATCAGAACCTATTGTCCCGGGAGCCCCTGGGTGGCTCAGTCAGTTGAGCGTCCGACTTTTGATTTCAACTCAGGTCGTGATCTCACGGTTCGTGAGTTTGATCCCCGCATCAGGCTCCGCGCTGACAGTGTGGAGCCTGCTTGGGATTCTCTCTCTCCTTCTCTCTCTGCCCCTCTCCTTCCTCTTTCCTTCTCTCAATTAATAAATAAACTTGAGAGAAGAAGAAGAAGAAGCAGCAGCAGCTATTTTCCTGATCGTGACAAGAATGGCCGAAGCCACGTGTCTGCCCTCCACGAGTCAGTAGACACCTGAACTTATTTTGTGGCTGCTTGCTGCCTGGCTCTTGGCTTCCAGCGTGTCTCAAGATGCGCCTCGTTCAGCCTACCATCGAGTGTGCAGTGTCCCATGAGCTGGATCGAGAGAGTCCGGGGCGAGTTTCTGCCAAACCTGAGAAAGGTAGAAACGCTACTGTGGACAAGAGAAGGTTGACCTGCAGGCTTGCAGCAAGCGCCCTAGGTTTATATTCCAGACCACCAGCCACTATAATTATACATTAGCGGGCCTCCGAAAGGCACAATATCGATGCTCGCAGCCAGGGTCCCTGTTATAAAGGCCCTGCTCTTGGTTGTTATTAACTATACTGTACGAAGCCTCATAAACACCTTTTTACACATACAGTGCAACCTTTCAATACAACAATCAAATGCTTTTCAACAAATTACAGTCTCCTAGAAAAGGGACCCCTTGATTGCTTCCCAGAAAGAGGTGGAAGGAAACTTTAGACAGAACTCGTTCGAAGCCTGATGTTGAGAACCGTGTTTGCTTTGGGCTGGAAATGCTAGCCTGGAGTTCAGGCCTTGCACAGCTCTGGGGAAATCAGTGCCAATTAACCCGAGCCTGGCCAGAGAAGAAACGAGACCACAGGAATCATCTAACCAACCCGATCTACTTTCACGGATGAGCATAATGAGAGGAGACAAGAGCGGCCACTGTCTCGGGTCACGGGGGATCTCGGAGGGGGAACCGGGGCAGGGATTTCAGACCCCACTGCTGACATCCTCCCTGGGCACAGCTGACCGGTGGTGTTCAGATCCGTCCTTGAGTTAACTCTGTTAGTTCAGAATCTGGCATCTTATAATTAGAATGTTGAGTCTTTGTCCCCAGGACCTTCTCCTGTCTGTAAGACTTTCTCTGACACCCCTAGCTGAGCAAATTTTTCTCCTCTTATAAAAATGGATCTTTAGATTTCATTGACCAGTAAAATTTACAGACCCGGGGTTGCAAACTCTTTATTCTGCCAACTGAGGACATCGGAGAAAACAGGCTGAAAGGACAGGGACCCGGGAATACCTGCAATTTGCAATCACCATTTTTTGTACACTGAAAACGCATTATTGTTGACAGAGAAGGAGATAAAAAGGAAAGACAGGAAGAGAGAGGTAAACACAGAAACCACATTAGCACGTACGTGGGGTGGGTGGGGGTGCCGTTTGCCTGCAAAAGAGCAAGAAGAGAATTTCCCGAGAAAGATGGAAATATTCTCTATCTTGATTGAGGCGGTGGGGAGAAGAATATATCCGTTTGTAGCGGGGCCCGGGTGGCTCCGTCGGTTGGACGGCCGGCTCTTGGTTTCGCCTCAGCTCGTGATCTCACGGTTTGTGAGTTCAAGCCCTGTGTCAGGCTCCGCACTGACGGTGCAAAACCTGCGTGGGATTCTGTCTCTCTCTCTCTCTCTCTCTCTCAAAATAAATAAATAAACTTAAAAACAAAGAATATACCCATTCGTCAAAAATCCTTGCTGTTCATTCGATGTTCTTTCTGATGCAAAAGCAAAAACAAGACAAACATATAGGGGAAAAAACCCGTATTCTGATCAGACGTATCCTTCCTGGACCCAGAGTTGTCTCAGAGTCTGGAGCTGGGCTGAAGGCCATGGAGGAGGATGAATGCAAGGATGGTTTTCTAATGTAACTTCACCCCTGGGCCCCCCCCACCCACCCATATTCCACCCAAGACAATGCTGTGCCAGCAGGCGTTTCCACTCGGAGTCCCTGACAGAAACCAACTGAGGGCCGAACCAAGAAATTCCTCTCTCTTTGCTTCGGGAAGGCCTTGGCGAAGAGGCATGACCACTTTTGGCTGCCGTGTCCTCGCCTGAGCGTTGAGAAAATGGGACTCCCTAAAGCATGTCCTGAGAACTCGGGCCCTGACAAGGTCAAGACGAGCCACGCAAAGCCATCAGGGCTGGCCGTGTCAGCTCCAACATTGCTCCCGGGCTTGCAAAACAACGCCAAGCTTCAAGGGAGGTGACGGAGTGCTGGCTTACGCCTCAGAGAGACCTGCGAGTGGCTTCCGGCCCTGCCGTGTGCGGGGTGTGTGACGTGGGAAAAGGAACTTCGTCTTGATGAGGCACCGTGCCTTCCGCTGCAAAATGGGCCACCTTTATGGCGATGCTGCCAGGCTGGGAGAAGGGTCACGTAGGCAGAAAGTTGTCGGCTCAGTGTCGGGCACCTAGTGGGTTCGGATACGGAGCCAGATATTATTATAACTTCTAGATATTTCCTCGTGCTTCCTGGCAGCCAGCAGGAATAGGAGAAATGGCACAAGGTCGGACGCCGTTCTCGGAAGCTCGGTTTCCTTGACTCGAGAGCAGGGAGGGGAAAATGAAGTGATACGTGTGGGATGCTGACCTCCATGCCTGGCACATAGTAGGCGCCCACCAAGTGATAGCCACGGCCGTAACTGCGTCCGTAGGTACGGCTTGGGCCAAATGTGGCTGTGGGGGGGGGGGTCACCCGGGATAGCCATCATGTCACCGGGTCACCGTCGTGTCGGTCCACACACATTTGCCTGAAGTTTTTCCAAGGGTTAAACGGGGATGACTGGAGCCCTAAGGCCAAGACAGGCTGTACCCTCAGACTTTTGGTTTTTTAGTCCTTCTGTTGGCAGGAACCCTGGTCTGCTGGTTTGTGGCCGCACTCCCATACCAGGAGAAGCGTCAAGCAGGTAACAGGTGCTCAGCAAATATTGGTTGAATGAGTGAAAGAACGAGGTCCCAAATAAAGGAATGAATGAGAGTCGTGTATCTGACGCCTTTTGAGGTCTTACTCTGCCAAGGATGGGTCTCTCTACGCACCCGACTAAAGCAGGGAAGCAGATGTAACATTGTAGAGAGATTCTCAAGCCAATGGCCACAGTTTCAAATTTGGGCCCAGCCTTGCTTTCCTTAGAGATCGAGTCCCTCTGGTTTGGGTTTTTGGCGGACGGACAGCAGTCCGTGCCGTCTTACTTACTGTGATCCCCGGCTTACTTCACACGGATCATGTCCCAGGATCAGTGTTCTCCAAATGATGGAAAAGGGGGTTACAACCTGGTTAATAGTGCCCCGCCCCCCGCGCTTAAACCAGAACGTAAAATTAAGCTCACGATGATTTGCAAAAACAGGCTTGCAACATCGCAGGAAAACAAACCGAAGCCAAACAACTGACAAAAATCAAAATCAAAACTAGCGAGCATTTCTGGCGTTCCAGGACTCTTTCTTATTTACACTTGGGTTTTAAAACTCCACGAGACAACAGGAATACTCTAATTGGGGCCTGGGAGGAGGTACAGAAGGGCCCGTCGCTAGTAAAACCGAAAGCATTTATTTATTATTTAATTTGTTTGCCCAGGAGACTTCGCTCCTGATGCAACATCTGGTTTTCATTGTAGCCCAACTTTTACCTAATTGTACAGCTGGGGAGATTAAGGCACGAGGGGTCACAGGCCGAGCCCAGCCAGGACCCAGCCCCCTATGAGAGCTTTGCTCCTCGCTTCAGGGTAGAGACCACACTCCTTGCCCCTGGTCCTCCGGTGGAGACCTATAAATAAGAAAGGAATTAGTCTTTCAAGTCCCCACTCTCCCTCCTTCTGATTCTCATTAATGGTGGGGCTGGGGGTTGGAGGCGGAGGAGGGGTCCGGGGCGACGGACCCTGCAGGCGGAAGGGGCAGCGGCCACAGAGCTCCCAGACCACAGGCAAGGAAGGGGTGGGGGTGCAGCGCGGACGGAAGCGGCTCTTCCGGGGGTCCTTTGTCAAAGGCGGCCCCTCCGAGCCAAAGTGGCTGGCACCGGGCAGGCGGAATCCGTTTCTCAGCCCCGAGAGTAATAAACAAGAAATAGATTTCAGTGTAACATCAAGAGGCTGGAATGGAAAAAGAATAAACTCGACCCGGAGTGGAAACTGCCACCAAGGCGCAAAAGGAACCTTCTTTCCTGAATTCGACTCCCGTCTTTACCACTTCCACTGTGACCTTGGCTTAACCACTGGCTTGACCAGTGGCTTCCACTGTGGCTTACCCTCTCTGAGCCTCTGCACCCTGATCTCACGGAGTTCTTATGATTAAATGAGATAGTCTGCGGAAAGTATGTACTAGAAATAGATGATGCTTAGTAAGCACTTAGAGAAAGGTACTAAAACCAGTCTAAAAACATCACTCAAGACAGCATACTTTATTCTCCGTGCCTTTAAAGAAGTGAGGTCACCCTCAGGGTTACCTGGAGAGTGTCGGGCAATAAACAAGGGCTGAACAAGGTTCAGAGGGCTGGTTTGAGCCTCACGCCATGCCAGCTGTGGGGAAGGGAAGGAGTTGGTGACACAGGCTCACGAAGATAACAATCAAGGAGTTTAAAATCCGTCTAGTGAGACAGTAAGTGTACTCACAGACCCATCCAGAAATAATCCGGGGCTGAGTGCTTGCTATACAGCCCAAAGAAAAGCAACCCAAATCACACTCAGAAATCAGTCAGGGCTCAGGGCGCCTGGGTCGCTCGGTCAGTTAAGTGTGGGACTTCAGCTCAGGTCATGATCTCGCAGTTCGTGAGTTTGAGCCCCGCATCGGGCTCTGTGTTGACAGCTAGGAGCCTGGAGCCTGCTCCGGATTCTGTGTCTCCCTCTCTCTCTGTCCCTCCGAGCTCTTTCTCTCAAGAATATATAAACATTAAAAAAAAGTAAAATAAAAAAGAATCAGGGATCTGATTGGGGGGGGCGGGAATCACTTCAAGGAGGAAGTCAGACTGGATCTGGTTGGTTTTTTTGTTTTTGTTTTTGTTTTAATGTTAATTTTGGAGAGAGAGAGAGCACCCCAGGTGGGGGGTGGGGAGTGCAGAGAGAAAGGGAGACAGAGGATCTGAAGAAGGCTCTGTGCTGACAGCAGAGACCCGATGCAGGGTTTGAATCCATGAGCCCTGAGATCATGACCTGAGCTTAACTGACTGAGCCACTCGGGCGCCCCAGGCTGGATCTGGTTTTGAAGGATGGGTAGGAGTTAGAGAGGCAGTGGGGCCCCAGCAGAGCTTGTCCCAGCATAAACAATACCATAGTGATGGATTTGGGCGAACTTGGGCCAGAGATGGTGTCGATGAGGGCAGCCTGAATGGAGAAATTGTAGGCCGATGGGGCACAGAGAGCAGAGGGCTATATTTTGGGTGGTCCTGAAATTCAGGCCAATGTGTGTATCTCCTAGGGCAACGGGCCGCTAGCTATGGGCTACTAGGCCAAGAAGGGGGTGGGGATTCAAGAGTATTTGAGGAATCTGACACACACAGGCAACACGGACAGGATAAAGACTTAAAACTGGATGCATGTGAGTTCTTCTGGCATTCCCGCCTCACTAACTCCCAGCTCATGAGTCTCTGAGTCAGGGGATTTCTCTTCTTGATGGGTCTAAAATCACGTTTCCTTTGTCTGCATTTCTTACACGCCCCACCAGCCTTGGTTGGGGTGCACCGCGATGTACCCATCCTGGCATCGTGGCATCTAGGCCAGGGGTAACCTAGATTCCATGTGGCCCAAGGCAGCTCTGAGGGCCCCCCCCTGGTTCATTCACCAAAGTGAGAACATGCAAAGTGAGAAAATCAGACGGGGAACCAGATCCCCCCTTCAGCTGAGACGCACTTCTCCTGTTTAGATTACAGATTTGAGGACGGAAGGACAAGACGAAGCCTGGGAGGGAGACGTTCATTCCGGACCCTCAGAGAAAGTATATATAAAGAGCCTGAATACTTTATGTGTCAGGGCCTCCCATTCTTCAGGCTTTGGGATAACTTTGCGTTTCTTGTTCAGATGCTTTCCGGATTGGCGGAATAGAAAATGCCCCCAATTTGGAGGGGCGCAGACACCGCTTAGGATCCTTATTCTACTACTGGGGCAGGTCACCGAACTTCTCTGCCTCTCGTCTTCCTTGTCTCTAAGATGAAAAACCTTCGTTTCAAGTGTCACATTGAATCATGAGTGCTAAGGCACCTTGAAAAAGGATTCCTGAGTGTATGATGAGTGTCTGCTCTACGCTGAGCATTGTGCAAGTAGCTCGGGGGGAGGGGAGATGAAGTTGAGGAGTTGAGACACGCCGACGGCTCATTTCCCCAAAGCCCACTCTACACAGAACCAAGTCAAGAGATATCACCTGAACACATGGGTCCTATGGGCACATAATGTGTGATGTGCCAGGTGAACAGAATTCCTCACTGCAAGCCTTCTCAAAACATGGGATAGGTCATGTATACTGGGGATCTTGAAGGGAGGTAAAGTGTGTCTCCTTTCTCTCAGGGTGCTTGCAAAACACGACGGAAAGGGGATACTCACTGTCCTGGGTGGTGAGATGCTTCTGAGTTGGAGCCACTGACCTTGCCCAGAGCAGCGGCAAAGGAAGCCTCTGTCTTTGCTGACAGGCCTCGGTTTCCAATCCTTGTTAACCTAGTGACATTTATATTGAGTGACATAGAAATATTTCAAATAAAAATAAATGTTAACTCAATTTAACTTGTAAAAAAAAAAAAAAGAAGCCATATGATACTTCTTTTTTCCAAATCATGATTTTTTAAAAATTTGATATGCAGCAGGAAGGGTGAAAATGGCATTCGAAGACTTGATGGTATAGGGAAAGAAATTTCTGAGTGGGTCTGTCTTATTTTTCATTTCCTGTTTGTATCTTAACCCTGCCTCCCACCTGTGCAAACCCACCACTCTTCCCAGGAACGGTCAACATAACCATCAGCGACATTTTCAGTCCATCTTGATCCAAAGGCAAGTCAACCATCGATGGGATCACACGGGCCAGTTCTCCTCTTCCAATAAGTTATGCTGCAGGTTTAGCTGAAGGTTTCACTTCTAAGTCCAGCTCCCAAGTCCTGGGAGCTTGATCTAATTTGCCATTAATCCACCTGGTTCCTACATCACTGCGTAAGAGAAAAATCAGCATCTCTGGGTGGCCCAGATTGAGACTGGGATTTCTCCCCCTTCCCCATCTTAAACAATGACCAAGGGTAAGGGCGAGTTCCAGCCTTAAATATTTGATGACGTTCAGCTCCAAGAGGGGAAAGGTTGAGCCATTTTCAACCTTGTTCCCAGAAGGGCAATGGGCATTATTAAACACATCCATTATGGTGGACGTACGAGGTGTGAGTTTCATGACCCTGGAAGAGAAGGCCTCTGAGACTTCTAGGAGACCAATGTCTGGAAGTCTTACTGGGGTCATCTGGTCTTGTCCCTTCTTCATATCTTTCAGCTCACTTGAAAGTAGTCTAGAGAATTAAGATAAATGCACAGAGAATATATTTCCACTGCCCTTTACAAATGGAGTACCTTGAAGCAAGACCTTACCCAATCAAAAACATCCTCACCAGCCAGCACATCTTAAGAAGTCAGCATTGAAGATGGTTCCTAAGAAAGCAAATCTGTGTACAGGTTGAACTCTCTTCCCATTAGAATGAGGAAGAAGTTTCTCGTCTACCAGGATCTTGTCTCACTCTCAGCTCATGCTTGCTCCCTGCCCTGTTGCCTAAACCCTGTATCTCAGCCTCTTAAACATGACTTGGCCACATAGCAGGCTCTTACCAAGTACTGGCTGATTCTTTGGGACTATCAACCACATGTCTCAGATGGAAGTGATGCTGGTTTAAGAGTATCGTACATGTTGGTTTCAAGCAATAGAACTCAGCCGGGAGGAACAAACTAAGGAACCATCTCGTTCGTCTGCAAACCATTTTCTCCATTGCATACTCCATCACATTAATATATTACCTACCTTCACCTCTCAATGTTGTTTAAAAATTTTCCAGAAACTCGTGTACACATGTATTACACACACACACACACACACACACACACACACACACACACCATTCTGTTTGTTTGCCTGTGCAAACAAAACTAAAGAATTTAGTTCTCTGATGCTGACTCTTAGACCAGACATGAGAAGCATAACGTGTAGGTACTAGGGTCTGATCATAGAAGGTGAAAGAAATCTGTACTCTTAACTTTGAGGATTCACCCTGCGTAGGGAAAAGTGTCAAGCATTGTAGAAAGAGAAAATGCTAAATCTGCCCTTCAGATAATACATCTCTGCTTAGGGAAGTGGAGATTGGGGGGCAAACACATTGAATCACTCCTTCTTTCATTATTTTTGACATTGATTTGTCATTAGGAAAATTTATTAGGCTCCAGATTAAATTGATTTGAAGAATCATTAATTCATGGGATGAAGCCAGAGCCATTTGGCCTGCCCATGCTAAAATGAGGCAGTATTGATAAAACAAAGGGGAAAATATCAGAGCTGTTTAAAATCCACTTTTTCCTACCTGGAGGAATATTTTGGACATTATTTCATGGGAGGATATTCTAATAGTCAACCTCAGTCAACTTTTTTTTGCCAGAAAAAGATGTTTCTAATACGTAAAGCAGAGGGGTAGATGGGTCTTAATTTCAGAGCGGTTATTAAAGAAAAAGAAATCTACCAATTTACCTATTTGCTCAAAATAGGGATTAAAACGCAGGTCTCCCAGAGAACAGAATCCAACTCATCTACACCCCAGCGCTGCCCCTTCCCAGATAACCTCCCCCTTCCCCACCATAATGGCTTGCAGTGAAGTCGGAGGTAACTACCTCGTTTAAAGAAGCTTATCGTAATGTAAGGCAGGACTATTGTTTGCCTGATTCCCTCTCCGACCCCTTAAAAATGACTCTGGAATATGTGTAGCTGAGGAACATATCATAAAGCACACGTTTCCCTACGTCTTCTCTTCTGCTGTATTTTCAAAACAAAAATAAGAATAATATCCACCACGCCAATCATTGTATTAATCAGGACTACTGTTTGCAAATGATGAAAAAGACTTAAGAAGGGAGGTTTTTGGTTCACGTGGCAGAACAGTCCAGGGTGTAACGGGCTTGGACAGGGCTGGAAGCAGGTGGTCAGATGATGTCTTCAGAACACTGTTCCCTGCCCCCCCCCCCGCCCCCGCCGCTCCTCTCTCACTCCCTTCCCCTTCCTACTACTCTCCATCCCTCCCTCTCTCCCTCCACTTCTTGGCTCAGGCAGTCTCTCCCCATGTGCAAGCCTGCATTAACTCTGAATTTGCATCCCCTTTATAACTAGCAGTCTCCGTGGAAAATGGCTTCTCTATTCCAAGAGTCCCAACGAAAATCCATGAATTGAGTCTCTTTGTCTTGGGAGGGAACCTTTAATCTCTCCTTTACTCACTCATCGATTCAATTCTCTTCTCGTCCATCCGCCCATCTCTATCCCACCGTTTATCCATGTGCTCCATTTTGGGGCTCAGACAGAGCCCTTGCCCTCAACCAACCTGCCCTTTGGAGCTAGTCCGTTCTGGCTGTCACTCAGAGAACACAGCCCGCAAGCACAGCTGTTGCGAGCACCCATCCTTGGGGCATCATGAAAATGGACATGGCCACTTATTACTTCTCTGGACATTCCTCAACTTGGCTTCCCAGCCACATGCAGAAAGGCCTGGAAGACAGGCATTGGCTCTAAGAAAGGGTGAAGAGGTTGGAGAGCCAAGTTTACAATCAACTTTACCACTCTGTGGCACAACGACACTTGGAATCCTCTGGAGCACAGAGAAGCAGCCAAGGGAGAGTGCAGTGTAGCCCTGGAGTGTTGCATGGGGCACCGGGCACCGGAGGGGAAGGCCCAAAGAAGAGTGGGAGACAAAATGTCTGGAGAACAAATAGGAAGAACTACTACCTCCCACACTCACATACGCACACTTTGGAATTTAACTACGCTGACGACTCACCCCAGGCTTCACTGAAGCTCTGCCTGCATTTCAGTGCATGCGAGTGTGTGTCTTGTGTATTCTTCCAGAAGTTGGGAGACTCTGGGAGAAGAAGCCAAGAGAGGCCCAGGCTGAAGGTATGCAAACAAGAGTGCAGTCTCTGAGTGATTACAGGATGTCTGTCCCACAACTTATGCCTCCTCTTTTTTTTAAAGTTAATTTATTTATTTTGAGAGAGAGAGAGAGCAAGAGAGCATGCACATACATGCACATGAGTGAGTGGGACAAGGGCAGAGAGAGAGAGAGAGAGAGGAAGAAAGAGAGAATCCCAAGCAGGATCCATGCTGTCAGCACGGAGCCGAACAAGGGGCTCGATTCGAATTGGAAGATCATGACCTGAGCCAAAATCAAGAGTCAGATGCTTAAATAACCGAGCCACCCAGGCGCCATGCAAATCTGCCTCCTCCTTGAAGCCTCACTGGGTCCTTCCAGCCTCTTGAGAGCTATACTAGCCTGGATGGCTTAGCACCTGATCTGGCCTCTCTTCAATGTTCTTTTACTACATTTGGGGGATTTGTTTAGGGGAAGGTCTAACATGGAGGGCACTCACTGAATCTTTCCATCAGTGTATCCTTGAGACTTCTGACTTAGGAAAGATTCACAGAACCGCAGACACCATCACAAGCGCCCACGACTCCAGAACTTTCGCACCACCTTTCACACTGACTACATTGTTAGCAAATATCTGCATACGTTGAAAATCCCCAGCCATCAGGCATTGACCGGGCACCACGTTGAATGAACTTTATTGTACCTTTTCCTGTTTAACCCACCAGGCAATCGTGCAAGAATAAATATGATTATTCTCACTTGACAAAGTATCAGGAAAGGTTAAACAACTTGCCCAAGGTCACCTATCTCATGAGTATTAAAGCCAAGTTCAGACCTGATCACTCTGCTCTCTCCAAAAATATTAACTCAGAGCTTTTGACATAGGGCACTGAGGAAATACTTGGCTGAATGGATGGATGGATGGATGGATGAGTTATGGAATTAATAAACAATTTCACCACGCGTGTACCACTTCAGTGTCTCCTATTGTGCTCCTGATTGACGCATAGGTAATTTCAGAGGATTAGAAATTAGGGAACTCATGACTCTAGCCAACTGTCCCATCCCATTCGGTCTCTTAGGAGCAATTGACGCACTGAGTCCTGGACGTAGATCCTAGGCTGAGCCTCATGGATCTCAGTCGGGTTCATTAATGCCATCGCGGTTCAAAGACAGTCAATACTCTAGCCGCTGCCTCCGATCAGACTGCATGGAAAAAAAGGAATGCAGCTTCTTCCTGTGTTTTGCCCAAGCACAGTATGTTGTGTGGGTAATTTCTGGTCTGGCCAGTAAAAACCTCCGGGAGCCTTCCTTTAGGTCTTTAATTATGAACTGTAGGGGACACCACAAAATAAATACTTAAAATGTCTAGACAACCAGTCATCAGAGTAGGATAATTAACTTCAAACATTCTAAATTGTTGGAGGAGTCGTTATTCACCTTCTGTAGTTCCTTTCTATATCCTTCCCCGGCCAATATGTTTGTAGCAGCGAGGCTGGGGGACCGGCTGAAATCTTCTCCTGATACAAAGCAGCCTCTTTTCCCCAGCTCTTAAATGACAAGTCACAAAATGGCCAGAGAACATACAATAAAGGAACATAAACTGAGACCATTAGTTTTTCCAAGGAAGGAAAAAATCTCACCACTTTTTAATTATATCGAAACGCAAGACAGCACCGAGACAGATTTGGAGAAGAGGAATTACTATTTTATTTATTTGGTCTATTTTATGTATTTCTGTCTTAAGTTTTTTATTACTAAAAAAAAAAATCAATCAAACCTTCTTGATTCTTGATTAATGCTTGGTAAATTTGCCTTCTGACATCTAAACTGTGCTTAGGTTGCCGCTGAACTTGGGGTGTTTCTCCCCCTACCCATTCTCACCTCCCACAGACTTCCTCCAAGGAAGCATTTTTAGCATTGAGCACACATTAATTTTGTCATGATCCAAAAGCAAAACACTCCACGAAAGAGATATGGATTTCACGGTGAGAACTTGCAGCGAATGTGTCTCAGGCTCCTGCCCTCACTTTAGGGGGCAGGGGGACGGTGGGGGGTCTTGGTGTTGTTAATCAAATCCAAACCCTGAACTCCAACAGCCTGGCTTTGAGCACTGAGTAGATGCTAAAACTGCGAGCCATGTGAGTTCAGAGTTGGGCCTGGCTCCGAGACCGAGAAAACGGTTCACAACGTCAACGGCTTCCTCTTGCACACTCCTTCCCATCTTCTTGCTAGCAGACAATCTTTTCTAAGACACCAAATGATTAATAAGAATTCTCATTGTTTGATTCCAATGTCATTTTCCTTTAAGTGAAAGAAATGCCATGTCGACTGTTGTTGAGCGAAGATTTTGTATCACATTTATAATGACCATATTTAATTGCTACAGCTCTAATTAAAGGTGATATCCGATTGCATGCATGTACTTTTTAAAAACCATAATTGTCTTGTACAAGCCACTGAATAGATTTAAGAATCTTCAATAACAAAATTACATTAATAGCATATGCTATTAAATATGATTGATGGCAAAATTGGACCCCTCCTGGTTCTCTACCACACAAAAGCACACACTGCTTTTGAAGATGGTGCCTGGAGTGTCAACAAGAAAGCCAGGGAAAATAGACTGGTGCCACCAAGGCCTGCCTCTCCCTGAAGAAAAAGCAACATTTTGGTAAGAATAAAAGGTGCCTCTAGCACTTGAGCTCCATGCCTGTTGGGTTGGTGAAAATTTGCCGGACTGGCTCTGTGTAATGACCCTGCTCCCAGTCAGGGCTGGAGGAGCTCATGACAGAAGGGTGCTTGGAGGTGGGCAGCATTTTTGAGAAGGTCCCCTGCACATTTCCATCTCCGATGAGAGCCGTCATCTCTAGGAGAAAACACGCAAGCCAAGCAGCAAGACCGCACTCAAGTTGCACAATTCAGTAAGTATGGAGAGTCGGTTGTGTATATGCTCCAGACCCTCCACAGCCCATACCCTCAAGAGCCCTCATCGAGCTAGAAATTCCAGTCACAGAAGAGGCAAAAATAACAGGAGAGAAAGAAGGGAGATGCCACATTCCAAGATCAATGACGTGAACCAGAACCAAAGTAATAAAGAATTACAACAGAGAAGACAGAAGGGGACCAAATGTCTGTGGCTGATTTTTTTCCCATTGGATCTTTATCATAATCCTCTGAGGGTAGAGATGAGGAAATTGAGGCTCTGAGACAGTAAGTAACCTTGGTCCTTTGGACCCCAGATCCCACAGTCTTTCAACTATAGCACATGCTGCCTCTCACAGGATAAAAGTGTGGGCACATGCCAAATGACCTATTGTGCCTCAGATTGAATATGCTGTTTGGCCCCTTTGTTGCAATTTCTGGGCCTGTAGAAAGAACTCCTTGTGGGGAAGGGAGCGGTAGCTTAGCCAGTTTGATCTAACACTTCAGGAAAGCTTTGTTGATGGGCAACTGGGATCAAGGCTTGATGCTCATGGAGCATCACTCAGAGTCTAGTGGAAGGCAACACGGAGGCATGAAATGGTTCCAGAGACAGCACTGAACCTTCTGCTGTGATGAGAGTATGTTGTTTCTCTTGCTCTCCTTCTGTTTGGGCCTGGGTGGGAGGATAGAACACAAGTGAAATGCCTGAGCCCCGGATCCACCCACAGGACAGCCACTCTTAGTGCAAGGAACGACAGCAGCTGCCATTAATTGGGGACAATAGTTCTCAACACGTGGCAGGTACAGAACTAGTTTTACAGACCTAATCTCACTGCCTTCTTTGGGAAGTAGGGACAATTGCTGTCATTGTCTTTTGACAGGCAAAAAATCAAGGTCCCAGAAAGTTAAGAAACTTGTATCAGGTCTCATAGCCGGGGTCATCATTTGAACCCAGGACTGGCTGATTTTGAAGATTTGGCCCCTAACCAACAGAGCTGTATGGTCTCACTAGAGCAAAATGGCTGAAACTTCTGGAAGAATGACCCTTTTATCCAGCCTGGCAGGTGGATGGACTTTGTCCGAAGGGCCTAGTTGGTTAACCTGAAACTAGCCTCATAAATGTTTATTGATACAAGCTCATTAATTTTCATTGTATTGGTTCTAAGATGGCTGGGGAGAAAGAGCTCTCAGGGCGAGTTTTCCAATTCTCCCTTCTAGCTGCTCAGGTGGAAAAGACTAGAACCACCTTCTTGCCGCCACCACCAACATGATATTTAAGGCCCTGGCTCAATGCCCATCTGTTAGAGGCATGTGTCTCAACCTCCATCACACGCAGACGGTGCCAATATAAACTTGAGCACAGATGAGATTTCTTGGTCAATTAGGCCTCCAACTACTAGACAGTAAAACCACATCACTGATGGGCAGCAACGAGGAGGGTAAGAAAACCCTGACTCACGGTATATTTTTTTCCAGCTTTATTGAGGTATAATTGACAAATAAAAATCATGTGTGTTTGGGTTGTGCAGTGTGATTTTTTTTGAGGTGTGCAACATGATGATTTAACACGTGTATGTATTTAATATGTATAGGTTGTGAGACAATGACCACGATCGAGTTAATTAACACGTCCATCACCTCATATGGTTACCTCTTTCGTGGTGAGGACACCAAAGCTTTACTCTCTTAGCAAATTTCAAGGATACGATACAGAATTATTAACTGTGACCACCACGCTGTGCACTAGCTGCCCAGAACGTGGTCATCTTTTCTCTGAAAGTCCGTACCCCTTTGACCAACACATCCCCTTTCCCCCACCTCTCCACCCCAGGCAACCATCATTCTACTCTCTGGTTCTATGGGTTTGACTTCTTTAGACTCCACCCGTAAGTGAAAACGGACGGTATTTGTCTCTTTCAAGACAAGGGCCAAGACATGGAAAATATATTTCGTTTCACTAGTAATAAGCTAAATGGAAAATTTTAAGAGAATATATCATCGTTATCGGTAAGATGAGCAGACATTTAAAAGAAATATAAATATCACGTCGGCCAAGAGGAACAAACCACTGATACATGCAGTAACGAAGAGGAATCTCAAATGCATTATGCTAAATGAAAGAAGTTCAGAAGGCTGCACGATTTTATTTATTTGACAATCTGGAAAAAGCAAAACTATAGGGACACAGGACAGGGGTATAGGAGAGGGGGAAGAGTTGGCTACATGGGAGTATGGGAGAATGTTCTAGTCAACTATACCTTGCTCGTGATGGTGATTTCTCAGCTACAAACATTTGTCAAAATGTGGGGAATTGGACATGGAAACTGCTGAATTTTTTGTAGGTAAATTGCAACTTTAATTTTCAAGTGGAAAAAAATAATATAATCTCAATTTTGTAAAAAAAAATATTCTGGCAAGTGATACACAGAATTTTAATCATCCTTCTATCTGGTGGCAGGTAATAGGTGTTCTTCACTTTCCTTTTTGATCTCCTTCAGTTGTAGAAAATGCTTTAGCGTAGTTGTACCTTGTTTTGTTTATAGAGTCTAGAAAAATTAAATTGTCTTCATGTTCATTAAAAGGAAGAAAGATAGTGCCCAGTGTTAATGAGTTGTTAATAAAATAAGCACCCTTACAGGCCACTAAGAAAAGTTTATATTAATGATGTAGCGATATGTCTCAAAGGCATCATGATATGTATTATTTATAGCAGGGAAAGTGAAAGTGTTGTTTGCTCATGGATATTCATTGAGTTGTTGATAATAAACTCTGAAGAAGTCTAAATGTCTAAGGACAGGAGATTGGTTAAATAAATTATGATATGTCCATTCAGTAGTGATTATAATCAGGCACATTACTTTCTATTATAATGTAGATGATTTGATATGGAAAGATGTTCAATGACAAAGTATATATATTACATAAATGTGCATAAAAGTCTCCAGTTCCGGGGCACCTGGGTGGCTCAGTCGGTTAAGTGTCCACCTTCGGCTCAGGTCATGATCTCACGGCTCATGGGTTCGAGTCCCACGTCGGGCTCTGTACTGATAGCTCAGAGCTTAGGATCTGTGTCTCATCTCTCTCTGCCCCTCCGCTCCCCTCTGAAAAAACTAAATAAACATTAAAAAAAAATTTAAAAAGGGGAAAAAAGTCTCTAGTTCCATATTTTCAAATGCTAACAGTTATTATGTCTAGGCCATCATGTTCTTTCAGCGCATCATTTTTTGCATTTTTCCAACTAAATGATACGTTCTCAAGTATAGACAAGGACATTGTTATTATATCATATTATTGAATTTTATTTTCATCTCTTTTTCTTCATGCTTATTAAGGCTTTTTTGTTTTCCAATTCTATATTGTCTTGTAGGGCTATTCTTTTCCCAATGATAATAATAATAATAATAATAATAATAACTCTCCCTGGTGTTCTTTTCATTGCTTGATTTTTAACATTTCTATATTACTTCATTTCAGTTTCTTTAATCCAGTTTAACTCTTGCTGCCCTTTCATAGATGAGTTTAACTATTATGATTTACAATGTTTGGACCCATTTCCATCAATTTACTAAATCTTCCGTTTATAATGCGTCTTGTTTGTCCCTCCCCTCCTGTTTTCCTGTTTTCTGTTGCATTAATAGATGCTATTTCCAGTTATTCTTTTTCCTCTTTCATGAGAGAGTTTGGAATTTACCAATTACTTCTTGCTTGCTTTTTTAGTGGCTCCCTTTTAAAGATAATTTAGGGAGATATAAGATTCCGTGTTGACCATTATATTCCTCAGCACTTTGAAGATCTCGTTTCATGACTTGTCCTGGAGCCATGAAAAAGTTTATTAACACTTTTTATTTGGAGATCCTTGTGAGATTCGCATGCAATCATTAGTAATAGCACGGAGAGATTTCATGTACCTCGATTTCAGGCTCCCCCAGTGGTAAGTCTTGCAAATGGCAGTACAACCTCACCGCCCAGGGTATTGACGCGTATATCAAAATGGTGGCCGTTTCCCCGCCACCTCAGGGATCCCTCATGATACCCTTTTTTTGCAGGCACATCCACTTCCGCCCCACTCCCCTTTATAACTCCTCGTAAACACCAGTCTGTTCTCCACTGTGCTACAGAAACGAAGTGCTTTGGTAGGTAGCCTTTTGACGTTGGCTTGTTTTCCCTTCCGTGCAATTCTCTAGAGATTCGTGCAAGTGCTATGTGGATCGATAATTCCCTTTCAGTCGCTGAGTGATATTCCTTGGCATGGAGATAGACCATTCCCCTGCTGAAGGGCCTCTGGGTGGCTTCCGCTTTGGGGCTGTGATCAGACAACTGCTAAGGACATACATGTGCATGTTTTAGGTGAATCCGTCTCCATTTCTCTGAGATAAAAGGTGAGAAGTGTCGTAGTTTGGTTTTTATCCATCAACTTAACAATTTAGATGGCCTACTCTTTAAGAACTAAGGCCGTTCTCCAAATTTAGAAAATTCTCAGTCCTCATCATTTCTAATATTGATTCTTCCCTATGTGCTCCGTGGTCTTCCTCCCCCTTCTGGAACGACAGAGCCTCTCAATGGACCAAGTGTTGAACTGCTATGGCATCGGTGAGCTTGTTGCGTTCTTCAATTCTATGCCATCAGGTTTTTAATGATTATTTCTAGTCCAAGATTATCCTGGCCATTCGGAGTTGATTAATTTTCAGAATTGCTTCCTTCAAATCTCCTCCTTCCCCTATTTTATTTATGCCTGTTCTGTTTCATAATGCATTTAACTTCTTATGTGAAGGGTACGCATTTATTTACCTTGTCAGGGGTTCTAAGGGCACTTATTTTAAAGTCGTTTTTAGGTATTTCAATTTTTTTAAATTTCATCTTGAATAAATTACTTTCCCAAGTATTGGTTTTCTTGTCTACCAATTTTCCACAAGCATTAGGAATTTTAGTCTGCGGGCTCATTTTTTTTTTCAATATATGAAGTTGATTGTCAAATTGGTTTCCATACAACACCCAGTGCTCATCCCAAAAGGTGCCCTCCTCAATACCCATCACTCACCCTCCCCACCCTCCCACCCCCCATCAACCCTGTTTGTTCTCAGTTTTTAAGAGTCTCTTATGCTTTGGCTCTCTTCCACTCTAACCTCTTTTTTTTTCCTTCTCCTCCCCATGGGTTTCTGTTAAGTTTCTCAGGATCCATATAGGAGTGAAACCATATGGTATCTGTCTTTCTCTGTATGGCTTATTTCACTTAGCATCACACTCTCCAGTTCCATCCACGTTGCTACAAAGGGCCATATTTCATTCTTTCTCATTGCCACGTAGTACTCCATTGTGTATATAAACCACAATTTCTTTATCCATTCATCAGTTGATGGACATTTAGACTCTTTCCATAATTTGGCTATTGTTGAGAGTGCTGCTATAAACATCGGTGTACAAGTGCCCCTATGCATCAGTATTCCTGTATCCCTTGGGTAAATTCCTAGCAGTGCTATTGCTGGGTCATAGGGTAGGTCTATTTTTAATTTTTTGAGAACCTCCACACTGTTTTCCAGAGTGGCTGCACCAATTTGCATTCCCACCAACAGTGCAAGAGGGTTCCCTGTGGGCTCATTTTGAATGGCAGTCTCTGATGTTGATTTTTCACGTTTGCCTCAGTCTATGAGTCAGTCAGCCTTTCTCTCTCTCTCTCTGTGCAGATATTTCGTATTTATCTCCCGCCAGGCCCCCAGAACTCTGAGGTGCCCCAGTCCAAGCTAGGGGGATGTTCCTCACATTATCTGCGGTAATGGAGCAGTTTTCTCTCACGCCTTCAAAGACTGATGCTTTTGTGAATATTAATGAAAATGAGTTATAGAAACGCCATTACTTGCTACTCTGTCTTGACCATATCAAATGGCTAGGAAAGTTATAAATGCTTACTCCCAGTTTTTGTATTTATCTAGTCATGTACCAGTAACAAACAGTCCACAGACTGGCTGGTCTCAGCTGGGGCACCAGACCACACCTTGGGTTATGGCCCTTGGCCGAAGAACATTGGGGATTTTAAGATCCAGTTGTGGGCTGGGCTGCCATCTTGGCCTGGGAACCTGCATGTGCTTCCATCTACCTTTACAGATGATCAGCTTTTGGAAATCACAGCCCTACAAGAAGACACTGGATTTCTTTGTCAGTCTCCTTTTACAGGAGGGAACATCCTGTCTGAGCCCCTAATTTCAAGAAATGAAGCTGATTTGGGGGCTCAGCTACACAGAAGTCATAATGAATACCTACCAGACCAGTGCATTCAGCCCTGCTCATGTCTCTGCGCTTCTGCTCTGGTTCTAGTCTATGGACATGCAAATGCCGTTTGGCAGAATAGTTACATCTTTTCAATTTTCTTGTTTTATTTGTGTTTACGGTAGCAGATAATAAACAGCTGCCGTCTAATGTCGTCTTTCTTCCTGCTGAAGACAGATCCCCAGTAGGGTATCTGTGTACTGCTCTCCTGCTCAGGGTTGAGCTCTTTAAGAAAGTCTGGCTCCAGTCCCAGGTATGGAAAGGGATAGTGATTGACTTAAGTTGGTCATGTGACACAGTCTAGCCAATGAGAAATCTGGAGAAATCTGGAGGTTTCTGGGAAAGCTTTCCTCTTCCCAACTGAATCGTAAGAAGACGCATGCCATCTTCTTTTCTCTATAAGTCAACCTGAAGACAAAGCCAGTATACCGAGGAGTTCAGAGCTGAAAAATGAAAGGCCCTTGGTGATTCAGAAGCCACCTTCTTTCATTATCTCCAAGATCTGGTATGAAGAATCTGCCTACCCCTTGAGCTGATTCCAGTGGGGGTTTTTCCATCCCTTGCAGTTGTAGGCATCCTAACCCATACACCTGTTATCTCTGTGGGCTTAGAATAAGAAGTCGGCGTGTGGTGTGAATTTATACCACTATCCATCCTAGCTTTAAATCATTCTCATTGCTTTAAAAATTTTTTTTAAATGTTTTTTTTTTTTATTTCAGAGAGAGAGAGACAGAACGTGAGCAGGATTGCGGCAGAGAGAGAGAAGAAGACACAGAAGCAGGCTCCAGGCTCTGAGCTGTCAGCACGGAGCCTGACACGGGGCTCAGACCCACAAACAGTGAGACCATGACCTGAGCCAAAGTCGGACCCTTAACGACTGAGCCACCCATGCACCCCAATAATTCTCTTTTCTTACATAGCTTTTAGGAGAACTCACGGTGATACTCACAAGCATAGGAAATAACTCAAAATCAGCTTTAAAAATATTCAAATACTGGGGCACCTGAGTGGCTCAGTCGGTTAAGCCACCTCGGCTCACATCATGATCTCACGGTTTGTGGGTTTGAGCCCTGCATCAGTCTCTGTGCTGACAGCTCAGAGCCTGGAGCCTGCTTCAGATTCTGTGTCTCCCTCACTCTCTGCCCCTCCCCCACTCACACTATGTATCTCTGTGTCTCTGTCTCTCAAAACTGAATAGACATTAAAAATTTTTTTAAAAAATTTCAACTTCTTTAGGAGCATTGGTTAATGAATTGATCAGAATTTGCTAGTCTGTCTATTGAATGTGATTGGCCCATGGAAACTTCTGAAATGTCCTCCATTAGAGCCAACATTTATTCAGTGCCTGTTAAGTACCAAACCCCACAACAGGAGTCGCAGGAGTTATTCAAGAAGGTAAAGATGGGTCCTTTCCCTGTAAGGACTCCAACAAGAGAGACAAGACTTATAATAACAGTATGCAAGAGAATGATCTGTCCACATGAGGAAGACATGTAACAGATTATGTGGGGGGTCAGGAAAAAGAACAAGCAGAGTTATGTAAACGTTCTCAATGAATGTTTGTTTACATTGATCGCTTGGCTACCCAATTCCTGCTCTATTGATCAAGGCCAAATCCCATCCTTGCCCATACTCGAATGATGTAAATACTGAGCTAAGGTGAAACAGATTGCTGCAGATTTCCTCAATGTAATCAGATAAATCGAAGAGTTATTTCCAACTAAAGTCGCTAGTTAGCATGTCTTTGAATGCAAGCGAAGCAGTTATCAAATTTGAAGAAATATTCCTTGGGGTGGTGTTTTCATTAAATGTGTAACTTTGTCAGAGCGCCACGGCATTACGGATTTTTTTTACAGCCAAGTGGTGAGAAAAGTACCTTTGGAATAGTTACTCACTGACAACATGTAACGTGAAAATTGCGCGCGTTCTCAAGTCTTTACACGTTTCTCTGACTGATCATTGGTTCCTTAGAATGCTGGAGATTTTGTGTGAAGCATGCCTGCAGGCTACGTATGTTAAAAGTTAACAGGGAAATGTGTACCAGAAATCAAATGTAAGACGGTCTTAGATCCACTCTCGAGAGCGAGCCTGCTGCTTGACCTGAGCGAGGAATGGTTTCTATAGAATTGAATGTGGATCAGTAACCAAGTGTTTGCATGGGGCAGAAATACTTGCAGAGCTGACCCATTCTATGCGTGTTTGTGAAAATAAAGGCCTCTGTTCTCATTTTACCCATGCTGATTGCAGAGTAGGTTGGCTCTTTTTTATGTGGTTGTTGTAGGAAACTCCTCTTGTATTCTTTGCAAATTGGAGTAGAATTGAAAAATAAGCATGGAGAAAGGTACACAAGGGATGGGTGGCCACATGGTACACGGGAAGAAATGGATTTTAGGTCAGATATCTTTATAGCAAAGAGATTTCCAACCCCCGGCCAATAGCCATTTGATTTTGAGTAGCTGTCGCTACATCAGAAAACGGACAGTACGCGAAGCAGCCTTCTGAAGCTGTGAGCTACTTCTCTGATCAATTACCTTTGTTTGCTCAGCAAACCCAACGTGTACCTTCAGCGCTCTCAACACGAACGCCAAGACTGGAAGCAACTGGAGAGAGCAAATAAGGAAAATTGAGTCTGAAAACCCACACGGGCCAAGATACAGAAAAAAACAAAATGATTCTTTAAAGAATTGATAATCTGGCAGGAGTGGCGGTCTTTAGAGCCATGCCACAGCGTGCTTAATTTGAGGCTATCCTATGAAATGAAAAGTGTGTTTACCCTATGTTCCAGGAATTCACTTCTCCATATCTACCCTAGAGAAATGCGTGTGGCCAAAAACATGCACAGGATGTTTATTGCAAGAGACAAAAAAAAGGGGGGGGGGCATGAGTCAAGTGTCCATCAACACAAGGATGGTTAAATAAGCCATGATTCATATACAGCAGTTAAATATAATGAAGTGAATCTGTACTTATCAACACGGGGGTCTCCTTCAAGACACAAAGATGAGTGGGAAAAAATAATGTCAGAGTAATATATACAGCTGAAGGGTCTGTATGCTAAGTCAATGGGTCATAAAACAATACTATTTGTTTTTTCTACATGCAAATCACAGAAGACTTGGAAGTTCACATCCTTAACCGGTCAACAGTGTCTATGTCTGTGGAGGTACGAGGAGGCCAGGATTGAAGGGAAGGGGACTTCAAGGGGCATTATACCTTTATTTGTAAAGTTTCGATCTTACATATCGTATATTTTTATAGATGTTGTACACATGACTTATAAAATTAAAACAGCTAAAAAATGGAAAACAATGGACAGATAATAAATCAAATATAAAATCGACAAACAAACGGAAAACAAACCAAAGCTTTGCATGGTTCAGGTTTAAACCTGTCCAGTGTATAGGTAGGATTTACTCAATATTCTTTGAGGTTCTACCGTCTTGAACTGATGTCATGATTCTGAACATTGAAGATTCTTAGAATGAGGGAGAAGTAGTAGAGTGAAAGCCTCTTCCCACTCCCCCTCTTATGCCTGCACAGGGTCAAAGTCAAGGTATTCTATAGCAATTAGGGTGGCCACACTGAGCTCTGCTTCTTCAGTACCTCTTGGCTTTGAGCCACCTCTGTGTTGTATCATCACTAAACTCGAATCTCCTAGGTCAACAATGAATTCTTGAAGCATCCATCAATGTTTCAGATGGAACAGAGACTATGCACAGGCCAAGCCAGCAGAGTGTCAAGGAATGGTGGATAGACCAGAGGTCCCTGGGCTAAACTAGGAATTTTCCAGTCCCCGCCATGGGACATCTTGACAGTAGATGACAAATGCACTGGCAGGAGACCCAAGTAAAATATGGGATGGTCAGGAGGTTTTGAGAACGGGGAGCTCTCTTTCCTCTAAAGTTTCCGAAACTATTGGTGGCCATGTTGCCTCTGCAAGGGAAGGGATATCGGAAAATAAAGCCAAATACGGCAAAAAAAAATAAGACATGGTAAAGAAGAAAGCAATTTTGATAACGCTGATCCTCTCTTCTGCATCCAACCATACTTTAAGGTAGAAACACCTTTTTGGTTCTGTGAGCCAATGATTTCCCCCTGTGCCCCCTGATAAGCCTTGTCTAATATTTCCATCCTACTGAGGCCAGCTCAGCAATCGCTGAGGGCGGGTGACATGGAAACTGCCAGGTGAAACCACAGTGGCTTTGTCTTGATTTAGCAGTGGGCACGGACCAAGTTTTTGATCTCCAGGGACTGGAAGCATAAGGGACTTCTGTAAAGAAGAGACAGTTGTCGGAGTCGGGCTGTTCAGAGAGGGGGCTTTCTGAACAGATCTGGGGAAGGTCAATCTCAGTATCGCCAGCCCATCTAAGGTACAGGGAAATCCAACCCAGCCAGATCCCGGAGACCCAAAGTACCTGACTGTCTCTAGTAGGTTTACATTGAATCCAAGAGGAATTGTGTTCCTACCTCCACAACTTCGGTTCACCTCCCTTGCTTCATAAAAGCCTTCTTTTCCCTTTGGACACAACATGCTTTAGTTTTGAAAAGTTGTTCGTACACTACGGGGTGTTTGATGCTTACAGCCGGTCTGTAGAAGAGGCTGGTAGGGAATGGGAACCTCCCTTTGGCAAATGAATAAACGTAGACTCAACGGTTTTCTTAAGGTCCGAATTAAAACCCTCCTTTGGCAACTTGCTGCATTGCAAGGCAGGGACACACACGTCCCTAGTGTTCCTGGCTTTTTCTGGTGTGGTTCCGACGGCTCCCCTGCCCCCCTCCCAAACCCAGTCTCTGGTTCCCCTGCCCCCCTCCCAAACCCAGTCTCACCACACCTCTTTCTCCAGTCTCCCTGAAGAAGCAGCTCCTCTTCTTGAACCAGCACCCACTGACTGACCATCTTGGTGCCGGGCACTCCCATCTGACTCTTTCTCACTTTCCGGGTCTCAACTCAAATGTCTTCTGTTGCCTCCACTTCTTTTCTTCCTCAGTTTCGCCATTAAGGCTTTCCGGGGATTGTTCCGATAAGGCCCACCCAGACCAGAGTGTCAAGAATAACCTCCTTTAGTGAAAGCCAACAGTAGATAGCAGCCACATCTACCACATGCCCTCACAGCAGCGCCTAGATTGGCATTTAATTGAACAACTGGGTACCAAAGCCTAGCCGAGGTGACACTGACCGTCACAACTGGGGACTTGTCAACTGTTTTTCCCCTACCATGGGAAAGGAGGTCCCATGAGGAGAGAGGTCTTGTCTCTGACGTGCACCGTTGGATCCCTGGCACCGCGTGGCATAAATGAGTGAGTGACAGACAGTCATTATCCTCTTGATAGGCCAGAGAGGCCCAGGTGACATCTCAGGGTGGCCACAAGGTGGCATCTGCAGGAGGGGTCCTGAGCGGGTGTCTACGGCTCCCTAACTCAACAGGAGCTGAGGGGTGGTGTCAGAAGCCTAGCCAGCTACCCTGTGGGCCCTTCTCTACCCTCAGTGACTAAAGTTGCACCTCTGCCCCTCTGCCTTTGGACCCCTCAGCCTTGCTCAAGTCCCGAGACAACATCGGAATTTCTCAAAAAGCCTGCCAGGGTCGAGTCCTGAAAGCAGACTTTGAAGACATCAAGCTATTGGCCCGGGGTTCATGTGGAAGTGAAATCATGTAAGGCCGCTCCTTAGGTGGAGCCGAGAGTGGCTGTTCTTTCCAACTGAAGCATCTAACAAACCCTTGGGTAATAACTGGTTCCTGTGGGCAGAGAGCTCTTCGACCTTCATGGTGGCAGCGGCAGCCTGAGCTGCTCGGGGGGACCTTCTCCCCAGCATGAGGGGGAGTCAACGGAAGAATATGCCCACCCGAGGCAGGTATGAGCATCTTCGTTATTTGTGATACATTCATGCAACTAGTAAGACTTCTTTACGTATTATACATCTTGCCCAATAGACCATAACACCTGGACAAGGGATACCTGGACTGTTGTGTTGAACATTCTATCCTAGCTGGAACAGTGCTTGGCCATAGTAGGCACTCGACATTTGAAGAAGGAAGGAAGGAAGGAAGGAAGGAAGGAAGGAAGGAAGGAAGGGAGGAAGGGAGGGAGGAAGGGAAGGTGAAAAGAAAGGCAAGAAGGAATCCCATTACTCTTCACTGAACACACCTTAGTAGTTTAGGGGTCCCTGAAATCTGGGCTCTGCAGAGGTCAGAGGGGTGGGTAGCAAGCAGACTGGCTTTGGATCCCCACATCTTTGGATCCTTTTTCCTCTGTTACTGGGTCCGCATGTTGCCATGGGCTACAGCACGATCAGAAACACCAAAAACTAACTGAGCACTAAGCTAGACTAGTGAGTTCACAGTGAATCTGGACACTGCGGTCTTCCTGGTCTTTCTCCTGGGGCGTCAGAGAAACTGACGTGTTCAAATGTGTAACATTTACTTCTATGAATAAGAACAATCATATGCCTTGATAGAAACCAAATATTGGAATCAGGGTCATGGAAGAGGCAGGCAGCTTTGATTTATATCTGATTTTTATTTTCGTGGCAAAACGATTCTCGCGGACACTTTCAAATGGCAAATGCTCCTTTTGCAATCTCAGAATCTTCAGTTTAGCCAAAATGGCAAGTTAAGCCTCATTCTAAGGTCCTCAGCGAAGTGCGTCAGCCTGGCACCGTACCTTAACATGTCTGGGGTCAACCAACAGAGTAAAATACGTTTTATCGATGTGGTTAACAAACGTCCAACAGAGTGTTTTGAGATACCCTGACACTCTTACAAGTAAAACAGGCTGAACATCACTCGCTAGAGGATCCCCAGAGGTCTCTCTGCCCCTAAATTGCTCTGAGTCTGATTCCATGTTTATTGAGCACATACTGTGTGCTAGTCCCCAGAGGCAAAGGTGATTATGACGCCAACAGTCCCTTTCACACGGAGCATTTTTCAGAACTCCCGCTGAAAGCTGTGCTCATCTATGATCTTCTCTCCTCCTCCCAAGCCAATGTGCGATGCCCGGGCTATTATTCTCTGGTTTTACAAGTGGGGAAACTGAGGCTTAGAGAAGGTAGAGGCTTTTCCAAGGACAACAGCTTAGAAGTGGCACGCGGGGTTCAAACCCACACCTGTCCACTCTCGAGTGCTCGCCCTGAAGCCTCTGGCAGCATTTTCGGAGTTGGCCAAAAGCCCAGCTCGGAACGCAACTGGACCTGAGCCCTTTCTCGTCCGGGACGAAGATGGGGTGGCACGCCAGCCCGCGAGGAAGGTGGCCGCGAGACGCCCGCAGGCCCTTGCTCCTCTGGTTGGCTCTGATGGGGCATCTCTCCTACAGGCTTGGGCCAGCCCCACCCCCAGGCTGCTGGCCTGACTGCTAGGTTCCCTCCACGGGGAAGAAGAAAGCCTCCCATTAGCAGGGGCTGCGGCTTGGAGCATCCCTGGGACGAGAAGCATCTGTTGCTGCTCCCATTGTTCCAGCTGAGAGCACGCTAATTGTCCTCTCCAAAGTTGGACCGCAGTCTCTTGCCAGAGGGAAATTATGGACCCTTTTTCAGCAGGCAAGCGTCCCTTCCGCAGCTGTCAGCTGAATGGCCCCAGGAGGAACGGGGTGGGGGGTGGGGGGGGGAGGTTTATCTGCATCCTGATCCACACAGGGAAGGAAAGTGAGCACGGCCCTGTGAAGAAGCAGGGCACCCACCAGAGGGACACCACCCCCAAAAACACAGGCAACAACTCTACTCGAATGGAGGCGGCCTGATGGAGGGAAAAGTGTAAATATGCTCGTGAGTCAAAGTCAGCTGAGCGCAAACCCCAGCTTGGCCACTCATTAGCTTTGACCTCGAGCAAGTCACTGCTACTTATTTGCCTTTCACCGAACTGGGAGAAGGACACAAACCAATAAATAGCTATCAAATATCCAGCAGAGATTTGGGCCTTAGCAGGTGCTCAATAAACGTGGTTTGTTATTATTATTTCTCCTACTATTTTTGTCATTAAATATACCTCTAGGTAGTCGCTCACACGTGGGGAGACAGCCCGCATATGAAATGCTCCCCAAGTAAGGAGGGAACCGGGGTGGACAGGGACAGAATGGTAACATCGTGCATGTACATGCAAAACAATATTTTAAGCCACCTACTGTGTTCCAGGTACCGTGCTGGCTGTGGATCATCTAAACTCCAACAGAAAGATCTGGGTCTCCTGGGAAGTCCCAAAGGATGGGTGTCCGGAACTGGGGCTGGACAGCGTTCCAGAAGTTCTGGGAGTTCTACCAGTTAACTGATGTCTAATCACACAACTGCACACCATACCGGAAGGCCCCTAGACCTCCTCTGTGCTGCCTTGCCGTGCGTCAGAGGAGAAACGAGGCCTCGAGGAGACACTGTAGATATTCAGCAGTTATTTCTTGAGCTCCTACCTGATGCCAGGAAGCATATTGGTGCTAGTCACAGAGTAGAGAGCAAAACAGAAAAATGTCACTTTACACATCATAGAGCTTCAAGGCTAACAGAGGAAGCAGCTATCTGTCAAATATTCCCGCAAATACGTCATGTCAGACTGCGGTGAGTGCTGTGATGGCAAAGGATGGGATGTTAACCTGAGCGCAACCAGAGGCCCCAGTCGAGTCTGGACGTGAGGGGAGGTAAGGCTCACCTAAGGAAAGACAAGGTCTGAGGACGAGTCAAGAAAAGGACATGGAACAGGGGCGCCCGGGTGACTCGGTTGAGCGTCCGACTTCGGCTCAGGTCACCATCTCACGGTCCGTGAGTTCGAGCCCCGCGTCGGGCTCTGTGCCGACAGCTCGGAGCCTGGAGCCTGCTTCGGATTCTGTGTCTCGCTCTGTCTCTCTGCCCCTCCTCTGCTCATGCTCAGTCTCTCTCTGTCTCAAAAATAAATAAAAACATTAAAAAATTTTTTTTTTTTTTTTTAAAAAGGACATGGACCCGTGTCCTCTAGCCAAAGGAAGGCACGAGCACAGGCCTGGGGAGAGCAGAGAGCAAGTCCTGCTTCTTTAGAGGATCCCAAAGTAGGCCAGCATCACCAGAACTCGGAGACTGAGAAGTGGGGGGTGGGGGGAGGGATGAGTAATAGAACAGACAATAAATAATAGAACGACAGCTTAGCCCTGGTCATCTAGAAAATGGCCTCTGGCAAGGATTGGGATGCAGCGCTGTCCTGGGAGTGTGGGAGCCCAGGGCCGTGTGAGGGTGAGGTCCAGGGGCAGAAGGGGTGCAACGCAGTAGCTGTGAGAGTGCACGAGCTACACTTTGTAATGCACCGCAAAGGGGCACAGCCGGCCGCCCCCTCCCCACTGGCTTCAAGCCCCTTCGTGGCCACTCAGAGAGCCAGATCTCCCTCCCCAGGATGCAGTGTTTTGTGCTAATCTGCAAGAGGAGGAAGGAAGGACCCAGCACACTGGGGCACAGAGAGAGCAGAGAGGAGGCACGGGAGAGAATCTGAGGAGGCCATCCAAGCCCCAATCCGAGGCGGAATCACGCAGAGAACGGAGTCCAGAGATAGAAGGAGACGAGCATTCACCCCTCCTGGTTGCTGTAGCTGCTGGTATTTACTTTCTTCCAGATGGCTGGCTACCCTTCCCAAACCCCCACCTCTTGCATCCAGGTGGGAACACGTGACAGATTCTGGCCAATGGAATGTAGGGACAGGTAACGCGTATCCATCACCTCCAGGCCCGGCCGGAAAACTTCCCGTAGACTCTCCCACCTGCTTTCTCTCTGCGGCTCTGGGACCAGAAGCCGAGTTCCCCAAGGCCATAGAAGACTGCCTGGAAGAACCAAGGGGTGGGAAAGCCTGGATCCTCCAGTCAACCCCTAGGAGACAGTTATCCTGGAGAGCTGCCTCACCAGAAACACCCCACTGGACTTTTAGTAAGTGAGAAAAGACCCTTAAACTATCTTAAGGCCCTGAGATTAGGGGTTGTTGGTTACAGGAGGTGCCATCACTCTGCCCTAACCGATACCTGAGCCCGTGATGTTCTACAAACTACTGTGCTAAGCTGTCCCAGGTAAACCTCATAACAACACGGAAAGAAGAAATTTTTATTCCCAGGTAACAGATGAATAAAGTGAGATTCAGAGAGGTGGTCACTTGCTCAAGATCACACAGCTGGTCAGAGGAGAGCTCAGATATAAACCTAGCCCCGCCATACTTCTTCCACTGAGCCATTCCGCCTCCTCTCTTAGAGTGTAGAAAAAAGCACATGCATCCTGGGGGGGGGGGGGGGCCTGTCCCGGCCTTGACCGGGCTGGCCCATCCGCGCAGCAGGGGTCCAGCTGCTGGTTGACCCTCGTTCGTGCTCCAGGGAAATCCGGAGTCAACTACCAGGGAGGGAGACTCCAGAGAAATCAGCAGGAATGACTCAGTCACCCAGAGTTTCCTCCTGTGTGCCTTGTGGACAGAGCGCTGGAGAGATCGGGAGGGGCTTTGTAAATAGCAACCAAAGGGGTTAAAGGAAAAAGAAAGAAAAAAAAAAACACAAAACACCACTTAACCACAGTCAATGAAATTAGATAAAATTATCTGCTGGTCTTTATGTAAAGACCTAATGTTGCCCTCTGCCATAAAGGCTCTATATGGCTTGCAAGATACAGTAAAATTAATTTTATATTGGGCTGCCAGACACTGTTAGAGTAGCATGTTTATATAAGCAGCCCCAGAGCGTCAGACATTGAGCTGTAAAGGCCTGTGTCTCAGTGAGTGGCTTAGCAAAGAGAAACTCAAATCCCTGCATTGTCCCTGGGGCAAAGCGTCAGCAATCTTTATGGCCGCACGCCCTGTTGGGTGTTTTTCCTTACACGGCGCCCCCCCCCCCCACAACCCCGACAACACCTGGCAGGGCCCCCGAACAAGAATGGTGCGAACCGTCTCTGGGAGTTTGCTCCGCGGCCAGTTGGAAGGGAATTGGAAAGGACTGCCTTTGTTTAAAAACTCAGTGGCGATGGTACCTATACAGAGAGATACAGGTTGGCCTTTCTCCAGCTTCTGAAGAAAAGGAGCCAGGCCCGTTGCAGGAAGAAGGAAATAAGCTGAGGCAGGCCTGATGGGAAAAAAACTGGGGCATTATTTGAAGCAATGGCTCCCTGTCCAACGAAGGTGATGTACGGTTGTTGAGGGGAAGTCATGTCCCTTTGCCTGGTTCCTTGGGGTCTAGATGGGATCATGGAATATTACCAATAGAACAGGCCCTCTTTCCCCTTCCCGCACCGTGCCTCTTTCCCCTTCTTTCGCTTGCCCGCGGTAAGGCACAGTCACTTGGAAATCACACATTAGAGATGACGGAGCCACAATGCGGAAGGAGCCTGGGTCCTCGCATCGCCGCTTGGAGGTAAGCCAACTGCCTATAGGAAGATCCGTTTTGGACATGATGTGGGTGAGAAATAAACTTCTATTACATTGAAGTCATTCTATCTGGGGGATTTTGTTGTTGTTGTTGTTGTTGTTTTTAGAGCAGCTAGTACTATTCCAAAAGAGTGCCATTCAGCCCTAAGACTGGGGAATAGTACCTTTTTTTTTTTTTTACACTCATTAGTATGCAACGGATATGTTGCTGCTCTGCCCATTGGAAATATCATTAATTGATTATAGCAATTTCTTACCAGTGTTTATGTGACCTTGGAATCCTTAAGATTGTGGCTGTTACAAATGATTGAAGCTGGCACTCAAAATGCCATCTATGCACTATACCAGCTTTACTAGAAGCTTCTTGAGATAAGGTTTGAGATATCCATCATTTAACTCAGCACATTGCCAACATACAGCGGCAGCTCAAAAGTGTTCGTTGAACGAATAATAGGTGTTCTACAAAGAAGATCTTATTCTAATATATTTGCAACCTTTCTTTGACACAAGAGCTACCAAAAACCCCAGACTGTCAGAATAATTCAACCCAGGTACTCAGGTATTAAGGCTCTTGGTACTCTTGGAGTAGCCATGCCAAGATGGTATATCTGTATTTGCTGATAATCTCTCATGTTGCATTCTACCCTACCTGCACAGAAGAAGGGACCTAAACTGTTCAGATCTGCTAGGAGACCCAGTATTGGGAGAGGGGAGGTGGAAACGTCCCATTATGGTGTAGATGATGTCCTTGGTTATCCTCCAAGAATATAGGTGCTTGGCAGTCGTGATGGCCATCCCTTTCCTTTGTGTGACACCAACTTCAGCAGCAGGACCCCTGCACTCACTTCACTTGGTCATTCAATCTATTCCAGTGAAGAAATTTACCCATTTAAAAGGCGACTAGAGAATCTTAGGTGGGATGTGACTTAAAAAATCACAAAATAGTAGAGACAAGCTCAAGTCAAGAACCCAGGACTCAAAACTTCATCGATCCATCCACCCATTCACTCAGCTAATGTTCATTAAGCACTTATTTGCAGCACCATTAGCCTCTGGATGTTGCTTAACACACCCTCATGCTATTCTTCCACAGCATGGACACAGATGTCTCCCTCCTGCCTGGTGCATTGTAAAGTATACCCCTTCCCTCCCATAATCCGCCGGCCCGTGACGGGGAAAATTGTGGGAGGAGAGTCACATGGCAAGACAGCATTGAACCTTGCTCTCGGAAATATCCACCGCCTGGAATTTAACTGGAAGTAACAGAGAGATGGTCTACATTCAAGAATTGGACAGTCTTTGATGGGTCCCCAAGGATCTGGAAGCCTTCTCCCTCAGTGCCTTAGCCTGGGCTTCAGATTTACAAATTGAGAAACGAAGCTTTCAGTTCAGAGCCTGGATCCATAAACACCACAATCCAGCTTTACTGGCTATAAGCCATCACAGCATCTGGGATAAACCTGGGACAATCCCACACAGAGCTAGCCTGCTTCCTCATCACTGCCACTGACATCGGGACCCTCAGATTCAGAAGGTAACTTCCATGCCAGGGCATTTCCATCAAAGCAAGGAGTCAAATAGGACAGCCTCACCAGAGGCCTTCAGCGGGGGGGCCGAAGATGACCAACGGTGGCCCAATCCTTCATCCCTGCTGGTAGACACAAATACGTGTCAATTCTCCCGTAAAGAGCATGTTGGCCTCATGAGGTGAAAAATTGTCAGAGCGGAGTAAGATTTTTGAGATCGTGGAGCACGCAACAGTCTTCCAAAGGATATTAAGAAGTCCTTGGAAAACTTGCTTTTACGGTTCTCCAAGACTGTTCATCTAACCGTGTTTACCCCTCCCCTCAGGGGGTTCGCCACTCTACCCTTCATAAACTCTCAAGCATGCCATTCGTATCCCAGCATCCCCAGCATCGCATAAACAATCTGAAACGGATCTCCCCTTTCTATCTGTGTAAGCAAGCTCTGCCAAACTCAAGTTTGGCACGCAGCCACTCCTTTCCCCCCAACTTTCTGTGGCCTGGGAAGAGGGGGCCTGCACCACACCATTTATCCTGTCTCCCAGTGTTTCTCATTATTTTATGTGTGTTTACCCATTTCTCCTCTGAGATAAGCCTTGTGCAGAAGAGGCAATATATCTTATACTCTTCTGCCCATAAACGAAGCACTCAATTTTTTAAGAAATTAAATGCTGTTGTTGCTGTTACTGATTTGCGGGCCAGGGAGGAGGCCACTGGCCTCGCATAATAGATGCTGCATTCTGAAGAGATTATCCCAGTTTGGGATCTAAGTGGATTTGCCATCTGCTACAGACAGTTTTAAGTAGACAGGTCCCCCACGCAGGGAAGACTTTGAACCGTGGGATGAACCGTGGGATCAAGGGGACCCTGCCCCGTAAGACCGGTGATTAGATATGGGGACACCTTTGAAAATGATGGAGCCTGAGAGACAGCGAAGGAACTCAGTGTCCCCCTTTCTCAGTCACTTTTCGAGGTCCTGGAGGAGGGACCACACGCACGTGGGTCCCCAACCCAGAGGCCGGGCTCCATGAATCGAACATGGGGAGTTGTCAGGAAGGCAGCATTGATTACGCCAGTGGTGGCACACGTGCCTGCTGTCCCCACCAACTGGTGAAAGGCCCTGAATCAATTGCCCCAGCTCTCTCACCCCCCTCCCCAAGCTGGCTGAGGGCCAGGCAGACCTCCAACATTAAAACCGGCAAATGAGATCTGAGCCTTGACACCGCCCCCCCCCCAACCTTTTTTCCGCCCTCGGAGAGGATTTCAACAGCACCATATGTTGAAAAGGCCCAAGCACAATCCTATTACCATTGAAGGAGGCATTAAATAATTACATTAATTTACCTAAATATGGAAAAAAATCTTTACAAATCAGGGACACTTGGCAGATTTTCCGGCTACACATTTTTCCCTTGGCACGGTGCACTGTCCTGTTGGGTTCCTATTGCTACTTGGAGTGTTTCCTTTAATTGCAGGGCACATGGCTTCCCTTGTTCTGTTTAATTTTCTCGAAGCTGGTTCCATATTCTGGCTACAAACATTATAGGAAAAAAAAAAATGCCCACAAAAGTATGGATTGTGCTGAAGTGTACCCTAAGGGAGAATGCGTAAAAATAGTAATTTCTTGTATATGAAACCTTCCGCGGGGCGGCCTTTCACTAGATTGCTTTATGAAAAAAAAAAAAAAAAAGCTGAAGGGGTGGAAAGTGGGAGCTTGGAGACTGAAAGAAAGGAGGAAAACTGGGAAGGAGACAAAGGTTATGTAGTGAAGCTGGAGACGGGCCTTCCAAGTTCCACGCGTAGGATGACACCGAATTGGAAGCTTCTTTGATGAGCTTTGCCTGGCAACGCGTCTCTTCTTTGGCCCATATTTTCACTGCCAGCGTTCATTGTGTCTGAATCCTGCACCTCCATAAATTGCCGCGAAGGCTGACGCGAAGATGATGTCCACACAGCCCGCCCTCCTTGAGGCAGCGTGACCTCACAGGAAGGCCTGAGTGACTGTCACCCATACAAGCCAACTGCAGATGCCGAGGAAAGCGAGGTCCCTGTTAGTCTGACCCAAAGATGGCCTGGGATTCCCTTCCTTGGCATCAGGTCTTCCAGAAGGTCCTTCTCAAAGGCTCTGTGAAGGGCCAGGCTCTTGTCTTGTGTTTCTAGTCCATTGCCAACACACACACACGTGCGCGCACACACACACACACACACACACACATATATATAGCATCACAAAATTTCGATGTTGCAATAAAGTCAAATTGCTGGAAAATTTTCCAAACACTTCCTCATTGTGCATGGGTATCACGGCCCGGCCCATAATAGCTCTATTCTAAACCACAGTGAGAAGAGTTGCCACGGAAATGGTCCCTTCTGAGAGAGGGGACCCGTCGGCTTTGGAGGTAAATGGCAGCCATCACATCCTTTCTCCAGAAGGAGCTATAAAAGGAGCAGCTGGGGCCCCTGAAGATGAACCTTCTCAAGCTGGCTCCTGACCCTGGGGCACTGTCTCTGAGACCTCGAGGAAAACCAGCCCTCAGACCGGCCAGGGTAGCTGTAGAAACCTCAGCACTCTTTTTTTAAAGGTGATGTGTACCTTTCTAAAAGGTGATTATATACGGTTAAGACTATAGCAGAGGGGCACCTGGGTGGCTCAGTCGGTTAAGCGTCCGACTCTCGGTTTCGGCTCAGGTCACGATCTCACGGTTTGTGAGTTCGAGCCTCACATCAGACTCTGGGCTGACAGTGCGGCGCCTGCTTGGGGTTCTCTCTTTCCTCCTCTCTCCGCCCCTTTCTCAAAAATAAATAAATAAACTTAAAAAAAAGAGAGAGAGACTATAGGTGAAAGGCATTAGAGGAAGCAAAGAAGGGTGATTTTTTGAAAATATAATTTGTTGCCAAATTGGTTTCCATACAACACCCAGTGCTCATCCCAGCAAGTGCCCTATTCCATGCCCAAGAAGGGTGATGTTTTTAAGTTTCTACTCCCCCCCCCCCCCAAAAGGTGGTTCAAGCCCTACCTCACAGCACAGTCACTGTTCTGAAGTCGGGATGTGGCAGGGCCTCTGACGCCGGACATGATAAAAGATGTCACTTTCTTCACTCCACCAGTGCTCCCGTGCGTCTCCAGCCCATCGCATGGATGATTTCTCTCTTCCCTGCCCGGTGCCATTCCCTCCCCAATCTGTCAGCGTTCACCTCACAGCCTGTGGCCTTGTTAGGAATGCACAGTCTCGGGCCCCACCGCCCCAAACCTATTACTTCAGATTCCACGTGGGCCACAGGTCAACAACACCCTCAAGTGGTTTCCATCCACATCCGGCTCTCGAAGCTGTAACGATGACACATCACGTGCATTTAGCTCTACCTTCTGGCACGTGGGAGCTGGCATACTCAGGGAGGACAGAAAGTTGAAGGACAGGAAATCAATAAGGTAAAGCACCCGGCTAGCAAGTCAGGAAGTTGCACCCCCCCCCACCACCACCACCACCATAGACCTGAACGGGCACGGAGGGGAAGTCACCGGCATCCCAGAAGAGTCCTCTGATGGGAGCAAGGGTATTTTACAAAGGCCGTGGGCTTCGGTAACCCTGGGGAAATGAATATACAACCTCTCCCCCTCTTTCCCCCTCTCTCTGCTCTCTGTGATGGGTTGGATCGTGTATCTCCCTCTCCCCAAAAGGTATGTCCTAACCTCCCGGTATCTCAGAATGTGACCTTATTTGGAGACAAGATTATTGCATTTGCAATTAGTTAAGATAAAGTCACCCTGGAGGAGGGTGGGTCCTTAATCGATCAGGACTGATGTCCTTGTAAAAACAGGAAGACACAGGGGAACCTGGGTGGCTCAGTCAGTTAAGCAACTGACTTTGGCTCAGGTCATGATCTCACGGTTTATAGGTTCGAGCCCCGTGTCGGGCGCTGTGCTTGACAGCTCAGAGCCTGGAACCTGCTTCGGATTCTGTGTCTCCCTCTCTCTCTGCCCCTCCCTTGCTCATTCTCTGTCTCTTAAAAATAAATAAACTTAAGAAAGAAAAAAACAAAACAAAACTGGAAGACAGACGGGGAGAAGAGGACCATGCGATGACGGAGCCAGAGATTGGCGTGATATACCTTCAAGCCATGGGTTGCTGAAAAACACCGGAAGGTAGAAGAGGCAAGCAAGGATTCTTCCCTATAGATTTCAGAGGGGACTAGCCCTTGAACTTTGATTTCTTCGGTCTTCCAGCCTCCTGAACTAAGAAAGAATAAGTTTCTCTTTTTTGAAGCACAGTTGGAGGCAAGAGGATAAGGAAACCTGGCTAGAGCAGTTACTAGGAGGGTGGGAAAAACTGAAGACTGGATCTAGAGAAACAAAGAGTATCCAAAAGACAGGGGCCATCAGTATAGATTGGTAGAAAGATAATTAGGTTAAAAGAAAAAAAAAAAAAGACAGAAAAAATTCTCTTTTCCAAGAGTCACCTGGCTCCTGGTGGCTCCCTTCTCGGGCTGCATGAAAGAAACCTCTCTGTATTTGTGAGCAGGAGGCCAGCACACAGAAGGGACAGAGCATTGAGGATGAGATCCCCGGTGATAAAACATAGAGGTGTAATTTAAGCCCTTGATCCAGCAATACCTGAAGCCTCTCTCCTCTTTCACCCGAGCTACTCTCTCCAAAGACCTAAATGCCCGAGAATGGTAATATATTTTACTTAATTTCATGGTTCTGATCAATGTAGGCATCCGTATCAAGTCCTGGCTAATCTCGCTATCTTTCCGGAGGTAAAGAAAGTGACGCCTTCCGGACAGGAAATCTGTTAGGAGCCAATGCGTATGAAAGGAAGCTTTCCATAAACCAAACAGCTAGTTTCTTACAAGTCTTTTTAATGCAAAATCAGAAACAACCTAGCTGCCCAACAAAAGGGGATTAGTCAAATAAACTTTCTACACGCATTCAATCAAATTCTATTCAGGCAAAAATTATGACATGGAATGGTAGCTTTTTAAATGTCATCTACAGAACCCCAAGCCTTCCTCAGAACCCTTCACTGATGGAAGGGTGTGATTTGAGCATACCCAACTACTAATATCATAACCCTGACTTAACCATTTTGCTTTGCTCTGTTTTTATCTATTTGGCTTCCAGATGGGATTTTCACTGAATGAAGGGTTCCAGGCAACACTCCTAAGTATGTCACTTGGGTTGAAGATACCCATTGTTTCCCTTTCATCCACATGGGTAGCAATGAAAGAGGAACAAGACAGAAGGGTCTGGATTTTACGATGAGATGTGAGAATGATTGTCGCAAACTGGTAATTTGGAGCTCATGTCAAACTGATCCATTGGGTTCAAAGGCCAAGTGCAGAGAGGCAAGACTCCAGCCTGGGAACCGGGAGGGCTGGGTTCTTAGCCCCACTGTGTCACCAGCAGGTGATATGCATGGGTAGACTCCCTCTGGGCTATAGTTTCCTTCTCTTTAAAGGACTCGGGGAGCCTGGGGTGGTTCAGTCGGTTAAGAGACTGACTCTTGTTTTGACTCAGGTCATGGTCTCACAGTTCACAAGATTGAGCCTCACGTCAGTCTCTGCACTGACAGTGTGGAGCCTGCTTGAGATTCTCTCTCTCTCTCTCTCTCTCTCTCTCTCCCTCCCTCCCCTGCTCATGTGTACTTTCTCTCTCTCTCTCTCTGTCTCTCTCTCTGTGTCTCTCTCTCAAAATAAATAAATAAACACTAAGAAAAAAAAAGGTCAAGAGTTCCACTTAGATGGTCTCTTAAGACCATCATGGACACAACAGCGTCCTTCCGTACTACAAAAAAAAAAATCTTCTGTGTGGTCAAAAACCCTTCTGTGATGTCAAGAAATTTCCCCAAACACCCACACTCACCCAGTCGACACATCCATTCCTGACTGCAGCTATCCTTATGTATCTGTAGCTCCTTTCTAAGAAATGAACCAGATATATGGGTAGAAACAGACTGTGACAGGCATAATATTTTATTTAATCGTCTCAAAAATCTTATGAACTAGGTTTCATCATTCCATATCCATTTTGTAGGGGAAGAAACTGAAGCTCAGAGAGGGAAAGCAGTTTTCCTCAGGTCTGTGTACGCAGACAGTACACACTCAGAAGCAGGAACTGAAGTCCTCAGGAGCTTTTGGTGTTAGTGACTAGGTATTGCAGATGCCAAGACCGACAGAGACATCTTTTCAGACCTGAGAATTATCAGATCTGCATATTTAAATACCTATAGGTAGATGGGGCGCCTGGGTGGCGCAGTCGGTTAGGCGTCCGACTTCAGCCAGGTCACGATCTCGCGGTCCGGGAGTTCGAGCCCCGCGTCGGGCTCTAGGCTGATGGCTCGGAGCCTGGAGCCTGTTTCCGATTCTGTGTCTCCCTCTCTCTCTGCCCCTCCCCCGTTCATGCTCTGTCTCTCTCTGTCCCAAAAATAAATAAAAAACGTTGAAAAAAAATTAAAAAAAATAAATACCTATAGGTAGGGATGCTATGGAATAATATATATACTTATATGAATTTTTATATATTTAATATATACATTTATATGAATTTTTATATATTTAATATATACACTTATATGAATTTTTATATATTTAATATATACACTTATATGAATTTTTATATATTTATAAAAATATAAGGCATAAATATACATGTAATATTTAAGTATTTAAAAATATGTTTAAAATACATATATATTTATGTGCTTCATAAATATATATTTTCATATCATATATATAGAAAGAGATATCTACCTATATATCTCATATATATCTGTATCTCCATAGATATGTCTATAGATATGTATCTATAGACATCCATATCATCTATATAGAGAGAAAAAGATTTATTATCTATCTATCTATCATCTAACTACCATCTATGTATGAGAGAGTAGACAGTTTTTATCCATTTTCATAGGATAGTAGTGCTGGCAAGGTGGTAAACTCTAGAGTCACAAGCTTGTTCATTCCTTATAGAACCGAAGTTCAGGGGCGCCTGGGTGGCTCAGTCGGTTAAGTGACCGACTTCAGCTCGGGTCATGATCTCGCAGTCCGTGAGTTTCAGCCCCGAGTCGGGCTCTGTGCTGACAGCTCAGAGCCTGGAACCTGCTTCGGATTCTGTGTGTGTGTGTGTCTCTCCCTGCCCCTCCCCTGCTCATGCTCTGTCTCTCTCTGTCTCTCAATAATAAATAAACATTAAAAAAAAATTAAAAAAGAACCGAAGTTCAGCAGGGACGATGGAATCAAAGTCACCCAGTTAGTGGACTGGGTGGACTCCCATCCGATCTCCAACTAAATCCCCACATTTTAAATCAAAAATCTTAATACTTTAATTGTCAGCCTCACACTATACCCTGACGTGACTTACTATACGTTGTGAGGTCTTCAAAAGGGTAAAATAAACCAAAAAAACCACATTTTTTTTGAAAGCCTGTCCTTAGAAAAGCCTGTCTCTGAACTCCTGCTCCCCTAATGAACTCATCCGATTTACCAGATGTACAAAAGTGAAACAAATCTGACGCGCAGTTACTCTTCCATCTTTCTTGGCGGGAGCCTCTGTAACAGCGGGGAGGACAGTCCCCCAGCCCGCCGTGGTGTTACGGATCACAACGGAAGCATATTGTCATCAGATTAATTTTCCAACGCTCCTGCCCCAACCACAAAATCCTGAGAGAATGAGTGTCAAATACAGTTAATAATTGCATAATTATGACATCTGTTACTCTTCAGCACCTCTTAGTGGAAAATTAACTGAAGAAATAGCAGGTTCAAAGATGTGTTAACACTCTGATAGCAGATTTAATTGAAATATGACGGGGGAGGATAATGGAGATTAAATTAAGCTCTCAGATAATCATCTGACACAAAGATAATTGAGCCAGCCTCTGCCACGTTGATGAACGCTTCAGAGATGCTGTGCGGGGTGGCATTTCGAGTATCTTATCCTTCAGGCAAAATGGAATTCTTCTCCCTCCCCCCTCCCCGCCTTCTTCTCTCTCTCTTGTCATTCAACATTTGTATCCTCCAAATCGATAATGTGAACAGCAGCATAATTGGAAATAAAAGATGATCTGAAATCCACAGGAAATTAGGTTGAGGGGTGTGGAGGAAATACGGTTGCATCCTGGATACAGAGCGGGTTTTTCTGAGTCCTCTGCGAGAGGGATGGGTCCCCACCCTGCAGTCTCACTGCGAGTGTTTTTCCAAGGCCTCTGTCCTCAGTAGAGAGAACTTCCCGTGTGTGAGAAAGGCAGGGGGCCGTAAAAACCACAACAATTGGGGGCGCCTGGGTGGCTCAGTTGGTGAAGCATTTAAGTCTCCGACTTCGGCTCAGGCCATGAACTTGCAGTTTGTGGGTTCGAGCCCCGGGTAGGGTTCTGTGCTGACAGCTCAGAGCCTGGAGCTGCTTCAGATTCTGTGTCTCTGTGTCTCCCTCTCTCTCTGCCCCTACTGTGCTCTCGCCTCTGTCTCTGTCTTTGTCTCTCTGTCAAAAGTAAACATTAAAAACATTAAAAAAAAATAAAAAGAGGAAGAAAGAGTCGCATGCTCCTCTGACTGAGCCAGCCAGGCGCCCTCCCCCCAGAGGTTGCCTTTTAGTTAGGTTGAGGGGCGCCTGGGTGGCTCAGTCGGTTGAGAACCTGACTTTGGCTAGAGTCATGATCTCACGACTTGTGAGTTCGAGCCCCGCGTCCGACTCTGTGCTGACAGCTCAGAGCCCGGAACCTGCTTCGGATTCTGTGTCTCCCTCTCTCTCTGCCCCTCCCGAACTCATGCTCTGTCTCAACAATAAACATTAAAAAAAAAAAAAAAATAGATGAGGCCACAGTCACTTGTGTTTTTTCTCTCCTTGCCCAGGGAACATTGTGGATGCTTCCCTAGGGCAGACTCAGGATGTAGTGAGTGATGAAGAACTGCCCCCCATGCCGGAGGGCATGGGGTAACCCTAGAGGGCAGCCAGCTCATGATGGTTAGTAGCGAATGTCCTGCGGTGGGGGGAGGGTAACATGCGGTGAGCAGCCGGAAGCAGGAAGTGGGGAACATACTTCCAGTTGCTGTCATTGAACGGGTCAGCCTCTGACAGTCCTAGAGAGTAGGTATTCCCCGTATCTCCCCTTCCTCTAACTCAGGTAACACGGCTCTCAAAGGACTATGTGACTGTTAAGCCGTGAATAGAAAATGAGATGGCCCCTGACTCTACCTGTACCCCAGCGACTCAGAGTTTCAGGTTTTGGATTTTTTTTTAAATGTTTTTTAAATTTATTTTGAGAGAGAGAAAGAGAGAGAGTGAATTGGGGAGGGGTAGAAAGAGGGAGACAGAGAATCCCAAGCAGGCTCTACGCTGTCAGAGCAGTCAGTTAAGCATCTGACTTCGTCTCAGGTCATGATCTCACAGTTTGTGAGTTCGAGTCCTGTGTTGGGCTCTGTGTTGACAGTTCAGAGCCTAAAGCCTGCTTTCGATTCTGTGTCTCCCTCTCTCTTTGCCTCTCCCCTGCTTGCTCTCTCTCTCTCTCTCTCAAAAATAAAATTTAAAAACAACAAAAAAACGTAGGTCACTTAACCAATTGAGCCACCCAGATGCCCCTCAGGTTTTGGATTTTACACCAGTATGATTTATCTGCTTTACCAATGTGGATCCAAGTTCATGTGGCCGCACGCCCTTTAAGAGGACATTTAAGTGTCTCCATTACATTTCTCTCCTATCCTCCTCTTCTCTGGCATCACCCCACCCATGAATACCACCGCGCCCCCTCCCCCCAAGAATTTCCCAGTCCTGGCCACTCCCAAAGCAGTGACATAACTCAGAGGCTCCCCCTTGAGGCCACTACGCCAGTCCTCCTGGAAGTGGGCGGCCTGGCAGGTAACCACGAGGGAAAAATGGGACTCTACACAGAAAGTAGGATGGGGATATCTTGCTCCCACTGCAGCCAAGGCTGAAGCATGCAGTGCCTGCCAAGACTAGAAGGAGGGGTTCGGGACAGACCCTCTTCCTCCAAGTGTTCCCACATCCTGTAGTTCAGATCCTGTCGTTGGCAGGAAGTCCTTCAAGGGACAGTGGAGGCTGATAGCCAAGGCATTTCCTCCAGATTTGGTGGGAATATCCCCTCTCCAGATAGGCATCTTCACCCACACGATGCCCCCAGACAGCCGGGGTAGGGTCTGAGGTCCAGGGCTTCACGGATGGCAAAGGCCCCCTTTGACTCTCCGTCCTTCTCTTTCAAATTTCACTGTGTTTTATTTTATGAGGCTCATTTCTCCTCCCTATTATTAGTCTCGGGCAGGACCTAAGATTCTGAAAAATTACTATAATGTTTAAACCTGGGGAGATCCATAGGGTTCTCCGGTCTCATCTCTTCCGTGCCCAAAGAGTTCCATAAGTAAATGTTTCCAACTGCCGGATTTCAGCAGTAAATTTCATCCCACGCGACCCCCCGCTAATCTATGATGGCAAAGTTTGGAAGATGGCTTTGTCCCATCTGTTCTATAACTTCTGTCCTAAATTGTTAATTTATTGAAGCGTCAAAGAGCAAGGCATCTCGTGAGAAGGCAACTGAAGGGATTGTTTTAATCACCCTCTCGCAGCCAGGTAATATGGCCCCAGAAATTCCTTCCAAAGAGAAGATTCTTGACCCTCCTCTGACCTCCCTTTTTATCTGCAAGATGGGTGTGTGGGGCCCATAAATCAAGGGAACCCACCTCCCCCTGCCTCGTCTGATGCTGTCACTGACACTGGATTGTTACAAAGAGGAGCCTCGCCTGGGGATAAAGAGTAGAAAACCTTCACGTGTTCACAACGGTGACGGGTTTCGTGGCTTTCTACCCTCTGAAGAATTTCTTACAGTTCCTTTGAAAAGTTGGCTATTTTTCAAACTGTGTATCATTTTTTGTCTTCTGGGGCAAATTGCACAATCAGTGATATGTCTTGCTGAGTGTATAAACCCCTTTTACATATTTCAAAATAGTATCTAATTAAAAGGTCAAGGTTATAGCTCATGTGGCTGGAGTGGACAGGGCTCTACATCCTCCCGCAGCCTCTCAAAGTAACATTTAAAATATGTCCTATAATTAGGAGTAATTATAAATTCCAATTAAAAGAAACCCGCACAATTCTGAAGCTATTTTTCTTTGATGTGTCTTGCTTTAATTTACGTGCTTGTTTTGCACCAAGTTGTCCCAGCTTCCTCGGATATGTTTCCAGACAGAAAAGGCTCCCAAACTTGCAGGGAGAAAAGCAGACCAGGTCTAGGAAAAGTAGGAAAGTTCATTAAAAAGGGTTATTGCATCTATAACTTCTAGACTCGGTGTTCATTGATTAGAGATTAAACATCATCCTTTGTACTACTCAGATTGGGATTTTTAATTAGGATGTCATTATTACACAGATATACTGAATGCCAAATTGATTTTTGAGACCTTTTGAAATAATAGCACTGCTTCTGCAAAATGAAAATCATAATAGATTATTGACTTCTTCAGGAGTTTTGATCCAAGGGCACCTCCCCAATGTCAACATTTTCAATATTTTTAGTTTCATGCAAAGAGACACTCATAATGAGGCTTATATTAAAAGTTTGCACATATTGACTGTGTGTTATTAATGCCGATGGCATCACATTGATTACCCTTGAATTATAAGAGCAGCAACATTGCTTGTTGCTGAATTGTTTACATACCACATAGCCTTTGTCTTTTGTTTTTGTTTAATTTAAGAAGTGTTTATATACACAATAAGTAGCATCCTGGATGCTCAAGATCAAAGGCTCACCAACTTTCTCAATCCCTCCCACTCTTTGAGTCTCAGTGGTGTTTTCAGGGCGCTCCTCGTTCAAAAACAGTCCCATTTATTAAGGAATCACTTCCAAACAACTTAACATGTATTTATGTCCTAATAACTGCATTGGCATATTAAAGGATACACAGAAACTCAAAGAAAAAATATATTTATTTGTTTCTCTAATACCCACAATTACTCACTAATGGGATGTCCGTGCCTGTTAGGCGCTGCACAACCTTCTGGAATCGGATTGGACCCCCCACCCTCATTTTCCGTTCCCCATCGATCCCGCCTTTCAACCCAGTAACCGCCGAAAACCCCCATTCACAAAGATAGGATGCCATCCAAAGAAATGTAGTGCGATCTCATGTTAAATCTATGAACTACTAAAAGCTCCTGGTTCACGCAGTGCCCTACACGTTACTGTGTTTTCCTCTAAAATTTAAAATAACGGCCGGTGCCCCTGTGAATTCACTGTGGCACCCTGAGTGCCCCCACCACAGCTTGGGAACCATGGCACTAGACCTAACGTTTCTTGACGTCATAGGATCTATGTTGCCCATCTTTATGTTCGTGCCTCACACAGTAAGTCAATAGGCATTGTTTACAGAACAGTGCTTTTGTTAGCACTTTTTTTGTTTCGATCATTTGAATTCAAAGTAAGACAATTTGAGAGAGTACCCCCAATACACCGCCAACCTGTGAGGAGGTATTTTCCTGCACGGTGGGCTTCTGTAGCATAAATCCGTGGAAAGTCCTCTCTATCTGAGCTGTTTCACAGATACTGCTCTATGAAGAAAGGACATATTTCTGAGGCTTCAAGATTGTGTCTACACGTAGGGAAATACCTAAAGAGTTCCCATCGACTGCTCATCCCCTAGGGCATTAAACATACACAGAGAAGTGGGCGTTTGGACTAAAGAATTCTTTGAACCCCCTGATCTTATCCCAACGTGGGTGGAGGTGCCTAGGTCCAGGAATGGAGGCTTCCTACCCACCCTTAACCTCCTTCTGAGCATGGTGGGTTTGGTCTATGGGTCCCACTGAAAGCATACATCTGAATGAATCTGAAGACCACCCAACGCACTAGTAGCTGAGCAAGAATGCAATTCTGATACGACGTGAATGAACCTTGCAAACATCATCCTAAGTGAAAGGGATCAGACACAAAAGGCCACATATTGTATGACTTTATTTATGTGACCTATTTAGAACAAGTAAATTCATAGAGACAGAAAATGGAATCAGGATTACCAGGGTCTATGAGGAGGGAGTGTTGGAGAGTTATTGTGTAATGGGTCCAGAGGTTCTGTCTGGGGTGATAAAAATGTTCTGGAAATGGATAGCAGTGATAGTTTGCGGCTTTGTAAATAAGCTTACTGCCATTGAATTGTACGCTTAAAAATGGTTAAAACTGTAACTTTTCTGTGGCGTATGTTTTTTTTTTTTATTTTTTTTTTCAACGTTTATTCATTTTTGGGACAGAGAGAGACAGAGCATGAACGGGGGAGGGGCAGAGAGAGAGGGAGACACAGAATCGGAAACAGGCTCCAGGCTCCGAGCCATCAGCCCAGAGCCTGACGCGGGGCTCGAACTCACGGACCTCGAGATCGTGACCTGGCTGAAGTCGGACGCTTAACCGACTGTGCCACCCAGGCGCCCCAATGTGGCATATGTTTTAATGCACACACCCACACAGCTTGGAGAACGTGATTTGCTTAAAAAGATGACACCAATAAATAAAGGTTAAAATGCAAAAACTCTACAGACACGGTGTCTCTTAAACCATAAAATGCCCAGTTAGAACTAGGGTTGGCTAACTTTTTGTAAGAGGCCAGACTGTAAATATTTTTTTTTTTTTTTTTACTTTACAGATCATACAGTCTCTATTGCAACCACTCAGCTCTGCCCTTAAATTGCAAAAGTAGCCACAGACAATATGTAAATGAATGGGCATGGCTGGTTTTCAGCAAACCTTTATTTATGGGCGTTGATTTGGAATTTTATATGATTTTCCATCTCAAAATAATCATTCTTCTTTTGAAATTTTTTTCTTTTTGACCATTTAAAGTATAAAAACCATTCTTAGCTTTTGGATCTTACCACATGTGGCCCCTAAGCGGTTTTCTGATGCCTGAACCAGAACCCCAAATCAATGACAAGACAATATCTTACTGATAATGTGTGAGACACGTCCCGATTTGAGAGTTGGGGTGTTCTGTGGAGCACCTATGGAAGGCCAGAAACGTCACCCTGGGGAAATGTGTTCATTTGTGGCTCAACCAGAATGAGGCATTCTGTGGCCGAGTCGACCCTAGAGCTGGCCTTCATTTCCCCTTCCTGAAATTTTGTCCCAAGGCCCATTGAGGCCTCTAAGGCCAGGACAATGCCCCATGGGACGAGGCAAGGAGAAAAATGCACTGGATTCACCACAGAATGTAAAGAATGCCTTTTAGCGTCTCTTGTAGGGTTGTTTTCACTAAAGCCAAAGCCTTCAAGTAAAGAGACAAGAGCAAGCAATAAACAAACAAACTTGTGGTGGGATTAGGAAAGGCATTTGTTGGGGAAGGTGCTGAGGGGACTCTTGAATGTTGCTAAAGTAAAATGCTAGGCGTATGTCTCGTTAGTAATGGCAGACTTTCTGGAAGGGAATTTTAGGGGAAAGGGCAAGGGAACTTCCCAATACTACTCAAGTCATGTGGTTCCGACAGCTCCCTCATTGCACATATGCCCGGGTTTGTTGGACGAGCAGAATCTAATTAAACAAATTTTACTGAGCACCTACTTTGGGTTGACCATTGAGCACTGGGGATACAAAGTTCTTGAGAATCTCATATCCTTAGGGTTTTTGTTATTGTTGTATGTTTGTTTGTTTAGGAGGAGGGGCTAGGAGAAGGGTAGCGGTGTATAAATACAAGAGTTCCTAGTGGTAAGAGCTTAGTTCTTATCATGACTGTTCCTGTGCCCTGGAATGTTCTCACACCGGCTTCTGTGGCTGGGAAATGGAATCTCTCATCAGAGGCTCCAACATCACACGCTGGGCAGTGGACAGGTGGGCGCAGTAGACAGCCTTCTCTCTGTGTCCTTGCGTAAAGCCCTCTGTCCAACAGTCCAGAGTATTCTCCAGAAAGTGAGGGCTGTGAGGGGAAGAGCATTGTAGGCTTACATGCCTGGCTGCCCGTCTTGAATTTTGGCTTCTCCTCTCATTTTTAACATCTCCTTGATTCTTAGATGTCTCTTCCCATCTTTGCACTGGAAGTTTCTACATCGACTCATGATACCATTGTGTCAACATATTGAACAGCAATCGGCTCTAAATAATTTAAATGTTTGGTTACAGTGAAGATGGCCACAGCCTGCATGGCTATCTGAGCTCATTCGCTCTAACTTTATTTCCCATAAAATAGGAGGCCATTTGAGTACAATGATAGTTGGAAAACATTTTTAAACAGAACCAGCAAATAAACATGGTCTTTATGAGTTGTAACTTAATCCCCAGCTGATGTCATGTTTCATGTTTCAACTGCCAGAAAATGCCTGACATCTATATATCAGGAAGATTTATGGAGACTTCAGGGAAAGAGCTAAGAGGATTCCTTAAACAAGGATAGTGTGTTGGTCTGGGGGTAATTTGGAGCCTCTGTTATCCATCGACTGAAATGTGCATAGTTGGGTAAATTATAGGAATATGCCTTTTCGCTCCATCTCTTTATGTTTAAAAATGCTTCAGGCTGGGGCAGTGAACGCATGGGAGGGGGAGAGAGAGAACGAGTGAGAGAGAGAGAGAGAGACGGAGAGAGCACAAGAGAGGGCTCAAAATAGGGTTCTCTTTTATCCCTATTTGGTCATTGATGTTGCTCTGGCAATACTAGAGAGAAAAGATCCTGCATTGCAAACCTCAGAATCATAAACCACACACAGGCCCTCCCCGTTCCCATGCTTCTCGTGGTGTAGACTTGCTGGGATGGCTTCAGGGGGTAACTGAGAATGTGGATGGAGCCTTGCCGATTTCCTATCGAGACATTTCAGCAGTTACCCCACAGGGACCAAGCTTGCCAAACATAAACCACTCCCTGTATCATATAAGTCGGTGGCCAATTAACAGAAAAATGATTTTGAAACAGTCCCAGCAAAAATGACTCACTTGGTCGTAGCATACATTGTCTGCGGATTTATGTTCAAGCTCCCCCATACGGTCTACTCAGCCTGGCGGATGAGTTATGAGTAAGTCCGCTAGCTGATACAGCAAACAGCCCCGAATGTCAGTGGCTTAGCACGGTGAAGGTTTATTTGTTGATATTATAGTCCGATTGGGTGTCCGGAGAGTGGCCTTCTCCATGGTGACTCGAGGACTCGGTGTTCTTCCATCTTGGGACTTTCCCATCAGCAGAAGCTTGGAGACATCCACCGGATGCTCAGCATTTGTCTGGGAAATGGGAAAGAGAGAGAGAGAGAAGTCAGGAGAAGTACGTGAGAGGTTTCAGGGAGCTTGAAGCAGACTCACTCAGTCACGGGGCTCGCCTTAGCTGCAAGGGATGCTGGGAAATGCTGACGACTAGCCTCCACCCTCCATTTTGATGTAGAAGCCACAGTGCTGCGCTGTGGCATGACTGCTGGGATTTTCTCGGAGACAAGAGGACTTGAAATAAATGACAACAAGAAAAGGAATTTTCTTCCATTTCTTACATCGTTGGCAAGGAGCTAAAATTCACTCAGTCCTCACGCTAGCCCCATGATGGAGGTAGGGCAAGCGTTGCTATCCCTAGTTCGAAACGGGGCTCCGGGAGCTTGGGGGGCTCAGTCGATTGAGCACCCCACTCTTGATTTGGGCTCAGGTCATGATCTCTCGGTTGGTGAGAGATCGAGCTCTACGTCGATAGAGAGGAACCTCCCTGGGATTCTCTCTCTCTCTCCCCCGCTGCCCTGCTCATGCTCTCCCTTGCTCTCTCTCAAAATAAATAAATAAATAAACTTTAAATAAATAAGTAAGTAGGAATCTGAGGGGGACAGGGACTTGCCTGTGCCCGAGTCACAAAACTAGTAAGTGACAATACTTGAATCAGAACCCAGGCATTCCAGTGTGAAATCGGCAGTTATTAGGACTGTGCAGAAACTGTAAGGGTTGATGGTACTTGAGAGGCATAGTTGGGCTAGAGTCCGGGTGGGGTCCTCAAGAGAGCTGGGGGCTAGATGGAATCTGTAGACAGGTTCTATCTACCTGTTGGTAAAGACTTACTCACCCGATAGTTGAAGGATGGGGCATAAAATTATTTCAGTTTCCTCCTTTGAGCCTAAACACAAGCCCAATCCAGAGATCCAATCCCTGTGTGCCATGGTCTTATTTTTTAATACTTTAAGAAATTAAAGCACAACTTTTCATGGCGTTATGTTAATATAAAAATATTAATGGTTATGACCGCAACCAGAAATGACAATGTGATGAAAACATGCTACGACCTCCCATCGATAGCTCAGAATGAATGAACACAAAAAATAGTTTACAGAGAACTGAAATATTCGAGAGGATTAAGGTTAGGATCGTTGTGTGTGTTAATTTCCACAGCTGGTGCAATCCTAATAAAATGTTTTCATCCTTCACGCCAAAGAAAGAGTAGAGCTCAAACCCCTTTGCTCTGGGTATGCACCTCCAAAGAAATGTTGCAAGGCTTCATAATCACGATTTCAAAGAGGTTTGTGGAAATGTTTCATTAATTCTTATAAAGAAATCTTTTCCTCTTAATTTTTTCATTAACTTCAGGCATTTACTTGCAATTACATTTGTTCAGTGAATACAATGACAGAAATTAATAATTCATAGCTTTTGTCAGGGAAAATTAAAAAAAAAAAGGACAGTTGTTCAATCAAATGCAACTTTAAATGCACAATCTTTATTTAAATAAGATTTTAAAAAATAAATAATGGGGACTGTTATTGTACTTCTTATAAACCTCCTCTTTTCCAAATTATATCTATGCTCTACCCAGTGACATGAAATCTTGGGTTGTTCAGAGCACATCATGAAAATAACAGGTTCAGATCTGATGTTCTGCAATGGGGAAACTTGACTCAAGCTCAGTATTTATGGCACTGCCTGGATCTTCTGGGGCCTTCTGGTTAGTGACAGAGAATCACTGCATAAGAAAGCTGAACGGGACCAAAAGCATTGTGCCTCCCAAGGACCTCTCCTCTGATGACTGGGGAAATTAAAGCTCAGAAAAGAGAGAGTGAGCCTTTCAAGTTCACGCAGTGAGTTAACGGCACAGATGGGCCTCTCCAGACCCTTGGCCAAAGCTCTCCCAATCTGTGATACTGTCTGTCTTCAAGGTATCTTCCCACCAGGATCTGCCTAACGAGTAGCTACCTATGGATTTTGCTTTCAGGTGTCCTGTGCTGACCAAACCTTTTGTCTCGGCTGCCTAGCTCATCTGAGATTCTACCATTTAAGATTGGTTACTTTGGATCGTGAGGATATTTTAAAATCATGTTTCCTTTGTTAAAATGGAAGTGCTCACAACTAGGTATAGACTTAGGTGGAAAGGAGCGATCTAGGCCAAGACTGGGCAGAAATAGGGGCCCCTGGGTGGCTCGATTGAGCATGCTCGATTGAGCAGGCGGTTGAGCATACGACTTCAGCGCAGGTCATGATCTTAGGTTCATGAGTTCAAGCCCCACATTGGGCTCTCTGCTGTCAGTGGGGAGCTTGCTTCAGATCCTCTGTCCCCCTTCCCCTGCCTCTCCCCAGCTTGTGCTCTCTCAAAATCAATCAATCAATCAATAAAAGATGGGGCAGACAAAGGATAATAATGAGAGCAGAGACAAATTCTTCAATTAGGTCTAAAGACAGCAGAGAGATGGCTACTTGATGTGTCTCCTCTCTGCCCGCCCCCTCCCACCTATAAGCAAAAGACCCTGGTGGGCAAATCAACTCTATCTTTTAGTCGTTCCGGCCAAAAAAAAAAAAAAAAAAAAAAAAAAAAAAAAAAAATGACAGTGGAGTCAGCCTTAAAAGCAAAGAAAACTCAGACCCCAAGACACTTCCTGGAAATTGCTAGCCAATCTCCAGGAGGTTCTCTGGGAAAGGCAGGTCAGCACGATGGCTACGAATCAAATGTCCGCAGGTTTGAATCTTGACCACATCAGTTATAAGTTCCGTGCTTCTGGAAAATCACTACTAAGATCTCTGAGTTGTATTTTCTTTGTTTGTAGAGTGGAGGTGTATCGGCGAGCTATTGTGCTGTAACAAATTGCCCCCAAACTCAGGGGCTAAAAGCAGCAGCTATTTATTCTCACGTGCCCGAGGACGGTCTCCGGAGGCTTTGCTTCTCATTGCCGTCGGCAGATTCATAGGGGTGGCTCTGCTACTCGCGTGTGTCTGTCATCATCTTTCTGGGGCCAGCAGCCTAGCGGGGTCTTCCTGCAGTTGATGGCAGAAATGCGACAGGAGGGAACACACGGGGCCTCTCTTATAAGACCCAGACTCAGAATCGGCACTGGCACTTCCAACTGTGTATCACTGGCCCCAACAAGGACGTGACCAAGCCCCAAATCAAGGGATAAATTCTGCCCCACATGAGGCTATGGCAAGAGTGTGGAAAAAGCAAGAGATAAAGAATCGGGCCCCAGAATACAAGGCACCATAGGGGCTAATAAAATAACTCTCTCGCTGCATTGTTCTGACAATTAGTTAAGAACGTGCGTCTATACTACTCACAGCTGGCTGTGTCCTCTCAGAGAACGGCGGGGTCCATAGAGGTGGCTTTGGATATGGGCAGTTGTTAAAGAAGGTGTCTCCTGGAGGTGAGGAAAGGCGTGGTCTTCCCGAACCCGTCAATTTCCTGCTTCCCGTACAGTATTGACCCTCATCTCACACACAAAAAGAAGCAAATGGATTTGATTAGCAAATACTTTCATCTACATCCTAATTGAAGTCTCTGGGACTTCCTTGTTTGGGAAAATCCCATTTTAATGCTCAACACATCAGGTAGCCCAGAGAATTCCCTCTCCCGTCAGCTGCCCTGCCCCTCCCAAACTAGGGAGTGTATTTGTCATTTTCCCCCCTAGTCCCATCTATCTGATCCTAGACTGGTATCCCTGGACTCTGGGCTGGGAGATTCGCCTCCTGTTTTTGATTCATACTGTGAATCACTCAATCCCAAAGCTCTTAAAAGAGGGGCAAAGGACAGCCCTCTGCGGTGGTCTGGTCCAGATGTCCTTCTGCTGTGGACCTGTCAACTCCTCACCAGGACTCCCAAGACGCAGAGTCCGTGCTCCCTGGTAGAGACCGAGGCCGCCAAACAAAAGTACAGCTGAGGAGGCAAGCGTTTGGCCATCTGAAAAGGCTGACCAGTTGGCACATTGTTGTCTCCAAATGAGCCGGCAGGAAATGGGGTTTCCTAAAACTCGGTTTTAAAGCACTTAGAACAGGAAATCATTCCCCATGCATGTTAGATCTCTCTAATGACTGACTAACTAGAAACAGGCTATCTTAATACTCTGCCCCGAGCCATTACAAATGGCTTTCTTTCCAGACTTCATTAGAATATTTACTGCAATTTGGATCGAAGACTTTTGACACTGCAGTCATAAAATTTACAGGGGACCTTTTTTTTGTTTTGTTTTGTTTTCAGTCTGAGAAGAGATTTGGAAGAAGCGGGGAAACCCCTCAACTTCCCCAGCCACCGATCTCGTTCATTAGTGGTCTTCGTGTCTCGTGACCTCTAGTTAGGAAAATAAACATCCCTGCGGTAGTCCAACAAATTGCCTTCAGAAAAAAAAGAAAAGAAAAGCTGGATCTCTCTTTTGTCAACTCCTGCCTCTTTCATACATATGGGGCCAGAAAAAGAAAAGGCACAATGCGTGCCGGTCCTTGGGGTAAGCGCTTGTTACGGTACATCGCGGACTCCTTGACACCGTGTGGCCCGTGGGCGCGATCACGACCCCCATTTCGCCTCTGAGGAAACTGAGGCCCACACTTACCAAAAATCACACGGCTGGTGGGTGGCAGACCTGGGCCGGGAGCCATGTCCTGTTGAAACCCAGCTGCTCCCTTCCCCACTTCGCTATTTGTGCCTGTGCTCGAAGCAGACCCCGTCAGCACGGGCACAGGCTCCTCTGCTCTGTGCTTTGAACCTTTCACGCCTCTGGAGCCTTCCTCAAAGCCATCCGCCAGAGCTCCAACCAAATGGATATTAAAGCCTCCATCCGGAGAAAAGTCAGCCAGCGTGGGACAACGTGCCACACTGCAGTGGTACGACGCACAGCTGCAGGTGTCATTGCTGAGTGGTGACAGCCGCCGTGAGAAGAAAGAAGCGGGGGGTGGGGGGGGGGTGCATAGAGAGTCATATCCGCAGACGGAGGGCTGGGGAGAGACTCTGATTTTGATGAGGGGTTTCAAATATAGAGACCCAAGAGAACCCAGGGAGCGGGAAGCTATGCCAGGGTACGGGAGGGATCTGGAGCAAGGGGACAGAAAGGACCAGAGCTCTGTGATGGGTTTGATGACCAGTCAGTGGCCCCAGCTATCTCGAATGGTGTACCTGCGGTCTAAGGTTGCAATGCCCACTTTCTTCCAAGTTCCATACCTGGACTGCATTAGCACACCAGGCATCGTGCCTTTCCACCCTCAGCAGTGCTCCGTGGAATGAATACACAGTCTCTGTAACACTCTAGGTATTTACAGAAAGAGAAAGATGGTCACTCCTGAAGACAGTGTGCTTCCCCTCAGTAAGACGTGAGGAGCACGTGGCCTATCGCGTTTCTCCCTTTTTGCCTTGATTCCTAGGAAGCTCGGTGTTAAATTTAATGTTCAATTAAAACAACAAAGTGAGCCTTCAAGGCTTTTGAGTATTTCTAATGTTTAATTGTATATCTGCTTTTCATTGCAAGCAGCCTTTGGGAGCTAGGGTATAAGTAACACATGTGCAAAAAAAATCATGTATGCCAAGAATATAATAAGTACGATTTACCTAAAAAATAATATTTATAAGCCACTCATTGGATGCCTAATTCCATTTATATGGAGGCCAATCACGTGGCCAGGCTGGGTCAGAAAAGGAGAAAGAAACATTCGAACGTTGTTATAGATTGATATGCTAATTCTCCCCCTGAACGAAAGTATCCATGAATCACATCTCCCAGTACCCACATCTGTAGGGAGTTTCCTCTCACAGGAACACGGGACTATGTCATGTGACTTGCTGTCTCCGATGGAACATCCGCAAACGTGGCTGCAAGGAAAAGCCTGATAATAGGCTATAGGTACTGAGGCTTGTCCTCTTGAAATGTTGCTGCCACCAGGTGAGACAGCCAGCTCCAGCCTCATCGAAGATAATAGACCGTATGGAGAGAGAGACGCCAACCATCATAGCTTTCCCGATTGAACCCAGCCCCACACTGGTCCTCGAGCTTCACCCAGCCTCATGAGTGAGCCCAGGCAAACAGGAAAAGGGGCCATCCAAGAATCATGGGGATTAAAAATCTTTATCCCAGGCCTCTACATTTTAGAGCGGCTCGCTACACCACAATCGGTAACTGTTAGAGATGTTTAAAGACTTCTTTCAAGGACAAAATTCTAGAGAATCGCTATGAAGTGTGTGGGTCCAATACGCACTCGGCACATGGCTGAGAACATCGGGACCTCCTTGGAGGAGTCATCTTGCCAGGAAGCAGGAAACATCGAGAAGAACACACATTTTGGAGAACCTACTGCATGCGAGATATCTCTCTTTGGCCAGGGGATGCGTGGCTAGAAACACATAACCACAATTCTCACAGAACTTAGTGGATCATAAGGCTAAAGTAATTTAGACAGTCTGGGATTGGCAGAGGAACAGGTAGAGATATGAAAAGAAAAATAGAACAGAAAGTCTATAAATAGATCCTAATAAATATAAGCATGCAATATACCTCCAAAAGCAGCAACCTATATCAAAGGCATATAAAAAATAAAAAAGGATTTTTCCATGCACAGTACTAGAATAATAAATTCGCTACTAGGAAAAAAAAAACTCATATTAAGACCTCACGTCATTCTGAATAGGGACTAGAGTAACTCATAATCAATGTATTATGTTCATGCGGAGTTTCACAAATGCGAAGACCTTTTCATTTTTTTGGGGGGGGGGAGTTGGTTTACCAGTAAATCACTGACAATGTGAAAGATTTATATCCTTGACTACACGTATATTTAAAATCTGTTTATGAAAAAATCTAGGAAATGAAGTTGAATAGGTAATATATTTCATTTATGGGAAAAAATATACATGCCGATAGAAAAACGTCAAAAAGAAATATTTCACCATAGTTTTCTTTATTCCAGTCTGTGCTTTCCAAATTTTCCACGACAAGCCACGTTTTGCTTATGTTGTCACAAAATAAAAACAAAATTTTTTAGGATTTCATTTTATTTAAAGAGGACAGGAAAAGTTCTTCCCCCCCCTCAAAGAGTAAAAATAGTTAATACTTACAGTGCCAAGCATTGGATTAAGGAATTGGTGCTTATCATTGAATCCTCTCCACATTCCCCAGTTTACAGGTGATACTATCAATGCTTTGAAACATGAAATGACTTGGCCAAAGTCATGCAGTTGGTGAACGGCTGAATGAACTTCTGCCTTTGCTGGTTCCTGTACTAAACCGTGACAGATGCCAAAAAAATCACCTTGAATCACTGATTCCCATAAAATCACATAAAATTCATACATCCATAGGTCTCCCCAGCTTTCACATAGAGGTTATTGATTTTTATTTTATTTAGAATTATATGGAGCATTGGGGCACGTGGTGGCTCAGTCAGTTAAGCCTCTGCCTCTTGGTTTCGGCTCAGGTCATGATCTCGTCGTTCATGGGTACAAACCCCACGTTGGGCTCTGTGCTGACAGCTCAGATCTTGAAGCCTGCTTTGGATACTGTGTCTTCCTCTTTCTCTGCCCCTCCCCTGATGGTGCTCTCTCTCTCTCTCTCTCTCTCTCTCTCTCTCAGAAATAAATAAACATTACAAAATTAATACAAAATAAAAAAAGAACACAAAGGTGCCAACTCTAGAGGTGCACAGGGAACAGGGACAAGTGACATTTGAAACCTTAAGATTGCAAGCCGCTCAAAGAAAAGGACTCTATCTTGTTCACAGTTATATCACTAATTAGCTTGTTGCTGGCCCGTGGTAGGCTCTCACTACATGCTTTTTTTTTTTTTTAATTAAAAAAATATTTTTGGGTTTTCAACCATAGTCCTCATGTTCTACATTAGATCTTGAGATCTATTCCGATAGCTTTCAATTTATGCCCTTTTCCTAACCTCTCCCTATTTCCTCCACCCTCCCAAGCCCTGACAACCACTTTCCTCCTCTTCCTATGATGTTTAGTTTTGCTTTTTTTTTCTGTAGATTTCACATATGAGTGACACCAGGCAGTACTTGCCTTCGTCTGGCTTATTTCACTTAGCATAATGCCCTCAAGTGGCGTCCAATGTCGTCAGAAGTAGCAGTAGTAAATGATATAATGCTGGAGGCCACCTCTTCAAGTAGAACCTTGCCTATAGAAAGCACTCAAGAAATCGAAACTATAATTATTGCATTAAGTGAAAAATGTATCTTTCAAAGTTGTATAGGGACAGTGTTTTTGTTTTTGTTGTCGGAGCTTTATTTGAGTTAGAAATAAAATCCGGGCTCCAAATCTCTTGTTAAAATGTTAGCTTCTAAACTCCTCTCAAATCCTAGAGCATGTCTGGGGCATTTCTTATCTATTACTCAACAAGGTTTTGTGAGGCACATGAAGTTATCTAAGTGATATTTAAATGGTGATCTTTATTTGTGACTCATTTGTTGGAGTCATTACACAGTGGTTTAACAACCAAGCATGCTTCCTCTCCCGGGTAGGGGATTTCAAATCTTGATTGAATTTGCTGTGGATTATTTTGGTCTGAAGTTGAGTGAGCATTGGCTGGGTAACTCCAATTCCTGTTTGTCATTTTCTTCAGAAAGATTTGATCGCTTCTACCCATGTCCTTTCGATATCAGATTCGATAAGCACACCAAGCAAACAAGCAAAATCAAAATATCCAATAAGTCCCTTTAATTCAGAGCCATGTTTAAAAAATCCAAAATCTATGCCTTCTGACCCAGTGGTGGATGATCCATTCCCAATACTGCCTCTTAATGAGCAAGCCAAACAGGAACTCTAGACGGTGGGGATCCAGGGGAGTCCAACCTTGGACGCACCTCCGTGGCAGAGCGGAAGCTCTCATCCTGGGACCCAGTATTTGTAGGTAGACATTTACTTTTTAGGGGAAAGTTCCTCATAAAACTTGTCGCACCCTTTACCACAACTTCCAGGCTCGCTCCTACAATCTAACAAAGTTCTGTGGCCTCCTTTTCAAAGCCAGGACAGCTCCCAATATTCTACTTGTCTTTTCCCTCTTGTTGACCTTCCAGTGACAAGGGAAAGGTGCATTAATTACAGAGCCCCAGTCCTTTTTGTAGGAGTCACGTATTTACCCCCTCATATGACTTTCACTACATCCCACTCATTTCTACTGGGCACACTATCCACTCTTGGTTTGGACTCCAGTTTGGGCGTAAGGAACAAACAAGATATCCTCTTAGGAATCCCATCCAACTACCGGTTTTTACGGGCTTCTCTCTTCTGTCCTTTCAAGAACACAAAGACTCATGTGTCTCCAAGTCATACATTTCCCTACCCTAAAATTTCACCAAGATTCACAACCCAAGACCGCCCCGCTGATGACAGAAATGAACCAACTACATGCATTTTTTTTCCTTTCAGGATGAAAAGGGCACAGTGCCTTACTTGTTCTCAAGCTTGGCTTTGAAAAGGAATCCGTTCCCTTTGCCAACAAAAAAACAAATTTCAAGGGGGTTCCATTTCTCTAGTTGTTTACTCTTGCAGGAAATCTTGTTCCTGTGCATCTCATGTGTTTTATCCCAAACCCATCCTTCTAGGCTTCCAAGCCCCTCCTCCCCTGAAACACTTGCCAGAATCATCTAGAGTGCACATCTCTCTGACTTCTCAGAGCACTGAACATCTACTTTATTCACCTTGGTAATTGATAACATATTGTTTGGTACTTTTTTCTAATTTATCTCTCAAGTGAGTCACCTTATCCTGTTTCTCACATGAGTGTGCAGTTGCCTGAAGACCTGAGAGCAAGTCTTAAACTCCTCTGGTCTCCATGCATAACGCTTCCTCCCTAACCAACCCTAAACATGTAGTAGATACCCAGTGAATACTTGTTCAGTTGGATTTCCATCATGGGTGTTTTCATATATTTTACATATTTTCAAATAAGCATAACAGATAAGCAGATATTTTTTTTTGCAGCAATACCAGTGAAATGATCACATGAGATCTTTGACGTAAAGACTCATCGAATCATTAGGATTGAAAATGCCTCATCACGGGGCACCTGGGTGGCTCAGTCAGTTGAGCGTCCGACTTTGACTCAGGTCATGATCTTGCGGTTCATGAGTTCGAGCCCCACATCGGGCTCTGGGCTGACAGCTCAGAGCCTAGAGGCTGCTTCGGATCCTGTGTCTCCCTCTCTCTCTCTGCCCCTCCCCCTCCCTCCCTCGGAAATAAATAAACATTTAAAAAGTATTTTTTAATAAAAAAAAAAAAAGAAAATGCCTCATTGGGTATAAATCCCCACCCAATCTTGAGTTCTTACTAACCTTGCCTAAGAAGTTATTGAAAGAAGCATTTTTCAATATGTTCAGCATAATCACCACCCCAAATTTAAACCAGTCCAAAAGAGAGAGAGAAAGAGAAGAAATGAGCTGTTCTCACGATCGATGACAATATACGTTCCGCATATGTATTTAAAACATGCAGAGGACGCAGTAGGAACCCCGTCTTCTGTTACTTGCTTCAAGTTAAATTCCAAGTAATTGGTCAGTGGGATTAAAAGCGCTAGGATAGTGAAATTTTAATGGCCTCACACCTGCCTTCCCGTAAAGCCGTGGCCTATTCCTGCTCTGTAACCTTTAAAGCTTACCACCAGCAATTTACTGATACAGCCAATTAGACAACAAAGGGGTCAAGATTTCAGAAGCCCTTTCAGCCACTCTGGGCCCACACCCTGAGGAGCTACGTATAGCGTGCTGAGATTCTCGCCATGAACATTTGTGACTCTCTTCCAGAATCTCCTCCGTGCTTCTCTCCGTGGGATTCCTCTCACTTTCTGAAAGTACGAGTTTCAGGACACATTGTCACCAAGAAACGTGTTGCCAGACCATTGGGCCATCTCGCCTTTTCCCCTCCACTTCCCATTTCTATCTGGTTACTTCTACCGGGCAAGCATCATCCCACCGAGATTCGTGTTGGCACGGGCCCACAGTTAACACAGACGCTCTGGCAACCTCTAGAGCTTGAGAGAAGCATGGTACTTAGGGCGACCTTGTCACTGACACATGTTGGGTTAACAACTATATACAATAATGTTTACCTACCTTCATTTTTATTTTCAAAAACGTCTTGATCCTTCTGGTTTCTTGCTCTGCTGACATGTTTTGTTATTAAAACCTGAGCTAGGAATGATCAAGTCCCCAAAATTCCTAGCAGGTAAGAAACACGAACTCTTAGATTAGTCACTCAAGTGCCTCTAATTTTCTCACGGAGCTGGACACTGAAGTTCCCAGATGGCAGAGAATTCCCTCGGCCCACATAGACAGCAGTCTCCTTTGGAGCCGGGAGAGGAATTATCTATGGACAAGAGAACGTCTGTTATTAGATCAGCGGACAAGCGGAAGACTTTCACGCGCACTGGAACCAGCACGACCTACTTTTCTGATACGAGACATTTTTCTGGCAAAAATGCCTGCCTCACATTCATTTCTTCTGGCGTGGTTCACAACAGCTGCCCACTTTCCCCTGATTTCTCTTCATCAAGAACACGGAAAAGTAAAGGAATAAGAACCTTGGCATTTTGGTCAAGATCCTGGTTAAATCTTGAACCAAAATGGCCATCGATGATTTTGAAACAGATATTTCCAGGGCCTTTTGTGGGCTTTGAAATCAACATTTGTCAAGAATGCAAGCAATAGAGACGTATAATCACATACCTCCTAATTAGATTTTACTTTTCCGGTCACTAGGAAGACCAAAATTAAAGTTCGTGACACTTTGCCTCGTATCAATTGGCTGGTTTAAATCAATGAGAAACATCTATGTAGTATTTATGCCAGAAGTGACTCAAGTTTTCAAGACACCTTTGAGATGTGATAAATTGGAATTTGGTTTATTAATATGCTCATTGGACAGCTTCGGTTTCTTTCTTTTCTTTTCTTTTTTAAGCAAAATGAAGTAATTAGTACCGCTCTTATATTTAGATGTACTTTCTTTAGGGTGGCTCGGTTGGGTAAGTGTCTGATACTTGGTCTCTGTTGAGCTCTTAATCTCATGGTCATGAGCTTAAGCCCCATGTTGGGCCCCATGCTGGACGTGAAGCCTACTTAAGAAAAAAAATATACTTCCTCATGTGGCCCTGTGAGGATGCAACCTTAAGCGCATACTTGAAAAAGGCAACACACTTAAAAGGACATTGCGCATTAGTAAAAATGGAAGGCTGCATCCAAATCCCATATTACATCTCTTTTTTTTGTTGTATAGGAAACCTACATCCCTTGACGATTTAGCTCTCAAAACTTCATATGACTGGGGCATCTGGCTGGCTCAGTAGAGCCCCTGCCTCTTGACAGGGTTGTGAGTTCAAGCCCCACGTTGGGTGCAAAGCCTACCAATAAACAAACAAACAAATAGATAAATAAACTTCATAGAACTCAAAGCATAACATCCCCAAATATTTTCACATATAAAAGAGATCAGGGGCGCCTGGGTAGCTCAGTCTGTTGAGCTTCCAACTTTGGCTCAGGTCACGATCTCATGGTCCATGACTTCGAGCCCCGCGTCGGGCTCTGTGCTGACAGCTCAGAGCCTGGAGCCTGCTTCGGATTCTGTGTCTCCCTCTCTCTCTCTCTCTCTCTGACCCTCCCCCATTCATGCTCTGTCTCTCTCTGTCTCAAAAATAAAAACACACATTAAAACCCCCCAAATTAAAAGAGATCAGCAGAAGGGGAGTTAGACCGGTAAATTATCTTTTTGCGGATCGCGTTTGTTCGCTCTGTGAAAAAAATGAAGACTCCGTATCAGTTGCAGTTAAGCTGACTTCGGGGTTATGTGCCCCAGAAGAATTTTGAAGATTAACATTAAAAAAAAAAAAAGATCTCTTACACCCCTTTTCAAAATTGCCTGGGAAAAGAAAATAAACACAGGTGACGTGCTGATCCAATTTCGCCACTCCATTGAGAACCATCGAAAATTATACTATACAGAAAAGTTTTCCAGAAAAAGAATTTTGAACAAATTTGAGCATTCAGTGGCGTATGAAAACAAGAGTCTCTGGTGCTGGCGTGGAATCCCTCCTAATCGGGATTTATTTGAGGTGTGTGAGGGTGAAAACGACAGACAGAAACCGCCTTTGGCCCAGAATCGGCAACAGCACTTTGCCCTCCCCGAGGAGAATTCTTCCGCCCTAACGTCAACCACCCAGCACACACCTCCCACCCCCCCCACCCCGCCTCCGCAGGCTATCAAAACCATGAGAAGCAGCACCTTTGAAGATGGAAAGCCTCGATTCCCAAATTAGCCAAGCGGGGTCTCCTTGGGCCAAGCCACTTCACTCAGCTTCCGTGATTCCACTTGCAAAATGCAGGTGGTAACAGCGGCTACCCCCACGCCCCTGAGTGGTTTTAAGGATCAATTCAGATAATCCCCGAAAAACATTTAGCAGAGGGCTTGGCACATGGTATGAACCCAATAAACACGGTTAACTGTTGCAGCAGGAACACTTCAAGTGTTGGTGGAATTGAATCCCACGGTAGGCCCGGGGGGACGGAGACAGAACTAGCAAGATGAGGGACGGTTCACCTTGTGGGGCACCAGGACGTTTGGCCTTCAGAGCGTTTTCACCTGAAATAGGTAGATGTTTCACTCCAGGCAGGGGAAAGCCAGCCAGAAGTTAAGGGGTAATTTGCAGAAAACGGAACTGAGAGTGGAGGCTGAGAGGCAGCATGGCCCAGTGGAAACTCTTGGGAACCAGAACGTTTGCGATTCATTTGCCATTCTACCCATTATTAATTGTATGGCCTCGGTCATTTGGTTCGTCACATCTGTGCCCTAATTCCTCATTCACGGAAGAATTATTAAAACTTATTCTTGGGGCGTCTGGGTGGCTCAGTGGGTTAAGCCTCTGACTCTTGACTTCCGCTCAGGTCATGATCTCATGGTTCGTGGGATGGAGCTTCGTTCAGGCTCTGCGCTGTCCCTGCTTGGGATTCTCTCTCCCTCTCTCTCTGACCCTCACCCACACACGTGCAGTCTCTCTCTCTCTCTCTCTCTCTCTCAAAATAAATATTTTTTAAAATACACCTTATTCTATGGCTTTGTCCCGATGTCCTGATGACATCATGTAAAATGTGTCTAAACGTTGCACCTAAAGGTAGTCTACAAATAGTAGTTGTTATTTTGAGGTGTGCTGCTCAGGTAGAAGGTACCAAAATGACGAGGCGAGCTGGGAGAAAGGTTTAGGGAATGCATTAGTAAAATGAATGTCTGTGAACAGTGACACCAAGCCCTGTGGCAGTCAGGGAGCAGGAGAGTGGGAAATGATGAAAAACTCCAGGAGAAGCATCTGGGAACCGCTAGCAGGAAGGAAAACTGACTTGAATGCTCTGAATGTGATAAATACCTTGACTATCATAGCTTCATGGAACATACGAGGCATTAGAGATTGTGGCAGAGTGGCTTGCCGTTTGCCATAGCTAATTCCGTTTCCCCTCTGCACATGGCCAGACTGCGGCCCCAGCCTCTCTCAATGGATCGGGTGCCCAGGAGATACGTGCTACCCAAGGTGGTAGGGTGTGGGCAGGAGTGGTGAGCACCATTTCCAGGCTTGGCTCGTTGAGCTGCCCGAGTGGTCTTCTACCTTTGTCTTCATACCCAGTGGTGGAAGCCCTTGGATTCCTTGTAGTAAAGATGGCCGCCCTCCATCCGCCTGGGCCCCTGAATGGCTGCCCAGAGTAGCCTCCACCCCATTACCACTCCTATGCTTACATCAGTTGGACTTGATGTGAGTGAAAAATAAATGTGAATTATAAATATTGAGCCACTAAAACAGAGAGATAATAATTATTGGATAGGCCTCTAAGGTGTATTCAGACTTTTTCTCTAGCCTTCCCCCTACCCCCCCCCCCAAAATTCAGTATGCGATCCAGCCTTTAGCTCATAGCAATATTTGAAATTTTGACTCTATTTAAAAAAAAAAATTGGTTTTTTTTTTTACATGTATTTGTTTTTGAGAAACAGAGTGAGACAAAGCCTGAGCGGGGGAGGGGCAGAGAGAGAAAGAGACACAATCCGAAGCAGGCTCCAGGCTCTGAGCGGTCAGCACAGAGCCGGACGCGGGGCTCGAACCCCCAAACTGGGGGATCATGACCTGAGCCAAAGTCGGACGCTCAACCGACTGAGCCACCCAGGCGCCCCTATTTTTTCTTAAAATGTAAACAAGACAATTTGCTCTTTGTGTTTAATTAATTCTGTTTATGGAGGTAACTTCATCTTCAAGGAAATTCTGAGTAAGTTAACATCAAAGCAACTATATGGGGACACAGAAATTTAGAACATTAAAGGACCACCCTCAGTGAGATACGTTCATCCAAACGTCTCTATCCCAACTAAAATCTCAACACAAAGGGTAGCAAAAAACAACAAAAAACAACAACAAAAAAAACCCAAACAACCAAAAAAACCTAGCAAACAAATTTGTGAATCAGCACTTATACAATACTATCAAATACATTTTTAGAGCAGTTTCAGAAAATGAAAATCATTTCATTATTTTTTCTCATTGTTAAATGAATGCATTTTTTATTTTTTAATTTTTTTTTTATTATTTTGAGAGAAAGAGAGGGAGAGGGAATCCAAAGCAGGCTCCACACTGTCAGAACACAGCCTGACATGGGGTTCAATCTCATAAACCTTGCGATCGGGACCCGAGCCGACACTGAGTCAGATGCTTAACCGGCTGAGCCACCCAGGTGCCCCAAGGAATACATCTTTTTAAAAATACTCAGCAAAAAAAGAAAGTTATAAAAATGAGAGCCCAGATTATCTAGAAGTTCCCCACGAAGAGGCAAACCCACCAGTGATAGACCAAGGAGATTTTTTCCCATCACCCCCCACCGACTGGATAGCCTTATCTCTCCCTCTTCTGCCAAAGTGGTAAGAGAAAAGTAGCACATCCTTATGTCAATTTTTGTTTCCTCGATTATCTATGGGTGTAGGTTATGTGTATTTCCTTTGGTTTACTATACGTATTTCTTTTGCACTTTTTTTTCTTTTGAAATGTGTATCTCATACTCGGCTTTTTAAAGTTCTAAACAGAATACGAATTCGAGTTGTCTAAATAAAAAATAAATTTGAAGGGGCTCCTGGGTGGTTCAGCCGGTTAAGTATCTGACTTCGGCTCAGGTCATGATCTCACTTTGTGAGTTTGAGGCCCACATCCGGCTCCGCACTGACAGTGACGGCCGGGTGGGGATTTTCTCTCTCTCTCTCTGCCCCACCCCCTCAAAATAAACAAATAAACTTAAAAAATAATGTTTTGTTTTGTTTTTTAAAGAAAATACATTTGAATATTCTCTGGATAGAGTCTAAATATATTTGAATATTTTGATATGTTGAAATAGGTTAGATACTCTTTGATGAGACTTCCTTGAGCTTGGGAAGATATTAATAGCTTTAATTTGCATAAGGATTGGAAATGTCATGCAGCTGGGCATTCTCCCACTTCAGGGACCTAGGCTCAGATACCACTTTCAACTCCGAACATATAAGATCTCAGTTGTTGATGTAGAATTGTTCCCAATTGGCAAAGAAAGGGACAACAGGTTTAAGTTTTTGTTAATTGGCCAATGCTGTGGATGTCAGACGCAGTTGATTTTTCATCCTTAATACTTTTAAATGATATTCAAAAAAAATTGTCCGTAATCCGGTGATAAGTAAAGCTGTCATTGGATCTTACTTGAAGATTTTCTGGTCTGGAACACAAGACAGGATAAAAATCAAAATAACAATCACTTCTTTATTTGTGTCTCCACTGCCTATGTCTCAGATTGCTTTGAGAGCTATCATCACAGTGGATTTAATATTAGTCTTATAATCATGACAGCATATGTAGCATTGCTTTGCTGTCATACGTGGGGCAGGTCAAAACTTTCAGATATTACTTGAACTTTGCCAGCATTGCAGTGAATCCTAAAAATCAATGATATTTAAGATTCATCATGTCCCTATTAGGCAGTAAATCGGGTTTTGCAGGCTTTATCTCGTGGAATCACAACAATCCTATTTTACAGATGGGAAAAACAAAGCTCAGAAAGAAAAATAAAGTCCAAAGTGACACAGCAAGTGGATGGTGGCGCTGTGACTTCAACTCTGTCGGATTCCAGAACCTGATCTCTTGGGCAGCACTGATGAACGCGGAACTGGGATGAACTGGGAACGCGGAAAACCAGTAGTACTGAGCCAGAACCAAAGCCTAGGGATCCACTCCAAACAGACGCTTGGAATTTTGCTATTTTCCAATTCTTCTTTAAAAAGCTTCTCCGGGCAGTCCCAAGGCCAAGGGGGGCTTGATTACAACAGGGAATCAATGAAAGATTGGTGTGGTTCGCTTGCTGGTCGAAGTTTTCCCAATCTGGGCAATTTTCACTTTCCCTCAAATCTGTAGCTATAGGATTATTGCAAACTCAGCATACAAACTGCTGATTTTGAAGCATGCATGTACAAAATTCTGACACTATCTGACCAAAACATCAATCGTACGCCCCCCAAAAGGTTGAAGAACCCATTTCTTAATTTTTGTACAAGAAGAGCTTCAAATAGCATCGAGGTGGTTCTTACGATAAGAAAGTTTCAGGAAAAAGATACCCTGCACCATAGATGGGCAGGTGAAAGTTGTCTGATCTTTTAAGCCTGATGCCTAAAACATCCATTTGTGTCATAAAAATAAGTGTAGACATTCCTGAAAAGCGTTGGCAGGAAACTCTCCCACATTTAATGAATCCTGAACACACTGTCCCCACTGCAGGCCAGTGATTGGATTTTTGTTTTCCCACTCCCAAGTTTAGACACCGGAAGCGGTGCTTTCTTCTTTTCCTATTTCTTCTTTCCTCGGGAGACATCAGCACACTGCCTGATTGTTCTTCACGTAGACCCTCTTCTGATGGAGATGTATTCTGGAAGATGTAGGCGAGTCCTTTCCAGAGGCGGTAAAATGCCTCTCACAGTCCCTTAATTGAATTTAAAGTCGGAACTGGAAGGCAACCTAGAGATAATTGAAATGCAACACCTCTTTTTCTTTTTTTTGAAACAAGTGAGGAGACGACGGCCCGCGGGGTGGGCTAAAAACTTGCCCAAATCACACAGCTCTTCGCGGAGAAACCATGGCTCAACTCAGATCCGAATCTGCCTTTGGATGTTCTTCTCCCCAGTCTCCATAGCACCGCGACCGCCCAGCTTCTTGGCAGTGTCTCCATGACATGAGTGTCTGGAAAGAAGGATGGGGAGGTGGAGAGGTCAAGTCTTCGGAGATCTAGCTACGCAGAGAGATCACCAGTGGTGCCATTCCCACTTCCGCGCTTCAAGAACAGACAGGTCTTGACTGGTGGAGAGGGAAGGCTCAGGGCAACCCAAGCACACCTCCAAGGCAACAATAAAAGCCAGCTCAGGCAGGACACATCCACAGGGCGCCCCCGAGCCTCTGAGGTCTTGTACCCAAAATGAGCATAAAATGGAAGGGAGGCGGGAGGCAATTTCTGGTCATTTTTCTGAACGGCAACATTAGGGGCGATTGGAACCACGATGGGGGAAGAGCCCATGCTTTTGTTACTCCCCCCTCCCCCTGCTCTTTTCGAGGGGTCAAAAGCCAACAATCTGACACTTATCAAAGGGTCAGCCCGGAGGGGAAGTCTCCTTGGAGGACACACAAGCTCACCCAGCATGTATCAGACACTGAGATTCAACACCACGCTTTCTTTCTCTTCTTCCCAGCAGCCTCTGTTGCTTGTGGCAGATTTAATGGTGTGATTTACAACACTGAGAGACCTTTGTCAGGGCCAGTAAAATGACAAACAATAAATATATGGAGCAGTATGTTAACAGCCCGCCACACAATACCTTGTCAGTTACAGCTTGATAGCGATACATTTTAATTTTGTCTTTCATAAAAATCTTGGCATGTATGCCTCATTTGAACACAGGCTTCCAAGTCAAGTGTCTCATCCAAGCATGCAGTTTATCACCCTCTATATTTTCTGTCCTTTTCATTTAATGTCATTCCTATGGCAACAGACATCGCCCTGGAAATCATTTTCAAAACAGCTTATTTGTTGAAAGGGACGGGGTGAGGCTAAAATATGTGTTTGGCTGGGAAGAATGTCAGAGTGTGAATATGGCCTAGTTACATTAATCATATTCTTTGAGGACTTTGTGTAATCAGATACTTGAAGGAGGCGTATTGTGGGGTGGCTTTGACATCCTCACCCCACCCCCAGCGTTTTATGGTTTTGCATTTCATAAGGACAAAAACAAGGAAAGCAAACTTACAGTGCACTTGACGCAGAGGGATGTACACTTGTTTCTAATGCGACCCAGTATATCCGTTTGGGGGCTGGGGTTGATGGGTGGGTTATAACTCTAGTGTTAATGCTGAACTGCCGTTACTCTGAAGCTGATTATAGAAACCCATTTATTCAACACGTCTTTATTAAGCATCTACTATGTAACAGGCATTGGGCTGGGAAAACAGTAGTGGGTAAAACGATGTCTCTGTTCCCATGAAGGGAGCAGGGTTAGAGCTTAGACTCTAATGGGGAAGAGAGATGGTAAACAGGTTAAGAGATACATTGGCTGGGGCGCCTGGGTGGCTCAGTCCGTTGAGCGTCCGACTTCGGCTCAGGTCATGATCTCGAGGTCTGTGAGTTCGAGCCCCGCGTCGGGCTCTATGCTGACAGCTCAGAGCCTGGAGCCTGCTTCGGATTCTGTGTCTCCCTCTCTCTCTGCCCCTCCCCTGCTCATGCTCTGTCTCTCTCTGTCTCAAAAATAAATAAAAACGTTAAAAAAAATTTTTTAAAGAAAAAAATTAATAAATACATTGGCTAGGGGTGCCTGGGTGGCTCAGTCCGTTAAGCTTCCGACTTCATCTCAGATCATGATCTCACGGTCTGCGAGTTCGAGCCCCGTGTCGGGCTCTGTGCAGACAGCTCAGAGCCTGGAGACCACTTTGGATTCTGTGTCTCCCTCTCTCTTTTCCCTTCCCCCACTCACACTCTGTCTGACAGTCTCTGAAAAATGAATAAACCTTAAAAGAAAAAATAAAGTAAGAAATACATTGGCTAAGCAGCGTTCTCTGGAAAGAGCATCTGAGATGAGGATTGTTGTGAGGGTGATTTATCGAAGACTCCATAAGCAAGTCTCACAGGGGATGTGTAAAGAGGTGCGGATGGTGGAAGAGGGCAGGACAAGAAGCTCGCAAAGCTGATTGTAGCCTCAGCCTAATCCCAGGGCAGCTCTGAAGTGTGAACGGCCCCCAAAGCTCACCCAGCTGGAGGCACTGCTTTTCGACTCGCTAAGGAGTGAGTCATTGGTTGCAAGCCATCTTGCTGGATCCGAGTGCACCATTCCAGCCTCCTAGGCATCCCCGGGCTGGGTGGCTCCTGTTGGCCAAGAGCAATTCTAGGGACAAGTATGCAGCTGTAGGCCATTAGCAGTGAAAAGGAAGGAAGGGGAAGGGGCATCCCAGCCAGGCAAAGAGATCTGGTCAGGGTCTGTAACTTCTACTACATGCATAAATCCCAATCTGTTAAGGGAGTAGTAATGCCATGAATAAAATAAAAGAGGATGGTCAGTGGTGGATGGATAGGTCATCAAACGCTTCCCTGTAGAGACGACATCTAAGCTGATACGTGAACGACAAGTGGAAACCAGCAGCGCGAAGTTCTAGACGCTCTCTTTCTGGGCAGATGACACAGCAAGGCCAAATAACATGTGAGTTTTTTTTTTATTTTTTATTTATTTTTTTTAAATTTTTTTTTTAAGTTTATTTTTGAGACAGAGAGAGACAGAGCATGAACGGGGGAGGGTCAGAGCAAGAGGGAGACACAGAATCCGAAGCAGACTCCAGGCTCCGAGCTGTCAGCACAGAGCCCGACGTGGGGCTCGAATTCACGGACTGCGAGATCATAACCTGAGCCGAAGTCGGACTCTTAACCGACTGAGCCACCCAGGCGCCCCATGAGTTTTTTTTTTTTAAAGGGGGACAAGTTTAGGATAATGAGAAGCAGAAAGAATTCAGGTAGATGAAGTGCCATCACGAAAGGATGGTATGGTAGAGGATCAAAGCCAACGAGACAGGCAGGGGTCGCTCGGACGAATCGGGTGTTACGCAGACCATACCAAGGGGTTTGGATTTTATTCTAAGCTCAGGGGCGGGTCCACTACACAATTAAGTCAACCAAGATCAGATGTCCCAATCTAGAAATTAAACGAGTAGCTCACGTTCAGCCCCTCCTCGCACTGTGCTAGATACTCTGAGATCCACAAGTAACGGGCACATACAGTCCACACCGGACTCTGTCTATTTCCCCTCAGTGACAGCTCTTGCGAGGGGGAGCGATTGCCAGAGGAGGCAGTGCTACATGAACATGAACATCCGGTGACATGCTGGCACCACCCATTTGGTTGATTTACACGGAGCCCTCACGAGCTTCCTTAACTTTTGTCACGGGGCGACGCGTAGTTTTCACAGAAATCTGAAGATTTTTCGCCATGCATTATCCTTAGATCTGATGTTTCAGGGACACATTTTCCCCCAGATGAGAACTTAGTCCATTTCCCAGAGAGGCAACATGCCCTACGGTAGATAATCGTAGAACCCGGATACCTATATTGTGATATGCAGACCACTGCACGGGCATTCTGCTTAGAAATGCCAACCACGGGCCCCAGCCAAGACCTACTGAACCAGACTCCGCGTTTTTGTTTAAAGTTTTTTTAACTGATTTTGGGAGACAGAGAGAGGAGGGGCAGAGAGAGAGAGGGAGAGAGAGAGAATCCCCAGGCAGGCTCCGGGCTGCCAGCGCAAAGCCCGATGTGGGGCCTGAACTCACGAATTGTGAGATCATGACCTGACGCTCATGACCTGAGTTCCTAAGATGCTCAACCGACTGAGCCACCCAGGTGCCCCCAGACTCTGCATTTTAACAAGCCCCCCAGGCGATTTGTATGCACGTGAAAGTCTGGTAAACTGTTGTAGAATGTTGTTTCTGCAGGAAAATGCGTCCTGAAGTCCAATAACTCACCTATTAACAAACACTTGGAAAATACAACCAGTGTGTAATCTGGCTTCTAGCTTTCTGAAAAAAAAAAAAAAAAAAAGCATTGAACTTTATGACACAATGAGAAACAAGAAAAACATGTAATAGTCCTTCTTTTTACCATCGTTAAATAATTTATATTTCATGTATTGTTTTTTTGCCACTTTCGAACTATCAGATGTGTTTTACTGAAGTATGGTTGACACCCAAAATTACATTAGTTTCAGGCACGCAACATAACGATTCAACAAGTTTATACATGATGCTCTGCTCATGACAAGCGTAGCTACCCTCTGTCACTACACCTATTACAACATCGTTGACGATATTCCCTGTGCTGAATCTTTCATTCCCGTGACTTACTCATCCCATAACTGGAACCCCTTACCCCCCACTCTCCTTCACCCATTCTGCCCATCTCCCAAGCCCTCCCCGCCCCGACCCCCGGCAACTATCAGTTGGTTCTCTGTATTTAGGGGTCTGTTTCTGCGTTTTTTGTTGTTGGTTTTTCACTTGTTTGTTTTGCTTTTTAGACTCCGCATATAAGTAAAATCATACGGTATTTGTCTTGCTGTGTCTGAATTATCTCACTTAGCATAATGCCTTCCAGCTCCATCCATGTGGTCGCGACTGGCAAGAGTTCTTTCTTTCCTATGTCTGAGTAATGTTTCCTTGCCTATACATCTTCTTGATTCATTCATCTATCAGTAAACGCATGCGTTGCTTCCATATCTTGGCCATTGTAAATAACGCTGAAATGAACATAAGGGTGCATGCATCTTTTTGAAACAGTGTTTTCGTTTTCTTTGGTGGTGGTGGAATTCCTCAATTGTACAGTATTTCCATTTTTAAGTTTTGAGGAGACTCCATACTGTTTTCCAAGATGGCTGCACCAATTCACATTCCTACCACCACCAGTGCGTGAAGGTTCCTTTTTCTCTACATCCTTGCCAATGCTTGTTATTTCTCATCTTTTGGTTCTAGCCATTCAGACAGGTGTAAGGCGATCGTAATAGCCCCTTCCGTAATCACTGTCATACTCATGGACCTTAGGAAGCTGCATGGAATTTGTCCACAATTCAAGAGAAACCCTGCACGCAAAGGGATCTGAAGAAGGAATGAGTGAGAAATACAGCCTTGATAGATGGTTTTACAGGAAAGGAGACGTCAGGATTAGTCTAAGTGTATCTTAATATATTATTTCTAGGAGACAAAGCTTCCAGAATGGTAGAAATCTGAAAATCTACTCCTCCAGAAAGGAATGAAAACACAGGCAAAATGATCAAAATTGACTTTTTCTGAAGCCCAGAAATTAAAATTTGCAACAATCCCAGGAGTATTTATTCAAGAAAATATTAGTTCTACAAGAACTAGTAGGTATTACCCAAAAGAAGATTCCGTGGTTGAAGGAGAAACACTAAGCTTGTTATGGTTAAAATTTCTCTGCTGCAGGACCCTTGAGAGACTTTAATGTGCTTGCTATGCATTATATAGTAGGCGAGTTTCCCCTAAACTTAACTGACCACAGATACCTTTTATTGTGACCTATTTTGTGGATCTAAATCTTGAGAAATACACTTTGGGAAATACTAGGTAAGATTGTGAGGTGAGATTTGAGAAGAGAGAAGTTTTAGACACTGGAAGAGGCAGAGAGTGTGAGAGAGTCGTGCACAAGACAGTCTCCTGGGAGCCCAGATATTTTTCTGGAAGGTGTTTAGAAAAGGAACGAGTTCCCAAGTAAAGTGGTGGGAACGTGGAGTCTTTAAAGGTTGGACCAAGTAATTCAGGTTAAACAGGCATTTCTTAAACAAGTGACACAAAGTACAAGCCATAAAATAAAAGGATGATTAATTTTATGTCATTAGAGTTAACGTTTCTGTAGAACAGCAGCAACAAAATGGCGTTAAACCAAGTGAAAGGACAAGCCACAGCCCATGGGAAAATATTTTCAGTGCACATCACAAACAAGGACAAGTGTCTAGAAAGTATAAAGGGCAAAGGATAGAAACCATTGATAAACAGAGAAAACTGAAATGACCCGTAAATATGTAGAAAGATGCTCAATCTCCTCCAGAATTAGCAGGGAAGTACAAATCCAATTAAAATCATAGTAAACTTGGGGATCCTCGGTGGGTCAATTTAGCGTCCAACTCTGGATCTCGGCTTAGGTCACAATCTCAGGGTTCGTGAGATCCAGCCCCACGTCTGGCTTTGCGAAGATGGTGTGGAGCCTGCTTGGGATTCTCTGTCTCCCTCTCTCTCTGCCCCTCCCCTGGTCCGTGCTCTCTGTGTGTCTCTCTCTCTCAAAAAATAAAATAAAATAAAATAAAATAAAATAATAAAATAAAACAAAATACATTAAAATTTAAAATAAGAAACATAATAAACATCAAAACAATCTAATCTCTGGAAACACCAAGTGCTAGTGGAAAGCTGGAGTGTGGTACCTCTCCTATGTTTCTCATAGAGGAATAAGTTGGGATCACCATTTTAGATTGGGCAAAACTTAGCAAATTTAAGATATGTGTATGCCCAACAGAAACCCATTTATACGCACGATGCGACAAGTCCTAGAGGGGTTGTTCTAGCACTATTTCTGAAAACAAACTGAGTGTCCATTAATAGAACCACAGATGAATATATTGTTGTATATTCCTATACTAAAATGTTGTTTTTAATTTTTTTTAACGTTTATTCTTTTTTTTTTTTTTAGAGACAGAGAGACCGAGTGTGAATGGGGGAGGGGCAGAAAGAGAGGGAGACACAGAATCCGAAGCAGGCTCCAGGCTCTGAACTGATAGGACAGAGCCCAACGTGGGGCTCGAACTCACGGACCGTGAGATCATGACCTGAGCCGAAGTCGATGCTTAACCGACTGAGCCACCCAGGTGCCCGCCCCCCCATAATAAAATATCATACAAAAGCTAAATGAATTAGGGCTGTAGGTTTTAACAGCAATAAATCCTAACAGAAGGACACACAAAGTATGAAATCATTATAATAGTTTCTTAAAATGTAAAACCAGGTTACATGCTGCTTATGAGTTCCTTTGCAGGTGATAAAAATATAAAAACGTGCACAGAAATGATACATACAATTTATCTTCAGTTGTACCTATGACATTCGGTTTTCTTAACAAAAGAAATATGAAGCAAAAATGGAAAAGATGTTTCAACTCAACCAACATGTGTATAAGTAAGTAGGTGTTTGCAAATTTATTCTGTCTGCCTTTCTCTATATAATATTTATGATGGGTTGAATTGCTATCCCTCCAAAACTCATGCATTGACGTTCTCATCCACCATACCTCAGAATGTGGCCTTCCGAAAACAGAGTAACTGAAGACACAGTTAAGATGAGGTCATCCTGGAGTAGGGCTGGTGTTGTCAAAAAAAAAAAAAAAAAAAAGAATATAGGACACAGACATAAGTGCAAGGAACATGCTGTGTGACCATGAAAACAGAGATTGGGGAGATGCTTCTACAAGTCCCAAACTCCAAAAATTGCCAGCAAGCCAGCAGAAGCTAGAGGAGAGGCATGAAGCAGATTCCCCCTCAACTCTCGAAGGAAGGAGCCCTGGTAACACCTCGCCCTCAGAGGTCTCACCTCCAGAACTGTGGGACAATACATTTCTGTTGTTGTATGATACTTTGTTACAGCAACCTTAGCCAACTAATGGATTTGAAAATATAAGCCAACTCTGAGCAAAGATGCACTCTTGAATAAGAAATCCCTTTGAGTTCTTGAAGATGAAACAGAAACAACGGAAGGCAGGAAACACGTCCTAAGTGGTGCTGCAAAGGATGCAAGGGGGTGGGAGACTAGAGGCAGTGTCAGTCAGGCCTCTGGGGCAAGGCACAAGCTGGACTGTCCCCTGCAATGGGGACACAGGGAAAGGATGGACCATAGGGTACATCACAGATGTTATACACTTTAACTGTTGACTTTGGAGCCAGGCTAGGGACAACAAGGCAGTGCTTAAAAGCATGAGTTTTAGAGTCAGCCGGCCCTGGGTGTGAATCCCTTGTTTGTGCCTAACTAATTAAATGTCCTTGGCAGGTCACATAACCTCTCTGCCACATTCTCCCCATCCGTTCAGCCCATGGAAACGTAGCACTTCTGTTGTAGGATTCATGTGAAGATTACGTGAAACAATGTGGGTAAGATACTTGATCAATTCCTGGTGTATGAGAAGCATATTCTGAATGTTAGATATTATATTATAGTATAACTCAGTGACCCATCAGACAAGCTGAAACCGCTCCAGGTATTTCAAATAGTGGGAACCTAATACAAGGGATTGGTTTTACTGGTAATGTAAGGTCTGTTTTGCAGGACACAGAGGCAACTGCTTCAAGATTAGCAACGGCCACAAGCTCTAAGGCATGAGGGACCACGTGAAAAAGAGGTCATATTAGTTTCCTAGGACTGCCTTAACACATTACCACAAACAACAGCAGAAGTTTATTCACCCACAATTCTGGAGGCTAGAAGTCCAAAATCAGGGTGTCCACATGGTTTTTTCCTTGTGAGGGCTTTAAGGGGGAACTGTTCCATAACTGTCTCCCAGATTCTGGAGATGATCAGCAACCCTTGGCACTCTTTGGTTTGTGGATGGATGCCTTGCTCCAATCTCTGCCTCCATACTCACATGGCATTCCCTCTCCATACCCCTGCCCTCTCCTCTTCTAACAAGGATACAGTCATGTTGGATGAGGGCCCACCTTATCCAGTCTGGCCTCATCTTAACTAACCACATCTACAAAGACCTTATCCCTAAATAAGATTATATTAAAGGTTCTGGTAGGACTCGGACATACTTTTTTATTAGGGATACAATTCAATCCACAATGAATACGTCCTCAGTGAGAAGCAAAGGTGCCTATGGTGGGTAGAACATTCGCCGATACTCTCCAGCTGAAGTGAAGACCAGACAGGGAAGGACTGGGGGATGAGAACTACAACCACAGAATGTTCCCCCTAGCTACTGCCATAGCTGCACCAGAGGCAGAGACAGAGAGGGACCCTTCAATCTCCCACCAATGCCTCCTACCTGCCCAAACAGCTGGAAAACAGTGGACAAAGGAGGTCAGGAGACATATCTGGCAAAAGCCAGCAGTCTCTTTCCCCCACGTCCGGGGCGCGAGGCCCAAGGCTGGACAATGTCCAACTGCAATTGTTTGAAGCCTGTCAGGGACGGCCTGGGACAAGTCACCCCAGCTGGAACAAGTGGTAGAACCAAGAGGATTTTGAAGCGGTGACCAACAAATATCCAAACAGAAAGCAGAACAAGACATGATCCCTCTCCATAGACATTTCGGTCTAGTAGATGAGAGATATATTAACTACAATTTTAATTCTAAACTTAAATAAGTTCTATGAAAGAAAGGTAGAGTGAGTGATGGAGAACAGCCATGCACCCAAAGACAAAGTGCTGAGTCAGGGAAGGCCACCTTGAATAAGTGACTTTTCAACTCAGGGGCGCCTGGGTGGCTCAGTCGGTTGAGCACCCGACTTCAGCTAAGGTCATGATCTCACAGTTCATGGGTTCGAGCCCCTCATCGGTCTCTGTAGTGACAGTGCAGAGCCTGGAGCCTGCTTTGGATTCTGTGTCTCCCTCTCTCTCTGCCCCTCCTAGACTTGTGTGCGCGCTCTCTCTCTCTCTCAAAAATAAATAAACATTAAAAAAAAATTAAACTTAGCATGACATAGGGATAGTAGACATAGATTTTTGAGTTACTCAGTGGGATTAACCACGTTTTTTATGATCCTGTTGTGTGGCCAAATAGAAGATTTATAACTTAGACAATAGAGTTTAAAAAGCATTCATGAGAAGGGAGAAATGCATGGAAGAAGAAACAGCCCAGTTGGAAAGATCCAATAATATTAGGGAGCCATATAAGTCATTTTTTAATGATAATTTTTTTAAGTTTTTTTTTTTTAAGTTTATTCATTTTTTAAGAGACAGAGAAAGCCAGAGCATGAGCAGGGGAGGGACAGAGAGGGAGACTCAAAATCTGAAGCAGGCTCCAAGCTCTGAGCTGTCAGCACAGAGCCCGAAGCAGGACTCGAGCTCATGGACGGCGAGATCATGACCGGAGCCAAAGTCGGACGCTTAACCGACTGAGCCATCCAGGTGCCTCTTTTATGCTAATGTGGTACTTGAATTTTTATGTATTATTTGTGGGTGTGTGTGTTAATTTTTTTTTAATTTAAATTCACACTAGTTAACATACAGTGTAATCTTGGCTTCAGGAGTAGAACCCAGTGATTTATCTCTTACATATGACACCCAGGGTTCAGCCCAAAAAACGCCCTCATTAATGCCCAACACCCACTCAACCCATCCCCCTACCCATTTCCCCTCCATACAAGTCATTTTACAAAAAAAAAAAAAAAAAAAAAAAAAGGAGACCCAAACATGGCATATGACCACCATTAAGGCACAGGAGAAAGAATATGGATTTGGACCTCCACGAATGCAGGGTGGATCACCTCACCACTACAAAATGTGGATTCTCGGGCATTTCACGTAAACTCCCTCAGAATCCTTTTTCTCATTTCTAAACTGGGGGTGATAATACCCAAGTCTCTGTTTTAAGCCTTGACAGTGATCCTTGTGAATTGGATAGCACTGAGCAGTTATCAGAACAACAATAAATTCATCCTGGATATTAAGAATAATCATGGTAACACCCAAGGTGTCATCAACGCAAAAAAGTAGGGAGAAAGAAAAGAGGGACAGAAGAGAGGAAACACGGTAGACTGGGAGACAGTGCGACAAAGGAAAGAAGAAATGACCGGAAGGAGAACGCAAGAAGGAAGAACAGACCGTTAGATCGCGCTGGGTGGTTTCCAAGTCTGCGCGCAGAAAGCGATTCCACAGCCCCAAGCAACTTCCGGTGCCACCGCCCCTCGAGGAGGAATGCCAGCCACGTGCAGTCAAGCCCTGTGAACTTGTACAGAATCAGAAATCCTTATTCAGGGGTCGGAGGACCCAGTAACTGCCATGCAACCAGTCCCCAAGCAATCCGATGCTCCGTTTGCAAAGACAGAAGGCAGCTGGGCCAACTCCTAAGTGAAACCTCTGGACGCCCCTACCTCAGTCAAGTGCCAACAGCCCGCTGAACTCTTGGTCCCCATGGGGCTCAGCCTCCCCGCGGTGGGGTGGGGGTGGGGTGCTAGCCATGCTGCTCTTCAATCTCCATCAGCAGGGGAGCTGCAGGGGGAACCAGAGGACCGAATGGAAGGAGCTCAGCCAAGGGCAAGGAGTGGAGTGGCCCACACAAGGGTATCAACACCAAGTTGCCATTTCTGCCCAGCACCTGATGAAAGTACTTGCTTTTGAACCGTCGCACCCCAACAGATGGCAAGCAACAGATGAAAGGCATTCCGGCAACTTTCCAAAGTCAGCTAAAGCGTGGCTGCATTTGGCTGGCGCTCCTGGGGGTGAAGACCAGAGAGAAAAAGGCATCAAAGGGAGTTTCTTTCTTAAAAGGGAAGTGGATCTGAGTCGAGATCGTTCGGAAGAGGGATCACTCTGGGGACGCCTGGTTGTTGGTTCCATGACATCCTTGGTGGCCTTATTGAAAATTCTTCCCCTCCCTGCCGTCCAGGAGCGCCACGCCCACGTCATGAAGAAAATAGAGGTCGCAATGTTTGGCATATTAATTCAGAGCATATGGTCAAAAATATTGTTTGCTATGGCTCGTGGGCTTATGATATTTAATTTAAAATAGATTTTCCTAAATAAAAAGAGACTTTATACAGATGGCCATTAAAAGCAAACCGTTTTCGCTGCACGGCATTGTTAAAACACAATGTTTTTAAAGCATTTTATAGCACCTTGGCCCTTTGGCAAGTATTGGGCGTTCGGGAAAGATGGAGGCCTGGCACAATGACAAGATGACCCTGACGCCATTGTCACAAGCCCTGGCCCGTGGGCCATTTTTTATCTCCGTAAGCTCTATTCTCCTCTGCATAGAAAATTTCCTTCTGCAGCCCCGAAGTTTCGTTCGGAGCCGAGAAAGTACGACTCCTGAGATCAAGGAGCCGTGGGGATGGCAGTGAACGCTTTATGATGTCATTTCTCGTTAAATACGAACAGATTGTTTCCACGGCAAACATCTAGCAAGCGCAAGGCCAGGTGTTTTCCTATTTTCCATGTCTCCTTTAGTGTTAATGGGAGTATTGCGGGGCTTTCCTTTTTTCTCTTGTTTCATTTTCCTTGGACAATTGGGCGAGGTTGGGGGACTGTCCCAGCCGAGGCGACGTGGAAGTTGTTGTAGGGGGCAAATGCGGCTGGTCTACACGGCACGAGAAGCAGTTCTTTTGCTCACGATGCCTCGTCCGGGTGGGTACCAGTGGAAAATGCCTCCTCATTCATCTCACTGAGGACCACACCGTGAACTGTATCAATCCAGCTTGCTCGATTCAGCTGGCTCGTTTTAAATTTGGGTGGACGGCTGCAGACCCTGCAGGCAGAACTCGCTGAGCCGCTTAACCATGACAACACAACGAAAAATGACAAGGGGAAGAATCAATGGTGTTAACTTACAGGCTCCTGCTCCAAGTGAGAACATGAACGGCCCCTGCTTCTATATTCCTTCCTCCCCCCTTGCAAGCAGCCACAGACAATATTCTTCGCTGGAATACGATCGGGAGAGAGCACATACCTCGGGGTCAAATCTGGCGAGGTTGCTTTTATGATGCAACGTCAGCCGCTAAAGACTTTCACTGGAAAAGGTGATACTTGAGAAATGGTTTCATATTAGTTCAGGATGGAAAAGAAAGCTGATAGCAGTTTCTAGATTGTCAGTAATCCTTTCTTATGAGTGGCCAGAGAGAAACAACCCACTTCCTGATGGAGGCTCAGAGAAATGTCGAGGTACAAAAACAATTGTTCCGAACACAGTCCCGTCTGTAATTAGGAACGCACCAACCATGGCATGGTTTGTTTTTCTAGTTCAGTAACCTTGAACAACACTTGTAATCAGTTGGGTTTTAAAAAGTTGGGACAGCGGGGGTGAAGGTGATGGGAGAGAGTTACATTACACTCAGCACAGTGCTCCCGGAGACATGCTCAGTGCTGGACGCACCTTGCTGCCCGGGTGGCTTTCTGCGCCTTTGTTCGAAGGGATATAAACAAAGCTTAGGTGAACACATGGAGAGCTCCCGCAATCCCATGGGGTAACTTTATAGGGGAGGCTGTCTCCTTTGTCCACGGAGTGAGGGATTGGGTTTGCAAGTGGCCTGAGGACCGAGGCCCTGCATTTGGGGAGCTTTTGGGGACAGTTATTTACCTGGTCTGCACCTGGGTATCAGTTGAGCACAGACCTGCCAGGGCTTGCAAGAGTTAGAATATGTACGTGGCAGAATTAACAAAATAGAAGACACCTTCGCCGAAGCAAGCAAGACCCAAACTAGGGCCTTTGCGATTCAACTCCAGAAAATTCTTCAGAGGGGTTATCAGTTGGCACAGGCTGCCAGTGAGGCAGGAAGGTAAATATTGATTGGGGAAGTTCCTAGCTCAGTGGCTGCCTTGGAAGGACGTCACGAGGACCGACCCCTCTTAACCGAGTATTCAAAAAAAAAAAAAAAAAAGCGGGCCAAGATTTTTTCTTTGTTAAAATGATCTCTTTTCTGTTTACAAAAAAGCACTCCATGTTCAGACTAGATGAGTCGGGAGAGATAGATATGACGATAATACAAATAGGAAAATCACCAGCACTCATAATCTCGGCATCCAGCATTAGCTGGTAGTAACCGGCATAAAGCATTACAAACCTGAACAATAAGTATACAATTTCTAACAGAAACCACGGCAGGGTGTACACACTATTTTGAAATCGACTCCTCGTCATCTTTGAGTCTTTACGGTCACCAGTATTTGAAATTGATAAATTTGCATCTACATGATTTGAAATGACGGTCTGGTACTACATGCCAGAGGTTGTACAAAAGCTAAAAATCGATCCTTTGTTTCTGGATGTTCGGACTGCTTGCAGCTTGTGTGTGTGTGTGTGTGTGTGTGTGTGTGTGTGTGTGTGTTGGTACACCGCTTTCGACGAACTACCCCCTGGGTAAATATTTGTGTTGACGTGTTCTTGTGGGGTTGTGCAGACAAGAATAACTTGATGATGCTGTAGAAAATTTTCTGAGAGCTCAAATCTAGGCAAGAGGCTGGCCTAAGTTTCCTTGGGGCAGTCCTTCTAAATATGCCCGAATAGAAGATGTGAATCAACTTTCCTCATAGGCGGGACGGAAATGGTTGGCAAAATAGAGGACATTAAAAGGTATTCTGTAGTGATACCAGACATTTAACCAAATCGTACGGGGCTGCCAATGACCTGTTAGATGTCTGTCATCTCTAATTTCTAAACATGCTATTCTAGGAGCCTCTGTTTTTATAACACATAAATGCATGTGGCGTCTTCCTGGGTTATTTGGACCAAATACTGTAATTCTTTAAGCTGTTTTAGGGATGATGGGGAAAAAAAACCCTGGTTCACATGGTGACACAGAACTGGGGGCAGATGTCGAAATGATAGTGGGGAAAGGGCAAAATACTAGGACAGACCAGGTCTAAAGTTGTCGTTAGTGAACTCAAACTGTATGATTTGATAAAAATAATCGTCAACTCTGCTTTCAAGGGGAGTGTTTATAACCAGCATGGGCAGCAGTTCAGAAACTCAGTAGACGGCCTTGGGAATAGAGGGCAAATGTGTGGCATTTGCCTCTCCCAGGTCCTCGGGTGGTAGACACGGTTAAGCGATCAGACCACCTCTCCCTGACTCTTCAGCAAGATCCCTCCAGCCAGGTCTCCAGGCAGCCATGACAGGCCCATTGGAACTGGCAGTTGAGGTGACTGTTTTTATCGTGGGCCTGGTGGGTTTCCACAAATAAGGGATATGTTGCGGAGAGGGGAGGATTTAGTTTGTCCGGAAGGCGGGAAATTGATGCCTGAATGGATGGAACTAAGAAGCACAGGGGGATTCTGCCGAAAAAGCGGAGAATCTATCCTGGTGCGGGATGATCCCAAGGAGGCCTGTTGCACGAGTGATCGTGCAATTCGGAATTACAATCCCCAGAGTTCCCTATGGCGCGTAATTGCCACTCCCTCTGCGAGACTCAGCGGGCTCCTCCGAATGGCCCCGTTGCGGCAAATTGCAAGCTTTCATTTCTGTGTATGGATATTTTCATTATTCAACATTTATTGGGCTCCTTTCGGCTTGGTTTCGCCAAGGAGGAAGAGCCTGAGACAAGGGCTTGTGTGCAGCTGATTTCTTATGGGACAGGAGTTTAGGAACCCCCAGTGAGGGACTGGAGAGTCACCCAGGAAGAGCAGGAAAGCTGATAGGAGGGTGTCTTACCAGGGCTCGAGTCCTCTAGGAGCCTCTGAGGAGCTTCTGGAACATTCCTCAACCTCATCTGCTGGGGGACTGAGAAGCAAAGTGTTTATCTATGTCCTCCCAGTCCACGATCACCCTGAGGAATAAGCTTCTTGCACGTGTCAGTGGCAAGTGGGTTCCTGCAGGCAGACCTGAAGCAGAAAATGAGATACACGGTGTGCCCTGAGTCAAGGGCCCTGGGGCCTGCAAAGCACTTTGTGACGGCTGTGCCGGGTCATGTGGCGTGTCCCCCATGACAACAGGTCTCCCTGATTGTTCCAAGGAAAGCACAGAACCTCGGAGAACCTGAGACTGCAGCGCTGAACCACTCTGAGCCCAGCTTGGGTGAATCATCCCCCAAACTTCCTCCAGGGCCTGTGAGAGAGTTACCAGCCTCCTCTATAACCATGGGGAGAGGTGAAGAGGTGAAGCGGTGAGGAGGTGAGGCTACATTCAAGATGGCGGCTGCTCCTTCAGGCTGGGTCCAGAAGGGGCAAGGATGAGAAAAGCCCTCTCTCACAACCCATAGGGGACACACATTATGAGCAAAAATCAAATCTTTGTTATTTTAAACCAGGGGTCAACAATTTCTTTCTGTAACGAGCCAGATAGTAAATATTTTAGACTTTGTGGGGGTGTATCTCCATTTCGTATCTTTCTTCTTTTTGAACAACTTTTAAACATGAAAATCATTCTTAGTTTGTGAGCTGTACCAAAATAGGCTATAGGCCAGATCTGCACCGTGGGTCATATTTGGCTGATCCGTTTTAAGCTGCTGATATTTGAGGATTATCTGTTACCATAGCCTGTTTTGGCCGGTACACATGGACTTCAACCCTTCGCTGAGAACTAGAACTTCTCAAACAGTATCTGTATATTAATATGATTCTTTTTAAGTTATTGCCACATGGTGTCCTTTTCCTTTCTTAAATCTTTTCAAACTTCCAACATAATAGACGTGCTCTTTTATAACATAGCACAGAGCAACCCATAACCACAAAAATACTATTATTCTTTTTATGGGATTGCATCTCATCTTTTCCTATGGGATGATACATAGATTTAGATTTGGATACAGATATAACTATTTTAAGCCTGTCTCTTTCCCACTAAACATTAAGTCGTTACATTTTTCTTTATTATAAATTCTTTTATTTATTTTTAAAGAAATTTTTAAATGTTTATTTATTTTAGGGAGACAGAACGCAAGCGGGGAGAGGAGTAGAAAGAGAGGGAGACAGAATCCGAAGCAGGCTTCAGGCTCTGAGCTGTTAGCACAGAGCCCGACACGGGGCTTGAACCCACAAACCGTGAGATCATAACCTGAGCTGAAGTTGGACGCTTAACCGACTGAGCCACCCATATAGACACCCCTATAAATTCTTTTAAATGATTTTAAAAGTTATACATCACCATGTGGAAAAAATAGTTCTCTTATTTGTAGGCAGATGGTTTCCAACTATTTCCTATCATTCATTCATTAACAGCTATTCATCGAGCATTGAGTGCCTACTATGTACCAGGCCCCACTCCAGCTGGGAACAAAGGGGCAACGAGACAGACAAAAGTCCCTGCCTTCATTTGCATCCTAAGAAGGGGGACACCAGATAACTTAGGAAGAAATATATATCCCAATTTCAGATTGTCCTATGTCCTGTGAAGGATCATAAAGCAAGTGAGTGGAAAGGGAGATAGGCAAACAGCTTCAAACAAGAGTGTTGGACACAATCTCTGCGTAAGCACCACTTGAACGATGGGAAGGAACAAGCCTGGAAGTCCCATGGAAGAGCAAGTTCATAGGCACTGTGGCCAAAAAGAGCTTGGCATGTTCCAGAACCAGGAAGTCCAAAATAACAAGAGCCAAGAGAATAAGGAGAAAGGAAGTAAAAGATAACAGATGCCAAGCTACAAAAGGCATTATAGACCACGAGAAGGAGTTTGCGTTTGATGGGAGGACATTAGAGAATTTGGAGGCAGAGGAATAACAACATCTGATTTCACTTAAAAAAAAAAAAAAGTCTGGCTGCTGAGTGGAGAATTGATATTAGGAAGGACTGACGGGTCTAGCAGCAGAGGGAGTAGTGAGGGGGGCCATTGTAGAAGCACATGTAACAGCAAAGGTTGTTTCTTCCAGGACAATAGCCCCCAAACATTTTTCTCTTGTTCACCCAAAAAGGATTTCGACAAAGTCTGAGCTCCTTCCCACATTTTTAAGTTAACATCTTAAATGTTGCGACTGAAGTGTGCGTAGTTACCAAAAATTGTAATTTCTGCTTCTCGTAAATGTTGCCCATTTCAAACAAAACTGTTACATATCATACTTTTCAATATATTCAGTTGAATGTAAATACCGTGACTTATTAAATACCATTTAATACTTGCGTTCATTTTAAAAGTCCATTAACAAGCTTTCCCGTGACACGCAATTTTTTATTTCTTTTTTATCTTGTAACCATATTTTATTCTGCTTTGCATTACATTTCCCTGTAGATTTTTACCCTGATATATTTTAATGTTTGAGGTCTTTTGTTGACCCTTCTAGCATGTTTTACATCAAAAGTATGTGTAAAAACTGGAATTTGTCTTTTTTTTGTAATTCCTATAGCTATAAACTCCCAGAGATGTTTTTTCTGATTGAATTATCAGGCATTATTTTTTTTTTCAAATTTTTTTTTTTAACGTTTATTTATTTTTGGGACAGAGAGAGACAGAGCATGAACAGGGGAGGGGCAGAGAGAGAGGGAGACACAGAATCGGAAACAGGCTCCAGGCTCCGAGCCATCAGCCCAGAGCCTGACGCGGGGCTCGAACTCCCAGACCGCGAGATCGTGACCTGGCTGAAGTCGGACGCTTAACCGACTGCGCCACCCAGGCGCCCCCAGGCATTATTTTTTTAATGTTTATTTATTTTTGAGAGAGAGGGAGAGTACAAAGGGGACAGAGAGAGAGAAGAGAGAGAATCCCAAGCAGGCCCCAGGTTGCCACCACAGAGCCCAGCATGGGGCTCAATCTCTGAACCATGAGATCATGGCCTGAGCCAAAATCAAGAGTCAGAAGCTTAACCAACTGAACTACCCAGGCCCTCCTGAATTATCAGAAATTCTAATACACAAGGGGCACCTGGATGGCTCAGTTGGTTAGGCTTCAGACTCTTGGTTTCAGGTCAGGTCAAGATCTCAAGGTTTGTGAGTTTGAGCCCTGCACTGGGCTCTGTGCTAGCAGAGATTCTTCTAGATTCTTCTGCTGGGATTCTTTCTCTCTCTTCCTCTCTCTCTGCCCCTCCCCTGCTCGTGCTCTCTCTCTCTTTCTCAAAATAAATAAATAAACATAAAAATTTTAAAAAAGGAAAAGAAATCCTAACACACGATTGATGACAACAATCCACAATTGATTAAAATAACACAAACGCGTTATTAACACACAATTGATTGCAATAACATCAACACATTTCAAATGCTATTGAATAATGATTAGACATAAAAAACTAAAGTTTATTAGAAACACATCTTGTCAGGGGGTTAATGGGGCTCTTGCTTCCTTGGGTGGCTTTTACTTACCGTTAGAATAAGGGCTCAACATCAATTCTATCCCAACTGCAATTTTTATTGATATAGAAATGAAAGTTTTATTGTCACAAGCTTTGTCAATGATTTGCACTCCTGAGTCGTATGGCAAACTATGACAAGCTAACCTGTTTTCAAAATGTGTACCAGCCCAGGTAGTTCTTCCTTTGTTTTGTTGAGCACCAGGAACTAGAAACAACCCGACTTAACCAAGGACATTTGCCAAGGATGCCTTCGATGCATCCTTCTTTATTCCTTTCACCGGGGAACCCAAGGGGCTTTCCCTCCCAGGGCCAGGGCACACCCAGGAGCAGATGCTGGGCAAGTTTTCCATTGTGGAAGGTGGAGAAGGTAACTGAGAAAGGAAAGGCATGAGAAGTGAACCACAAAGACATGAGTGAGCTCAGCATCTTCCTCAGGCACGTGTGTTTGGGGAAGCAGAACAGGGAAATTGATGGCCTTACAGTCGCTATTTCTCATGCCCCTGGTGAAACATTCATGTAACCTCATGAAAAACCCTCGTTTCAAGTCCACTGGTCTGTGGTTTTAGCAATGAACATGATAAGAATTACCAGAGTTGGAGTAAACGTGAAAGTTTGAGGTTCTGCACTTGCTGATGGAGTGGCCATGGGGTCTCAGTAGATACAGGGAGTCCCAGAGGGCACCTCAGTGCATTAGGAAGAGAAGTGGGCAGAAGGCAGTCTGATGCACAATCACAAATCAACTTTCTAATCTCAGTGGTTTGAGAAATAAACATTTGTCTCTTATTCGAGCAAAGCCTGCGCTGGGTTAGGACTGTCTCTGGGATCCAAGATTTCTCCAAGACATCGTGCTGCCATGTGAATACGTGTCTCTGCAAAAGGGTTCTACAGCAAGGTAAGAGAGAGGTGCCTCAGGTTGTGACTTCCTTGTTCTGGAATGGACTCCGGTCCCTTTTGCTTAGAGTTCGTTGGCCAGAGCTGGTCACCTAGTCCTAAGCCAACTGCATAAAAGCCTGGAATGTGGAAGACCACATGAGTACCTTGAGTGTTGTCTGGGTCTCACTAGGTTTTGGCATGTTTGGGAAGGCAATCTACTTATGGGTCTGTTACACACTAGAGTTTTAGGGGAAAAAAGATAATGGTTTTCATCTAGAAGAATAAACAGGCAAGACCAGTGCAGGAAAATGTGAAAGAAAAAAAAAGAAAAGACCAATGAGGAAGACCTGGCCCAACCAAACATTGAAACGTGTTACAAATCTGAAATAATTACAGTTTCAGAAGAACAGAAAAGCCCTGAAATAGACCTTAGTATATACAAACTCCTGAAGCAACTTCCTGGGACACCTCTACCACTCTTCACACCATTACTAAAATAAATTACAGGGACCCGGGTGGCTCAGTTGGTTGAGCGTCCAACTCTTGGTTTCGGCTCAGGTCATGATCTCCGGGATTCGTGAGTTTGAGCCCCGGGTCGGGCTCTGCGCTGGCATCATGGAGCCTGCTTGGGGCTCTCTCTCTCTTCCTATCTCTCTGCCCCTTCCCCACCCATGTTGCCTCTGTCTCTCTCAAAATAAATAACTAAATAAAACTTTAAAACATATATTAAGGGGCGCCTGGGTGGCGCCGTCGGTTAAGCCTCCGACTTCAGCCAGGTCACGATCTCACGGTCCGGGAGTTCGAGCCCCGCGTCGGGCTCTGGGCTGATGGCTCAGAGCCTGGAGCCTGTTTCCGATTCTGTGTCTCCCTCTCTCTCTGCCCCTCCCCCGTTCATGCTCTGTCTCTCTCTGTCCCAAAAATAAATAAAACGTTGAAAAAAAAATTAAAAAAAACATATATTAAAAACAAAAGAAAAGAAATTACACGTGAATTTTAATGGCAATTTCAAAAAATGCTCTCGAGATCATTTAAATAACGGCCTACCTTTTTCTTTCCTTGAAAGAAAATGTAGGTGTTTATTTAAATTATTTGAAGATGGGCCAGGCATTCCTGGGGATAAAATCAAAAGGAGAAATCATGAAAGAGAACGCTAACACCTCTGAGAAGTTTGTTTACGTATTTATCTTTGTCAGCTGGGAATACAAACAAAATTCAAAGGCACATGGCAAACTGGAGAGGATAACTACATAAACGAGACAAAGTGTTAACATTCTTTTTTTTTTTTTTTTTAATTTTTTTTTTCAACGTTTATTTATTTTTGGGACAGACAGAGACAGAGCATGAACGGGTGAGGGGCAGAGAGAGAGGGAGACACAGAATCGGAAACAGGCTCCAGGCTCTGAGCCATCAGCCCAGAGCCCGACGCGGGGCTCGAACTCACAGACCGCGAGATCGTGACCTGGCTGAAGTCGGACGCTTAACCGACTGCACCACCCAGGCGCCCCACAAAGTGTTAACATTCTTAATTTAAGCAGCTCTTCCAAAATTGTGATGCCACCAATATGCCCAAATTTTAATGGCAAAAGATACCTCACACTAGATATACCAGTAGTTAAGAAAGACAATGACGTGCAACTTAAAATCATCTTTTAGCCCGCCAAGCATCAGATATTTTAAGGCGTTAAGAGTCAGTGTTGGCAAGCCTTTAGCGAAAAAAAAAGGATGATGAAGAATGATGGTATCCTGCTAGAAGAAGTGCGAACTGGTACAACCTTCCCTGAAAGCAATTTGTAATATGTAATCAATACTGAGACCTGAAAACGTTCGTGCCAACATTCTACATCTGGCAACTATACAGGAGCTTTGCTTTGCTGTGTATAAATTATAAACTCAATCTGGGGGCGTCCGAGCGGCTCAGTCGGTTAAGTATCTGATTCTTGATTTCAGCTCAGGTCATGATCTCACAGTTCACGGGACCAAGACCCGGGTCGGCCTCTGCGCTGACAGCACGGAGGCTGCCTGGGATTCTCTCTCTCTTCCTCCCTCTCCCTCTGTCCCTCCCCAGAAGGTTTGCGCGCTCTCTTTCCTGCTCTCTCCCCAAACAAACAAATAATTAAACATTAAAACAAAATTGTAACCTCAACTTAAAAGAAGAGCGTACGTTTGTGATTTTTATATTCTGCCTAGATTTTTTTTTTTTTTAAGTTCATGCCCTTTAACCCATTGATTCCACTGCCATGGCTTATCTTCAAAAAATAAAATACATAGTTAAAATCATGTGTAAAGATGTTAACTTGAGAGAGCAAAATGGGAAAAAAAAAACTGCTGTTATGGTTGACCCTTGAACAGCAGGGGTTTGAACTGCCTGGGTCCAATCATATGTGGATTTTTTTCCAATAAATACAGTGCAGGACTTCTTAGAATTTTCTTTGTAACATTTGCTTGTCTTTAGCTTACTTTATTGTAAGAATACAGTAAATAGGGGCGCCTGGGTGGCTCAGTCGGTTGAGCGTCCGACTTCAGCTCAGGTCACGATCTCGCAGTCCGTGAGTTCGAGCCCCACGTCAGGCTCTGTGCTGACAGCTCAGAGCCTGGAGCCGGTTTCAGATTCTGTGTCTCCCTCTCCCTGACCCTCTCCCGTTCATGTTTAGTCTCTCTCTGTCTCAAAAATAAATAAATATTTTTTTAAAAAAAGAATACAGTAAATAATATATATATATATATATATATATATATCACACAAGATATGTGTTAATTAACTGTTTATATCATCAGCAAGGCTTCTGGTCAACAGTAGGCAGGTTTAGGGGAGTCAACAGTTATTCAAGATTTTTGACTGGGTGGCATAGGGGTGGGGGGCCGGTGCCCCAATTTCCTGCATCATTCAAGCATCAATTGTACTGAAAACTCAGAAAAGGGATTTTTACAATAGGAAAGTTAAAAAATGGAGTTATAAACAAGCATCAAATACCAAACTCTCTAGGAACGTTTTGGGAAGCTAAGGCAATTATCACAGTATGACGGTCAGTAGTAATCCAGGATAAACAACTTTATAGGATATAACTTGGTCCCATTTTTAAATGTATTTATGTGGAATATATTTATATGAGATACCTGTCTAGGAAAGACAGATGCAGAAAAGAAGATGTAGAAAAACGTTAAAATAATAATAGTAATTATCACTGAGTGACTCATTTTTTTTCTTTCTCAGCATTAGCCAATTTTAAGTAATGCATATTAAATACTGATTAATGTAATACTTAGTCATTAATTAATAATTAATGCTAGTAATACAAATAGAAAAAGGGCAAAGGTTGTATTTTAAATGCGGTCTGGGGCGCCCGAGTGGCTCAGTCAGTTAAGCTCCCGACTCCGGCTCAGGTCATGACCTTGTGGTTCGCGAGTTTGAGCCCCGCATTGGGCTCTCTGCTGTCGGTACAGACCCCGCTTCGGACCTTCTGTCCCTCTCTCTCTCTCTGCCCCTCCCCACTCACGCTCTTTCTAGTTCAAAGATAAAGAAACATTTAAGAGCAGTCAGAGGAGAGGGTGGTACTCTGAAACCATCGTCCTCAGGCCTTTGGAAGAAATTCGGCTTTTGCTGAACTCACAAAATGGTGAGGAGCCCCGGTTCTGTCCCCCCCGAATCAAATCCGTGGCCTCGGCTCCAGTTCAGTGCTCGTACAGAGGCCACATGTTGTGTTGTAAGTCACGGAATAACTTCTGAGGCCATCGTAACGTGACTGCTCACCAATGTGATTTACAACAAGGGGATCTTGAAACTCGGCACAGGCTCTGAAACACGAGAGGTGCAGAGAGAACAGAAAAGCTGGCTGGCTTTTGTTTGTCTTGCAGGAGAAAATTTATCATTTGGTCAGCTAGGAATCACCCATCAGCATGGGCAGTTAACTTGCAAGAATATGTTTTCTGCCTCTGCTGACTGCCACTCCGTCGCCCCCAGTCTTCCTCTGACCCGAGGAAGGCAGACAAGGCAGACTCTAAACACTGCCTCCTCTGCTTCCTTCTTGGCGACACTCCGAGTGTATTTGGGGTGCAGCTCTAGGGAACGAAGCGTAAGGGTTCCCAGTCCCTCTGGCCATCCCATTTCTCCTGGGCACACACTCGCTTTCACAGCCTTCCTTGCAGCTGGACATGGACCGACAGGAGGAGATGCCTGGCTTTTCAGGAAAAGTTTCTCCCCTAGATAACAAGTTTCTCCCCTAGATAAACAAGAGGTTTATGAGGGAACAGCCTTTCCTTCTGCCTCACCCTCCCATGTAAAGGCAGCCATGAGGCCTGGGGGCCATTGTAGCCATGTTAGGACCCTAAGAGAAAGTTCAAGAGAATTGGATAGATGCCTAGCGAATGCTCTGACATTGTTCAACTGCTGACCCAGCACTGAAGAGTCTATGTCCATAAAGTTCTTGAGATACTAAGCCGTTGAGGGGCGCCTGGGTGGCTCAGTCAATTAAGCATCTAGCTCTTGGTTTCGGCTCCGGTCATGATCTCATGGTTTGTGAGTTCAAACCCCACACTGGGCTCTGTGCTGGCAGCGTTTCTCTGTCTCCTTTCTCTCTGCTCCTCCCCACGTGTGCTGTCCCTGTCTCTCTCAAAATGAACAAATAAGCACACAAAAAAGAGAGAGATTAAGCCTTCTTACTTGCAGCTAAATGCCTCTTAATTAGATATGAGACTTCAGAGATGGTCTGATTTGCTCGTGATCTTGTCCCTTTCTCCCCAGATAGGGGAATTGTGGCTGTTTGTGACAACCGCAGTGGGGTTTCCTAAACATTTGTCTGTGTTCTCGCAAACTAACACGGTAAGGGAAAAGGGCCATGCCAGCCAATGGTCACCTGTGAGATTAGGCACATTTCCATTAAATGTTTCAAAGTGCTTCAAACACTTGAAATGTTTCAAAGTGTTTCAATGCTTGAGACCTGCGAGATTCTTCTTGCTCTGATCTTTATCATCCTCAACTAATTTGGCTGGTATTCTAATTTTGTTCCCTGGATCTACTCTTTGGGAGAAGTGCTGTATTTCTCCCCTCATGTTGCTTACAAATATTCCTAATTTATTTCCTTAATTCCTTGGTTTGTATAGTCATAGCTAGCAGAGCTGACCAACAAACCAATGGGAGATTTATTCTTTTATTTTTTTAATTTTTTTTTTTTGGGGGGAAGGAGAGAGAGAGACAGAGTATGAGGGGGGAGGAACAGAGAGAGAGGGAGACACAGAATTCGAAGCAGGCACCCCTCTTTTAAAAAAAATTTTAGTGTTTATTATTTATTTCTGAGAGACAAACAGACAGACCGTGAGTGGGGGAGGGGTAGAGAGAGACAGACAGACAGAATCTGAAGCAGGCTCCAGGCTCCGTGCTGTCAGTACAGACCCCGATGCGGGACTCGAACTCACGAACCATGAGCTCGTGACCTGAGCCAAAGTCAGATGCTTAACCGACCGAGCCACCCTGGCGCCCCGGGAGATGTATTCTTATTTAGAATTTATTTGTGGGGGACGCCTGGGCTGCTCTGTTGGTTAAGTGCCAACTTCGGCTCAGGACATGAGCTCATGGTTCGTGGGTTGGAGCCCCGCATCGGGCTCTGTGCTGACAGCTCAGAGCGTGGAGCCTGCTTCGGATCCCGTGTCTCCTTCTTTCTCTGCCTGTCCCCAACTCGTGCTCTTTCTCTCTCAAAAATGAAAAATAAACAGAAAAAAAGTTTTAAATATATTTATGGGTATCATGTGATGAGCTTCTTAGTGAGAGTCTATACGGAGTTCATCTAATAGAATTTTCGTCCAGGTGTCGTGAAATAAGAAAACTCTGATACCCATGCAAAAGGCCACACCTTCTCTCCATGTGTACATCCAGCTCCAATTACACCCACAGGGTTACAGACAGCCACACAGACCCCAAAACTGACACACAATCTGAAGTACATAACAAAGGAACTTTTAAAATAACAACCCACCTGAAGATTTTAGTAAAATATGCAAAGATAACACACGCCCCAATTCCTAGCAGGAATGACCTTGACTCAGTGTTCCCACTAACTGGCAACATGTAGTTACTGATTTCATACTCAAAAGCTATCAGGACTGTGGTGAAGGAGTCTTGCCCTGGATAGGAGGACTTCGGACCTAGTCCTCTTTCTGCCAAAAATTTACTCTGATCCTGGATAAGCCCCCTTCCCCTCTCCAGGCCTTACTTTTTCTATGGTATAAAAGGATGAGTTGGACCAGAGGATCTCACTCTATGCCAGGCGCTGGACCGAACAGCTTCCAAGCATGATCTCATTTCATCCTTAAGATGAGGAAACATCATCATTCCCGTTCTGCAAAGAAGGAAGTGGGTCCAAAGGGGCTCCAGGACTGTGCCAGAACCACAGAGGAGAGAACTCACATTCCAAAACCCAACCTCTTGGGGCGCCTGGGTGGCTCGGTTAAGCGTCCGACTTCGGCTCAGGTCATGATCTCACGGTCCGGGAGTTCGAGCCCCGCGTCGGGCTCTGTGCTGACAGCTCAGAGCCTGGAGCCTGTTTCAGATTCTGCGTCTCCCTCTCTCTCTCTGCCCCTCCCCTGTTCGTGCTCTGTCTCTCTCTGTCTCAAAAATAAATAAACGTTAAAAAAAAAAAAGACAAAAAGACAAAACCCAACCTCTTAACCATCACACCACCCAATATCCATAAGGAATTCGGCATCGTTTAAGCAGCATTTGAGAGAGCATATGCGTTTCACCGTAGAAAGAACCAGACTCAAGTTTCCTTTGTTTCTGTCTAAAATTAAACATGTATTTCAGCAAATGTTGTCTTTTATATATTGTGGAGGCTGTGTTTTGGATCCCATGGGAAAGAGGCATCTTTTTGATAAAGGGCGGCTGAGAGAAGAATCTGTTCCATTTGATCATAGGAATCATGCGCGCCTTTTTATGTCCTGTTATGATTTGGGTTCTCACGAATCGCTGTCACCGGATTCCGTAAACATCCCTTGTGTTCGGTATGTTGTAGCACCTACCATAAAGGTATTGTTAAAACGCTAAGTAAAAACACTCTTAACCCTCCGCAGGCTATAGTTTTGCTTTGAAATCTCTGTAATTAACACATTCTCATTTCAGGCACTGGGTATTATTGAGTTCAAAGAAACAAAGATGTATTTCATTTTTTTTTCCCCTCCCGATGATTCATCAATTCCACTCCCTCCGCCTACAGACGTCTAAATTTCAGTTTCCTGAGAAGCTACAAAGCATGAACTGGCATCTACGCATTGAGTCAGAGGACACCAAGTGTTAAACTGTAATACCGCCAACAGTTCGTGTCAACCCTCTTAACCTGCTTTCCGGTGTAGGCGTCATTAACAGTGCTCTTTGCCCTTGGGCACTAAAGGGGAAAGACTCCAGTAACCCTACACCAGGAGTTCCACTTAAGTAACTACCTGATGCATGGTTATCTTTCCAGGCTATCCGGTGAAGGGAGGGAAAAACGTTTGCATCTGTGTCCGTGGCAAGCTGGTTAAGGCTGGACGCGGCAACAGCCAGGGCTCCCTGAAGCTCAGTCCCTGACCCGTGGGTGAATTTGCACACTCGTGATCACCAGCTAACACTCGAGTTTCTGTGTGCTGGCCACGGGACAGCACAAACATCAGCATATCTGCTTAAAATACACACACACACACACACACACACACACACACACACAGCACCTGGGTGGCTCAGTCGGTTAAGCATCATACTTCCTCTCACGTCATGATCTCCCGGCTCGTGAGTTCGAGCCCTGCATCAGGCTCTGTGCTGACAGCTTGGAGCCTGGAGCCTGCTTCTGATTCTGTCTCCCTCTCTCTCTGCCCCTTCCCCTCTTGTACTCTCTCTGTCTGTCTCTCTCTCTCTCAAAAATGAACTTTAAAAAATTAGTTAAAACACACACACACACGCACACACACAATAAAACATTTAGGAGGAGATATTACCCCACACTGAAATGCCTTAATTTTCTAGGTGCACCCACCCTAATTTGAAATATCATCCCTAGCAATCCCTAGATAATGACTTTAGAAACTTCCTCATCAGTATTTTCTGTGTTTGTTTATATTCATCAATATTTTCTTTATTTGCTCCAGTAAATATATTAAGTATCCAAATAGTCACTAAGGATTTGGTTAAAAGAGCTGTAAGCTTTTTTTTTTTTTTTAATGTATTAAGATTGCCCCTGGCTATCTTCTTTACTCCTGACCAGTAGGTGCAGCTAATTAGGTTGAATATTCCAGATAAATGGAAGTCCCTGCAGAGAGAGATAATTCAAGCCATTCCCTATTTCATAATGAACATTGTAAAAAATGATTTCTTCATTACGAGAGGAAGGGGCTGCCCGAGGGGGTGGAAATCTGCAGAAAGAGATCTCCTCGGGTGTCGCAGAGGGAATATTTTCAACAGGCGTATCCTCAAGACTGAGGATCAGTTAGTCCAACTCTTCCACACCGGCCATTTCTCAACCCACGATCAAAAGTGACATTTTTAAAAGAAACGACACATAAAGGGGCACCTGGGGCGGCGGGGGGCGGGGGCAGCCGGTTAAGCGTGGGACTTACGCTCAGGTCACAATCTTGCGGTTCGAGAGTTCGAGCCCCGCATCAGGCTCTGTGCTGACCGCTCAGAGCTTGGAACCTGCTTCGGATTCTGTGTGTCTCTCTCTCTGCCCTTCCCTGCTCGGGCTGCGTTTCTCCCTCTCTCAAAATTAAATAAACATTAATTTTTTTTTTTAAATAAAGAGGCAGATAAATGTGCTGCAGTTGAGAAATTCGAAAGTCTCGTGGACTTGTGTGAGTTCTGTATATAATCTCGTGTTCACCTGTACGTCCCACCTGAGCTCTCTGTCCGGAAATCTCTGTGGCCCCCGTTAAACAAGACGTGGCCTATCTTGCTGCTCTGGGCAGCACGCGGTGCATTGTTTTTGTCCCAGGGCGGACACAGTAAAATGACCCTTATGTGCTGGCTGCAGGCTGACTTTTGACGCCCACCCTTTAAGCTGACTGTTTCCTGAGGGCTGACGCTTTCAGAATTTTGCACAGAACAGGCTGACTGAAGCTTTTAACTCCGTGTGTTTTGCTGCCGAAAGAAACTCCGTTTCCCAGACTTCTGCACTGTTCTGCAGAGATGGTGGAGTGGGGTGATCTCCCCCAAGCGTCCGGGTATACCCTAAGAGGCCCCGGCCAAATTTCCCAAGTTTTGAGTGACTTTTCCACCTCGCTGAATAAAAAAAGCGGATTGTGAGTCAATCCACAGGTCTAGGGTAACCGGTATCTTATCCTGATTACCAGCAACACCATCTTTGTATTCCCCGTTTTAAGAAACAATTTCTTTTTTAAAAATGTTTTATTTATTTTTGAGAGCGAGAGAGACAGAGTATGAGTGGGGGAGGGGCAGAGAGAGAGGGAGACACAGAATCCGAAGCAGGCTCCAGGCTCCGAGCTGTCACCACAGAGCCCGATGTGGGACCTGAACCCATGAGCCGTGAGATCATGACCTGAACTGAAGTCAGATGCTCAATTGACTGAGCCACCCAGACGTCCCAGACATAATTTCTTTAGGTCTACCCTAAATTGCTTGCCTCATTAAACACACAGGCAAGAAAGCTGATTGCTCACTGGTCATCTGCCACACTAGGCGCACACTTTGAATCTGAGCGCAGCCAGCCTTCAGCAGGTTGGTTACAGCTGTATCTGACCCTCACTGACTACTGCACCGGTCCTGATTCTTTTGCTTAATGTTGAAGAATCTCTATCATCTGGTCTCAAACTACCTAATCGGTGCTATAGCCCCGCTGGTCAATTATGTTAAACCCATTGCCTCTGTCTCCTCGCTTTTCTTAATATCCTAAACTTGTCATGCTTGTCCATACCTCCACGGCTTCATTCCTGTCGTTTCTGACTCTTCACTTCAAAGGAATTCATGCTCAGGTGCACTGGTAATATTTTATCCAGTGCTGGATATGTGCCAAGCTCTGTGCTGGTCACTTGCATATGGTATATTCTCACGTGTATAACGCCCAAGGAAGGAAATCCCTAGCAGGAAACTGAGGCTCGGAGATTATAGCAGATGGCATGGTGCCTTCCCAAGAGCCTCCCCCGTTTGTGAGACAAAGGCACTCATTCTTCCTGCTCCTGAGGGCACTGACTGCTGACAGGTCACACTCCTACTCCTCCCTGCAAATTGGAAGGGCTGTTGCTATCCGCCTGCATCGTATGACTGCTTCATATATAAGTATACAAGGGTCTGGAACTCAAGTATAAAGGGGTCTGGGACTCTTGCCTTCATCTGGGACATTTCTGAAGGGCCGTCCCTGTCCAGAGCTCCCCCGTGGGGTCCATCAGCTGAGGCCTCTGGTGTGACGGCTTCATTTTCTTGTGTCTTCATTCTGCCCCGTCCTGCTTCCCTCAGCCCTCCCTGGTGGTGCTTCTGAGAGCCCTCCCCGACAAAACCCCTCCACACAGCCTCGGGCTCAGAGTCTGTTTCCCCGGGGAAGCCATCTTGAGACAGAAGAGTGCTTTCTTTCCCCCAAAGAAAGACCACGTAAATGAGAGATCTGGGATTCGAAGGCAGCTGCGTGTCAAAGCCTGCGTTCATTTCTCTTTGCTGCTACTTCTCCGTCCAAAGTCTGCCCATCTTTCCCATCTCAGGTGGGCTCCAGGCACCGGGGGGCTTACACGCCCCACCAGAGGAAAGGGTGGCAAAGCGTGGCCTCTGGGAGGGTGTGCGAGTGCCTGGATTCAGCAATGGATGCATTTGGTTGGTCCTGTGGTGTCCTAAAAAAGTAAAAGGTGTCAGCATTTTAAAACTCACCAGATTTCCCTCTCCCCCTCTCTCTCTCCCTCTCTCTCTCTCTCTCTCTCACACACACACACACACACACACACACAAAGAGAGACAGATTTCCTACTTCTCTTGAAAAACAGCAGCGGATCATACTAAGCCCACTTTGCCACATGAGCATAACGCCCGCCGCTGGGCAATGGCGGCCCCTGTAGACCCTTAGCGATCTGCTGCTATCTGCACGATCCCCAAGCGATCCTCGACATGGAGCCTGGAGACCATTATCCTTTGCCATTTATCATATCGCCAATCTGTTTTTAGTCCTTCAATGGAGCAACAGTTCCCTACATGTATGTCTCTCCCAAAAAAAAAAATAGAGGGGCACCTGGGTGGCTCAGTCGGTTGAGCGTCCGACTTCAGCCAGGTCACGATCTCGCGGTCTGTGAGTTCGAGCCCCGCGTCGGGCTCTGGGCTGATGGCTCAGAGCCTGGAGCCTGCTTCCGATTCTGTGTCTCCCTCTCTCTCTGCCCCTCCCCCGTTCATGCTCTGTCTCTCCCTGTCTCAAAAATAAATAAATGTTAAAAAAAATTTTTAAAAAAATAGAAAAATGAAAGATAGGCCTAGCAGATCATGTATTTCGAGAGAAAACTGGGGCGGAGCTCTGGGGAAAGGAGGATAAGAACTTAAGTCTGCCCGTTCAATGCATAAACAGAAAAGATGAGTTGCAAAACTGGGTCTTACGTTGGCCCCTTCGTTGTCTTCCCGGCACCCGTGGAAGTTAAAGTTTGGGTGGCCCCGGTCTCTGAATAAGATTGAGGAATGATATTGTCAGCCAGGCATTGTACACGGTCTAGCAGAAGCAGCCCCAGATTTGGAATGCACGAGAGAAGTGTCAGAGAGGAATCTGAGGGTGCCTGGGTGGCTCAGTCAGTTAAGCGTCCAACTCTTGATTTCGGCTCAGGTCACGATCTCACAGTCCATGGGATCGAGCCCCGTATGAGGCTCTATGCTAGCACAGAGCCTGCTTAGGATTCTCTCTCCCTCTCTGCCCCTTCCCAGCTCTCTCGCTCTCTCTCTCTCAAAACGAATAAATAAACCTAAAAAAGAAAAAGGAAAAAAGAAAAGAGAAAAGAGTCTGGTCCTGCTTCTGTCATGATACAGTCGTAGGGAGAAACCCGGAAACCGGAACAATCTCAGACACTATGTAAAGTGAGTACCACACTGGGCACTCTCAGGTTCTGTCCAGCTGCAAAACTGGAGGGTCTATGATCTCTTTGCTCATTGCTCTCACGACTGAGTTTGCGAGAGTAACAAACATATAAGGGCACGGGTATAGCCGACATTTCTCTCTACGTCTCCCCGCGCGAAATGGGAAATACGCATTGTAGGCGCATCGTCTGATTAGATGACGACTGTCCAAAGCTTAAAGTTGGAGCCTTGTTCACAACAAGAAGAACCTAACGCAGACCACAGACATCCCCATCGAACAAGAAAGAAAAAAAAAAATCGAGCCAATAGAACTACATTACAAATAGTGGGAACTGCATGCTACATGGAACAAAAGTAACCCGAGTTCACAAATGGAAAATGTCGTAACAATTCTGGGGGAAAAAAAGAGTCCAAAATGAGTTTCCTCCAGCACTGCGATTTCTCATGAACAGAAGGAGCCCTTTGGACATAGTCTGGAGGGAATTGAAACTCACTACTCTGGAAAATTGATTCATCAGGATGAGAACAAGTCACAGCTTTCTACTTGAGATCTCCCTCCCACTCTGGGCTCTGCTTTGTTTCAGAAAGGGTTTGGGGGCGGGGGAGTCGCGGGGGTCTGAGCTTCATGGGAATCGCCCAGAGTTTGACTTAGCCTCCACTCGTTCTTTAAGTTTGTGCGATTTCAGAGGATTTTTCAGAGGATTTTTCCTGAATTCTCTCTCCAAACCAGTTGCCTTCTTGGTTTAGATGTATGCCACGCTGTGGCCTCTGCGTCGTTTTCCTAAAAGAAAAACAAAACAAACAAACAAACAAAAGCCAATTGCTTGATGGCTAATGAGTTTGGTAACTTTCCCGAAGCCTAAGGAAGCTTGGAGAGGCGCCATATTGTACCACACGGCCTTTTGCCGTCTTGCTGCCCCCACTCCTGTCGGGCCTCAACACCTTCCAGAAGCCCATGTTCCCGCTCACGTCTCTCTCTTGGCACATAGCTGAGAAGAGTAGCTTTGACCTTCTCCTCTCTCAACTGCTTCTTTTGGGGGCAACAGACCCTCCACGCTGATCTGTCTAGGATTCCCACGTCCCTGGAGTTCCCGGTGAGCAAAAATTTCTTCATCCTGCCCCACTTCCGTATTTTCCTTAAGCCTCCCAAAGTGCCTGGCACCCTGGCACTTTTGTATTTTCTCTGCCTGGCACTTTCGTGCGATTCTTAGTCTGGAACATTAAACCTGGATGATTATTTAGTTCAACTCTCTCATTTCATAGCTGGGGAAATTGAAGCCCAGCAAAATTAAGTTCCTCTAGAATTCCTAAATATAAGTCAACTACTTTAATCAATGACCCACTAAAGAAACAGCTCTTTGTTCCACATGCTAGCTTTGTGGATACCACAAACTATATATATTCTGTTAGGCATGATACGAAGAATTTCCCAAGGTAATTTTAACTGTACTTGGTGTTTGCCCAACATTCTGATTAGAACGTAATGCCCACACCATGCAGAACCCCGCTGTATACAATAAGTGTTAGGGGGGCACGCCTTGATGGGGCAATGACTATACCTGGGGACCAGCAGGTACCGAGCAGAGTGCATTCTAACGCAAGGTACCCCGTGCGAAATTCCTAGGGCTATAGGGATTTCAGCATGGATGTGTCGTGGGTTAGATGCGGTATGGAAAGCGGGTAGCTCCGTGACCAGATGGAGAAGGCGCCATCTTGGATGGCAGCCGAGGATTTTATATTTTGTCCTAAGGGTGGTGGAGTCACGGGGGGGTCTAAGGAGCCAAGAACTCGGTGTATTTTTGCTTTTTACACCCACAGGAAGGTAGGAAGCCACTTGCAGAGTTGTAGGTATGATGAGAATCCAAAAAGACTTTTAAGAGGCTCTTGCAATGAGCTAGAGGAGAGATGATGCCAGAGCAGCGGCCAGAAGGGGAAGGTAAGGAAAAGGACAGAGATATATTTAGGGAATAGAATTAATAGGACCTGAGAAGCAGTTACATATGGCCGGGGATTGACAAAAACTGGGCAGTTGGAACACCTCTGTCCCAGAAGTCACTGACTTGGTAATTATCATTCAAGTCTCATGAACTAGAGTGTAATCTTTATATTTAGACTGCAAATCCGACGAATAATCCCGCGCTTTCGGCTCCAAGTGCTACAAAATACCTGGGCCAAATTTAAACATAAATTAGTAGATGGTGCTCCTATTAATTCCTTAGTCCTTAACTTAATCACACATAAAATTTTCCAGGAGTTTCAAAACCCAAGAGTCGTTAAGGTCTGAGCCTTTTAGGCAGTCAAAATGACTGCTGCTTCCTCTCACTCGCAAGGCTAATTTTAAATGTGGCCTTTTGATACATAAATTGGTAATGACGCCACACACATACATAAATCAGTAGCTTCAGGATCAAAGAGTCAACAGAGAGGAGAGATTTTGGTAAATATCACTCAATGCTATTGACAAGCGAAACAGTAGAGCAGGGTTACCAGTTCAAATGCCGGCACAGTCCAGGCCACTAGCCAGTGAAATGGAATGTGCTAGGTATGGGCGCTGTGTGTGTACGTGTGGTGAGGACCACAAGGAAATGGAGAACACATGTCTGAAGGGGCAGTTCTGACCCTTCTCTAGTGTTTAGGTACCATGCCAGAATACTGGGCCAAGGTCACTAAGACATTCCGGAGTTTTCTAAAGGTAGGTGAAAAGTTGGCTAATTTTTTTTGAAACTGCCGGGCTAGGGGAGCCCGGGTGGTTCAGTCGGTTGAACGTCCGACTCTTGACTTCAGCTTGGGTCACGATCTTGCGGTTCCTGAGTTCGAGCCCCGTGTCAGGCTCTGCGCTGCCAGTACGGAGCCTGCTTGGGATTCTCTCTCTCTCTCTCTCTCTCTCTCTCTCTGTCTCTGTCTCTCTCCCCCCCCCCCCAAATAAAATAAACTTTTCAAAGTAAATAAATAAATAAACTGCAGGGCCAAACATTCAGCCCATGACTCCTCAGTTTGTAGACCTGGCTATTCAAAGTCAGGTTGTCAATGCCATCAGCGTCCCCTGAGAGCCTACTAGAACGCAGGATCTCAAGCTCCATTCTAGACCTGTTCAATCAGAATCTACACTTTTCAATGCTTATTTATTTTGGAGAAGGAGAGAGACAGAGTGCGCGTGGGGAGGGGCAGAGAGAGAGGGAGGCACAGAATCGGAAGCAGGCTCCAGGCTCCGAGCTGTCAGCACAGAGTCCGACGCGGGGCTCAAACCCATGGATTGTGAGATCATGACCTGAGCCGAAGTCAGACGCTTAACCGATGGAGCCACCCGGGTGCCCTAGGGTCTACATTTTTTTTTTAATTTTTTTTCAACGTTTATTTATTTTTGGGACAGAGAGAGACAGAGCATGAACGGGGGAGGGTCAGAGAGAGAGGGAGACACAGAATCGGAAACAGGCTCCAGGCTCCGAGCCATCAGCCCAGAGCCTGACACGGGGCTCGAACTCATGGACCGCGAGATCGTGACCTGGCTGAAGTCGGACGCTTAACCGACTGCGCCACCCAGGCACCCCTACATTTTTTTTTTTTTTAAGTCCCTGGTGATTGTGTCTACATTCGAGTCTGAGAAGTACAGGTCTCAACAGCCTCGTGCACAGTCTATACTGTGGAATTTCATCCTCTATAACCAGAGCAGACCTGCAGAAACATTCTTCGGTTACCAAAACAGCACCCAGGTTGCTTTTCTGTATACGAGAGAGGCGGTATCTCATTCCTGCTTTGAGTGGATTCCAGAAGAGTGACACAAGATTTCTTCTCAAGTCCTCATGTCCCTGGTGGGATGGGTAGGCCCGTCCTCTGCAAGGCCAAGGCTTGGTTGAGGCCAATAAAACACCTTTCTCAAGTTTAAACTTTAAGTGGAGATCGACACATTTGTAACTAAGGGAACGATATGATATGCTTTAACGCATTATTGCATTCATTATTAATTTTTAATTACTAATAAAGTCATGCTTTACTGAAACAATTTTTAAATTTCGAAACTAATGCCAGAACCCCCAAATGCCACAATGAACAAAACATGAAAATTCTCACAACAACTGTTTCTCAAGTTAGAAAAAATGCTTTACTCCAACCCCAGGAGAGTTCAAGATGCTTCGGTCAGACAGACGAGTCTACGATAAAATGTGTTTCCTGGTATCGTCTGTTGATTTAGCCAAGAGTCTACCAGGCTCGGCCCCGGCCCCCATTTCTGAATGCCAATCCAGGGGCTGGCGCTCCTGTTAAGGAATGAGACATCGCTTTATTTTATTCTTCTGCTTCGCCATTCCAGTAACTTTAGAGGGGGAGATGGGCCGGGGATGAGGCCTGGGCAAGCCAGCAGAGACCAAAATAGCCGGGAAGCCGCCCTGGTGGGTCTATTTCACACGCCGACTTCCGCATCGGGTCCGGAATCTGGAAGTGCCCCGAGGTACAGGAAAGACAAAACTCGAGCTGGGAATGAATGGACGACCGCGAGGCGTGTTTCAGTTCCTGTCTGGGGAGGAGCAGCTGCAGATAGCAAGAGAGTAGTAAGTTCGCCTACCGCCTGTGCGGGCTGGAACCCGGAAGGAAGCGCTGACAAAATGTGCCCCAAACCGCAGCCCCGGGGAGGCCATCCCTCGATATTCCCACGGCGATTGTGTGCGTTCCGTCCGCGCAGAACGCCTTCTACGTTGTCGCGTTGGTAACTGGCTTCGCGAGCCGGCAGGTGAGCCAGGGGGTGAATCACGTGGGCTGTGGACGGGGTAACAGAGCCGATCACGACCCACGCCGGCCGAGGGGTCATGGCTGGGTGGCCGCGTCATCCCTAGCCTCAAGTTTTCCATCCTTATGGAACAAGGGATGAGATCACGCCCTTGACATTCTTTCATATATGCTCCAGCATGGAAGCAAAAACCTGAGAGGAGGCAACAACCAGCCTTCGCAACCAACCTTAAGAGTCCAAGAGACAGGGATTGTACCCCTGGCATTGAGCAAATCCCTTTCCCTTAAAGCCATTATAGTGTGCCCTGCTCCCCCCACCCCTGCCAGCATCCCAGAGAGTTAGACAAAAGGCAAGAATTATCATCACTATTTTTTTTTAATGTTTGCATTTATTTTTCAGAGAAAGAGAGAGACACAGCATGAGCTGGGAGGGGCAGAGAGAGAGGGAGACATAGAATCCGAAGCAGGCTCTGAGCTGTCGACACCAAACCCCGAGGCGGGACTTGAACTCGTGAACTACAACATCATGACCTGGGCCGAAGTTGGTCGCTCAACCGACTGAGCCACCCAGGCACTCCTTATCATAACTATTTAAAAAAAAAAATGTAAAGTTTATTTCTGAGACAGAGAGAGACACAGCATGAGCTGGGGGGGGGGGGGGGCAGAGAGAGAGGGAGACACAGAATCCGAAGCAGGCTCTGAGCTGTCGGCACTGAGCCCTGAGGCGGGACTTGAACTCGTGAACTACGAGATCATGACCTGGGCCAAAGTTGGTCGCTCAACCGACTGAGCCACCCAGGCGCCCCTTATCATCACTATTAAAAAAATAATAATAATGTTTATTTCTGAGACAGAGAGAGACAGAGCATGAGTAGAGGAGGGGCAGAGAGAGAGGGAGACACAGAATCCGAAGCAGGCTCTGGGCTCTGAGCTATCAGCACAGAGTCCGGTGCAGGGCTCAAACTCACAAACCATGAGATCATAACCTGAGCTGAAGTCAGTCGCTCAACCGACTGAGCCACCCAGGCGCCCCTTATCATCACTATTTTTAAATGTACAACTGGAACAAGTTGTGGAAGACAGGTCTTCCGGCTTCGAGTCCGATAATATTTCCAGTCCTCTGCTCTCTCTGTTTTGCAAATAGCAGGGACTCAATAAATACCTGTTGAATATACAATTTCAGGCACCCACATGAAAAATCCAAAATACAGATGCTCTTACCCTAGGACCAGAAAAAAAGACACCGTGTTTGGGTTTCTGTACTTGTTTGGTTTTGTTTTTTTCCTGGGGACAGGCTTTTAAGGCACTCAAGGTGAAAGAAGTTGTCTTTACGTTATCTTTGAATCCCCCTCGGCATCAAGAAGGGTGCTCACATAGTAACCCGACTTTATTTTTCTGGCTGATTGGCTTGCAAAGGATCCTGGATGCACGGCTATGAGATGCTTGCTCGCGAGATGCGTAAATGCGATGAAGACTAAGCTAATGTTGGCATCAGTTGTAATTGTAGCAAAGTGCTAACATTCAGCCCAGAGCACATAACCTCCCACAGCTATCTCCAGTACTCCCTGTAGATCTAGCTGGAGTCTCCTCCCTTCCGCCTGTGCGCTGGGAGCTTGGGGGGTTCATCTTTCACACACACACGTTAGAAATACTGAAGCCATTCTAAGGGTCAGTGCTGAATTTAAGGAGCCACATATCAACTTGAATCAGACTGATTACAATCCTCTGAACCTAATTGGCAAAACCTAACTGCATTCATGTTTTATTAAAAGCAACTTTCATTACATCGGGGGCGCTGTCAGAAAAATAAATCACATCTGCAAGTACTTAGGTATAAAATTTTGCAGATAACTTCCAGTCGTCGGTAATTTTATATTAGAAACTGTTTTTCCAATACATGCTAAAACTTTGTTCATCAGTATTAAACACGCTCTACCTACCACTCTCGGAATATTTATGGGATTTGTAATATAACCTTTTTTTTTTTTTTTCCTTCTTCTTCTTTAGAGATGTAGTAAACTCCTTTCTGCCAACCTGAGTTTTGGCAGCCTCCCTAGGCCCTTTGGAAACTATAAATTGGTTTGCATTTTATATTCCACTGTTTACCATTCTCCCCTCCCCCACCCTTAGAATAGATTCCAGTTCATTTTGTAAAAATTAGTAGTAGATTCTGGCTGCAAAACAAGTGGGTTCTACTTGAAACTAGAATACAGACTCATATAACCTTAGAGATGGGGAAAGTATAAAAAAGACCTATTTCACTCTCTTAACTCCGAATACGACGTTTGAATCCGCTCTATGGGGAACTTTTGTTCATCGTTCCCTGCAGGATTCCCCACGAGTTCCTTCCCTACATTGTTCCCCTAATTTGCAACCATGCGATTTGGCTATATTTGCCAACCACCACCCTATTCCAAGTTAGATCTTTGTCTTAACGCCAGAATGCTTTTGCAAGCAACAAACGTTGACTAACCATAGCTTAAGAAAACAAAACTCTTGGGGCACCTGCGTGGCTCGGTTGGTTAAGCCTCTAACTCTTGATTTCAGCTCAGGTCATGATTCCACAGTTGTAAGACTGAGCCCCGGGTCAGGCTCTGCACTGAGCGTGGGACCTGCTGAAGATGTTCTCTCTCCCTCTGCCTCTCCCCTACTTGGGTGCGCAAAAAAGAAAGAAAGAAGGAAAGAGAGAGAAAGAAAGGAAACGAAACTCTGTATCTCTGTATTTGGAGATACTTTTAGTATTAGAGAAGCATTATCAGGCTAGCAGAGTCCCGATATACCCCTCACCCAGCCCTCTCTAATGATAACACGTCCATAACATGATATGTTCGTCACATATAAGAAATTCACGTCAGTACAATGCTATGGACTAATCTACAGACTTCTTCCGGGTTTTCCAAATGTTTCCACTGGTGTCTTTTTGTGTTCCAGGGTTCAGTCCAGGATCCCACACTGCGTTTAATTCTCATGTCTTCTTCATGTCTAACCTGCGACAGCTACTTTTAGGACCCGGAATCTTTTAAAGAGTAATTTTGTATAATGGTTCCCAGTTTGGGTTTGTATGAGGTTTCTTCCCACGATTAGATGAGGTTATACTTTACTGGCAAAAAAACCGTAAGGTGAAGTGCCGTCCGTCCATCAGGGGGCACATGATGAAGTATATCTTATCCCAGGTGAGGTTAAACTTGATCACACGGAGAAGGTGGTGCCTGCCCACTTCCTCCATGGTGAAATGACTATTTTTCCCTTGGCAATTAATAAATATTTGTTTGGGGGAGGACATTTCAAGGCTATGCAAATATCCTGAAACTTTTGCCCACTAAAATGTTAGCATCTATCAATGGATCTTGCCTGCAACAAGTTTTCCTGTGGTGTTCTGATGGCAGTATTCTGTGTTCTTTTCCCTTTCTACTTTTTTTAATAATGCTTGCTTGCTTATTGATTGATTGATTGATTGATTTTTAACGTTTATATTTTTTGAGAGAGAGACAGAGCGTATGTGGGGGCAGGGCAGAGAGAGCGGGAGACACATAATCCGAAGCAGGCTCCAGGCTCTGAGCCGTCAGCCCAGAGCCCGACGCGGGGCTCGAACTCACAAACCGTGAGATCGTGACCTGAGCCAAAGGGGGACGCTCAATCGACTGAGCCACCCGGGCGCCCCACTCCTTTCCAACTGAAACTTTCTCATAAGGAAGAGGTGTCCTTTCTACCCCATATCTCATACCTCATATTTATTCAATGATCCATTTGTCAGTATGAATTCAAGGATATTTATGTACTCTTTAGGTTGCTGCAATCCTATCATTATTTATTTCATTGCTTGAATTTTTGCCAGTGCTTTGGTCATTGGGACCTTTTGAAAAGTTGGCTCCTGTTGGAGCATCTGGGTGGCTCAGTCTGTTAAGCGTCCAACTTTGGCTCTGGTCATGATCTCACAGTTCATGAGTTCGAGCCTCGCGTCGGGCTCTGTGCTGACAGCTCAGAGCCTGGAGCCTGCTTCGGATTCTGTATCTCCCTCTCTCTCTGCCCCTCTCCCACTCACTCTTGGTCTCTCTCTCTCTCTCTCTCTCTCTCAAAAATAAATAAGCATTAAAAAAAAATTGAAAGGTTGGCTCCTGTGGTCTTTTCACCGAACACCTCTTCCTTTTTTTTTTTTTTTTTTTTTTTAAGGCACTTCGTTAGTTTCTGGCACCATCATCTGCTCCACGATCGTCTTGGATTTTCCCTTCCCCAGCCCTGCAGTCAACCACTTTTCCAAGGAGCCTTGGTTCCTTTTTTGTGCAGAATGATATTTAAGTAATAATATTTAAGTACTTAATGGTGCTGGGGTGTTTTCATGTCTTCCCAGGAAACTGGGCTAAGAAATGTATGTGTGCATACTAAGCCATGTGTCCACACGTATCTATGTTTATTTTTGTATCTCCCTCTCTGCGGGTAGACCTTTAACATCATGAGTTTACACTGATAACCTCCGATGCTAAACCAGCCCCACGGGGTTTGTTCTAGACTCCTCTACTTCCTCATTTGTAACTTCTTCTTCTGACAGTGAGAAATCTTGTCCGCTATCTACAATGTATCCACTGACGCCACAGATCTTCTTAGTACCCCCTAAAGCAGTTGCAGAATTGCTAACCCTTCCTCAGTGAAATCAGAATTTACCAACCAGAGTACAGTTTTTGCATCGTTCTTTTTGGCCTTTGGCCTTAGGGTTTTCAGTGCCACACTGCTTTCCAGAGTCAGCTCCCTTCCCCCGCCCCCCTCCACCCCTGCCTTCAGTGCGAATGATACTTATCCGCAGCGAAGTTTGATTCATTTGTTATAGGCGGTGTTCCATTTTAGACTCTCCATGCCATTTGGTTGAGTGTTCTGTTAAATTTACATCAAAAAATACTCGCTCTATAGAGCTCAGTGGTCATCGGCCGCTTGCAGAAAATTCTACCACCTTCCAAATTCCCTCATGCTGGTGCCACGGTGCACAACCCGTCTCCCATCACTGATCTCTTCTCAGTTCCTATAGTTTTGTTTTGTTTTTCAGAATGGCATTAAGTGGAATCACACAATATATAGCCTTTGGGGTCTAGCTTCTTTCTCTTAGCAAAACGCATTCAAGATACACCTATGTCTTTGAGCCAGTGCAGAGTCTCTTTGCCTTTTATTGCTTGGTGATGTTCCATTGAATGGACGGATCACATTTATTTCACCCACTGACTAGTTGGAGTACACGGGTCGTTTCTCCTATGCAGCACGTATTCAGCGTCGTATCCTAAAAAGTCTTCATCAGGGCGCCTGTGTGGCTCTGCCGGTTGAGTGACCCACTTTGGCTCAGGTCACGATCTCACGGTTCATGAGTTCGAGCCCCGCGTGGCACTCTATGCTGGCAGCGCAGAACCTGCCGGGGATTCTCTGTCTCCCTCTCTCTGCCCCTCTCTGCCCCTCCCCTCTCACACTGTCTCCCTCTCTCTCTCAAAATAAATACACTTAAGAAAAAGAAACTCTTTGTCAACCTCAAGAAGACACACGTTTCCTAATGCGTTGTCCTTCTAGAAGTTACATAGTTTAACGTTTTAGATTTCAACCATTACCCGACTGCTTCCAAATCCAAAAAAAAAAAAAAAAATGTAGTCCTCAACAGCAAACGTGGGAAGTGATTCGAGGGGCATCTCAGCAGCAAGAGCAGGAGAAGCAGGCTTGGTGCAATCGTTCAAGAAGGCTGGGAGCTTCTTTCTCCCTCCGCTAGCTTCCAAGGAGAAAGGACTACCAGCCCGTGGAAGATCCAGGGCAGAGACCCCCGTCTCCTCCAGCCGTCTCCACCTTAGGACCAAATACCCTCTGTTCTCAAATACCCACACTGACGCGGCGCCCTGAGCAGAGAAGAAGATCGACAGCGCTGCCTGTGACCACAAACGGCATCCTCGGCGTGGAACCTGCAGTCGAGCACAGAGAGGTGGAGGAGGCAGAACACGGGGAAGCCGAAACTCACCAGAAGCTAAACGCCACCGGAATCCGTGCTGTTTCCTAACGCCCCCCAGAGCAAAGCGCCACGAACTGGGTGACTTAGAACAACAGAAAGTTACTGCCTCGCCGTCCTGGAAGCCCGTAGTACAAAATCAAGGTGTCAACAGGGCTATGCTTTCTCAGAAGGCACCAGGGAAGAATTTGTTCTGGGCCTCTGTGCTGGCTTCCGGGATTTCCTTGGTTTGTGGCAATGAACTCCAGTCTTCACACGGCGTTCTCATGTGCCAGGGTACCCACACCTGTGTTGGGCAGGGTTCTCCAGAGGAAACCAACGGGAGATCTGCGGAGGCCTTATAGGTATAGACTATGCTATATATACACACACATAACTTGCACAGTAAGACCTTGGTCTGCGAGCGTAATTTGTTCCAGAAACATGCTTGTCATCCAGAGCACTTGTATATCAAAGCGAATTTCCCCATAAGAAATCATGGAAACTCAGATGATTCGTTCCACGACCCCAAAATATTCCCATAAGAATGATTACCATACTGCCAAATAATACAAAATCATAAAGAAAATACAAACATAAAGAAAAATAAACAGATTAACCAGCACTTACCGTGGAAAACCTTCGTGGCTGGTGTGAGGGAGACCAGAGAGAGGGTTACCGTGTAGGACGACTTTCACTATCACTAACGGAATCACTGCTGTCTGTTGGCTCAATGGAATCTTTTTCTGCATGGGGACCATTGTATACGCTCGCACAGATGTTGAGGACGGAACAGTATTAATAAACACTTGTCATTTACTGTACTTCATGTAACTGGCAATAACGTAGCGGAGGAAAGGGTCTATATCCGCAGGCAGCCTGACCTAGAAGGAAGCCAAGCTTTCCTAAGCTTACTCTTGTATGGAAAAACAAAGGACCGTCCATCGGTGCCTCAAAGTGACAAAAAATACACTAGTGCCAGTCGCGGGCACCTTCTAACGTCCTGAAAAACCACTGATTTCTGCCACACAGCGTGGCCTGAAACCAAACACCTAAGCCTGGGAGACGATCGCCCACAATCCCACAGCGAGGGAGAGAGAAGAACCATCGGCTCAGTTATGATCACATGACATTTGACATCACGGCTACTTGTATTGCAAGCCCTCGTCCATTTATCAAGTTAAAACTTACTAGAAACGTTTGCTCATCTTGCGGAACGTTCGCAGAACAAGTTACTCGCCGTCCGAGGTTTTACTATACATGTATATATATATATGGGGAGAGAGAGAGAGAGAGAAATTTTAAGGAGTTGACCTCTACAGTCGTGAGGGCTGGAAAGTCTAAAATACGTAGGGCAGGGCGGCAGGCTGGGAGCTCCGGTAAGAGTTGGTGCTGCTGTCCGGAGTCCGCGTTTCACCAGGCAGCGTCTGGAAACCCAGGCGAGGTTTCTGCATCGCCTTCCCCCTCAGTGGCCTGCCCTTGTCCACTCTTGCTCTTCCCCAACTCATTCTCCACGCAACAGCCACAGTGAGTTTGAAAATCCAAACAGGATTACGTCACACTTCTCCTTAGAACACCCCCGTAATTTCCCCATCGCTCACAGGATAAATTGCAAAGCTCTAAGGGTGGCCTGAAAGGTAGGGCCGCAAATTGGTCCGAGAGAGCCTGGGTTTGGGTACACTGTCCTGGTTTTCAACAGCACTCTCTTTCCTTGGACGTGTCCTGGGAAGATGATCAACCACACGGTTGGCCTGTGTCAGGCCCCGTGCTGTCTGGTACCTGCAGAGTCTGTGGCCGATCGCCTGCCACTGTCCCCTCCTTCTCCTCCTTCAGGCTACATTCACCTGCAGGTTCCTCCACCCACCAGGCTCCCTCCTCTCGTGAGGCCTTTGTACAGACTATTCCCTCGGCTGGGAAGTCCGTTCCTTCTTAGCCTCCTTCCACTTCCTCGTTCCAAATCTTCCTCTACCCTCAGCACAATTGTACCATCATCTTTGTCCTGAATGTGTTCGTCACGGTTCTCCAGAGAAGCAGAACCGACAGGAGAAAGAGAGAGAGAAAGAGAGAGAGAAAGAGAGAGAGAGAGAGCGAGAGAGAGAACTGCCAGGGGTGCTCAGTCGGTTAAACATCTGACTCTTGATTGTTGCTCGGGTCATGATCTCACGGTTCGCGAGTTCGAGCCCCCTGTCGGAGCCTGCGTGGGATTCTCTATCTTTCCTTCTCTCTGTCCCTCCCCCACTCATGCTATCTCTTTCTCTCACAACGAATAAACTTAAAAAAAAAAAAAAAAAAAGAACCGCCTCACAAAACTCTGGAGGCTGACAAGTCCCAAGATATCCAGTCAGCAAGCCGGAAACTTCCACGTGAGGGTGGAGTCCTCCTGTGCGGACCCAGTTTTATGGCTTGCTGGGTCAGATGACACCCACCTCACGATGGATGTCTCAGGTCACGTGGTAACTGGGTGGCATATGGGTAACTTTTCAGTCTCTACTAAGGCCCAAGAGCAGGCCAAGCGTTGTTTTCTCACAGGGGAGGGCAGGGCTTTGCTCCAAAACTCCTAAGCACCTGTGCTGTGGTTTGCCTACCGGGGCCTGTCAAAGGCTCCACACAGCCATCTTCCACTTGAGGCACCATCGGACCTACTGGATCATCCTGTGGCCCAAGTGACAGAGCAGCTGTCATGGCAGCCTGGACCCCTTGAAGAGACCCTCTTGCTCTGGGCCCCACTCTAAACTAGCAGCTTTCTGGGATCCCTCGGTAAATGAGCGGGAGTCACATTCGCCAGAGAGGAATACATTGCGAACAAAACCCAACGAGGCCCCACTAAGCATCGTGCCTCTTTCTTGGTTTTAGGAAGTACCAGATGCAGCAAATTACCCTTCATCTCAGAAGAGGCGTCTTGACACGCCCCACACCACGGGGCCCCTAAAAATTTTACGGAGGCTGCAGGCATCTGAATTTCCGTCAGATGTCTGTCCCACCCTCCGTCACTTAAATGTCTTCCTGGTAAGTCCTGAGTGGGTGTTTGTTACTTCCTGCTCACAAGATCCCATCAGCATCACATCATCACTGTACTCAATGGGCCCGTGCGATACCTTCTGGAAGCGAAAGGCCATCAAGGTCCTTGTGAACTAAATTACAACCCCGGGCTGGAGGGCTGAGACGCCCCAGAAGTAGGACAGTGACAATGCATTCCTGGCCTCGCCGGCTCAGAGCGAAGTGCTTTTAGTGGAGGACAAGGTATTTGCCAGATGGGTGGCTGCACAGCAGACATCGGGTCACGTGTTAGTTTAACCAGGCCCGGAAGTTACCTCGGGCACGGCAGCTCCAACTGGAGTCACCGCCTGGTTAAAGTCACGAGAATCTAGCCTGTCTTCTGCACAGGCCAGAACGGGCCAGTCGACGGGTCTGCGGTGCGATCCCCAGCCCTGCCGCCGCCGCCACCCTTCGAGGCTTGGGTGGTGGCACTGATCTCTGCCACCCCTCCAGGAATGTGGTAGGGCTTTTGCTTTTCTCTTTGCCTTGATAGAGGCAGCTCGGGGGGCTTCCGCTGGACCATTTCCACCACACTAGCGCTCACTCCACAGGTCCGGGGACCAATGCGGGGACTCTGCCGGCTGCTGAGGGTGTCTGCTCCACTTAAACATCCTGGAACTAGGAAAATAACCACAGGATGGGTTTGGGACCCCCTAGGCCCCTGCATGGGGGACCTGAGATGAAACTTCATTGGTCAGGGGCGCCTGGGTGCGCAGTCGGTTAAGCGTCCGACTTCAGCCAGGTCATGATCTCATGGTCCGTGAGTTCGAGCCCCGCGTCAGGCTCTGGGCTGATGGCTCAGAGCCTGGAACCTGTTTCCGATTCTGTGTCTCCCTCTCTCTCTGCCCCTCACCCGTTCATGTTCTGTCTCTCTCTGTCCCAAAAATAAATAAACGTTGAAAAAAAAAATTAAAAAAAAAAAAAAAAACTTCATTGGTCACCTGGCCTCCAGAAGCCCCTACTTTGCCTGGAGGGCCGGGTGACGTCTGGGTCTCCTGAAATTAGTGTCAGTTTGGAAGCCAGGGTCCAGTAGTCCCCGAAAGGGCTGATGATTTCCTCTTCTCCAATATACAGTTAGCCTGGCAAAAGGTCACAGGCCACTTTGGAAAAGGCTGGGAGAAAGAGCGACAGCACAGACGTTGAAAATATGGGGGTCCACGGGGCGCCTGGGTGGCTCAGTCGGTTGAGCGTCTGACTCTTGATTTCAGCTCAGGTCATGATCTCACAGTTTGTGGGTTCGAGCCCCATGTCGGGCTCTGTGCCAACAGCACGGGGCCTGCTTGGGATTCTCTCCCTCCATCTCTCTCTCTCTGTCCCTCGGGTTGCTTTCTCTCTCTCTTCCAATCTCAAAATAAATAAACAAGAAAGAAAGAAAGAAAGAAAGAAAGAAAGAAAGAAAGAAAGAAAGAAAGAAAAAGAAAATATGGGGGTCCTTCCTCCGGGGGCCTCAGCCTCCGCTTTATTCAAGGGGTTCAGGGCCTGTAAAGTGGCTCGAGTCTGGGGGTTGACTGAGGGCCCATGACTTTGCATGCTTATGATTAGGTTAGACTTGTTCACTCGCCCTAGAACTTTCCTGCATATACAGGTCCAGTGAGAATGCAGTGGGCGTCCTGTTTCACATCTAGGAACACTGCGGTCAACTAGCCAACACCACGGGTCTACATGAGTCACACCGTTCCGATCGCGGTTTTCTATCTCTGCTGTCTGTTACGGCGATCGTGACCATCTGGCCATTGGTGGTGGAGTGTAGCCACTTGGTGCCTGCCCCGGGGGACCCAAGTCTCCCCATTGCATTTAGGTGTCGCAATTTAGTGACTGTGGCCCCTGTCGCGAGGCCTAGCCTACGGAGAAGAATGACCACAGAGCTCCAAGGACGCTGGGGCTCCCCGTACAGATTTATTTTCCAGAGTCGTGTCTCCCCTGCCAGGCTAAGTCTCACCTCCAGGCCCTCAATTACCATCCTTTTGGGGAATCCCTGCCCTCTGCCCCTCCATAGAGCCAAACCCTCTCCATCCGCGGTGATATTTTAACTGGAGAACTAACAGGAGATACGAACGCCTCTGCCTTCTGGCCTCTGTCTGTGTCTAACCAACAGTCTTGGGGGCTTTGCTGCGTCTCCTCCCTCCCGGAAGGAAGCGATCCCGGCTTTGGGTTTACCTTGTTTCTGCGCGTGTGGTGGTCACAAGACCCCCCCCCCCCCCCTACTGAATTCGAAGGCTAAATTTTGAGAACAGAGCCTCAGGCCCTCCCCCTCCTCCCTCTCTGGAGGGGAGGCAGGCAGGCCTCAGGGTGCACTTTCCTCGGAGCTCTCACCAGCCTCTCGGAGAGAAGTGGGGCCGGCGGTGGACTCTTCTGGTCTCTTTCCATCCTGTGAAACGTGCATTTTCTGGTCTTGGCTTAATAGTGTAGCTGTGACGCGGCGGGATTACACGTGTGCTGCTGTGAAAAGTGAAATCAGAGCCAGGCGGGACCTCCCCTGAGAAAGGCTGCCTATAAATCGTAAAACCCTTAAATGAATAGCTTAGAGGCACAGGGTTGCCTTGGGTTAGGGTTAATTGGGTCGGGTACAAAGAGTTTTATGTTCATAACTTACTGTCCATCTAGCCTCTTCCTGATTTTCCGCAAGTTATTTTGCTCCGGGGCAAATTCGGATTTGCTTTTCTGACAGTGATCGGCCTGCAGCTCGGCTCTTTTCAGCTGTTGGAAACTTGTAATCGGCTCAATATCTACCAGATTTTCTCTCTCAGACGCATCCGTTTCAGATACGTTGAAAGGCAGTTTGAGGGTTTGGTTGCTTTGTTTGAGCCCTCCTTCTCCATCCAGAAAATTGCTTCAAACTTATGATTTTCGCTTTGGTCTTTTAAAGCCCTGAAAACATTTCTTTTTAATTTTCTTTTCTTCTTTTTTTTTTTTTTTTAGTGTTTATTTTTATTTTTGAGAGAGGGAACGGGAGCACACGAGCGGGGGAGGCGCAGAGAGAGAGGGGGTTGGGGGATCCAAAGCTGGCTCTGCACCGACAACAGAGAGCCCCACGCGGGGCTCAGACTCACGATCCCTGAAATCATGACCTGAGCCCAAATGGACACTCAACCGACTGAGCCCCACAAGCGCCCCTTTTTAATTTTCTGACCGTTCCTTAGCACATTCTCGCCTAAGACTCTAGCCTCCGTAGGTCTGTGTTAGTTAAGCTAGCAGCTCAAGCCCAGCGTTGAAGAGCCCAGACTCTGGGCGAGATTTGAGTCCGAAGACCAGCACTGCCACGATGAGCTCTCTTGACTTGAGACCAGCCATCTAACCTCACTGTGCCTCAGTCTCCTCATCTACACGATGGTTCTGACCGCCAGTCAAGGCTTTTGTGTAGACTTAATGACATGATATGTACAAAGGGCTACGTCGTGCCAGGCGAGTAATGCATGTGCTGAGAGTCATCGCAAAATACTAACTAGTAGAGTGGTCTGTGAAGTTCAGGCTCTGGGTTCGATTCCCAGCTCACCCTTGCTCCAGTCGGGTAAGTTCCCTGTGCCTCAGTTTCCTGCATTGCACAAGGGAACCCATGATTGCATTTCCGCACCGGGTTATCATGGTAATTAAATGAGCCAGTATGTGGGAAGTGCCAAGAGCCCTGCCTGGCACATAATAAGCAATCAAAAAAGTGTTAGCCATTACGATTATAGAGGAGTGGTAAAAAAAGTATTCCCAGCTGCAAAGCTGTCACTTTCTAAATAACCTGCTCATAATAAAATTAACTTTTCTCTTGAAAGGAAACATACACATCGCTCTAATCACCCAGCTTTCCCTCCTCCTGCGAAGGCAGCTTGCCCGGGCGTCCAGAAAAAAGTGACGGAAGGTGGCACAGAGCGAAACTCTGAGACATGTCGACAAACAAGCTCTGCGTTTCCCCATCCACTGCTCGATGGCCACGGTGACCCAAATATAACCGTAACTTGGTCTGGATGAAAAAATGGCAAGGCCATAGTGCCCCCCCCGCCCCGGTACAGCTGAAGTGTCTCTGATTTGCAGCTGAGAACACTCTGGAAATCTGTGAAACGAGAGAAAAATAAACATCATAGAGAGAAGCACAAATCCGGCATCATGGCACCCTGGAAGAAAAGATTGAGGCGTTTCTGTCTGACTTGCCAAGTCCTGATTCTTATCCGTTTCTCATTCTGGGCGATACCCTTCGATTCTTTTCAGCGGTATCTCCGCTGTGCTTGAGCTGGTCTAAGGAGATTTCTACGCGTTGTGAGCAGAGATTCTCGATGAAGCCGGTCTTCAATGCGACCGCGTCGGGTAGGACTGCTCCGCGGTCTCTGAAATCCCTGTAAGACATTACAACGACTCAGCAAGTGGGTCTTGCCATGAATGGTGGGCACGGCACGGTCACACATGTCGGTGCTCACAAAGATAGAATGAGGCAAAACTCGTGTGTGCAAGAGCCTGCGAAGAATTTCCCCCACCATAAACACTGTGGCCGTGAGGGTTTTCTGCTTGCTTACTCTGGCTGGCGCACCTCTAAATGCCTCCATTAGCTCTAGCTCTGGTATTTGTTTAAATGGAATGGGGGGGGGGGGGAAGCCTCTTCCTCCACCCCCGCCATCCTCGCCACACACACACACACAAATAAAACAACCAGAAAGGGGTTAACCCTCGGAGACAACACAAAGCACTCTGGTTTACAAACATTTAATTTCTTGGAATTTTTCCCTCATTCCACAAAACCAGAAAGTGACATGTGTTGGAGAGAGCTCCTGGGAAGGCAGAGCCCCGGGATTATCTCCCACCATGAGTCACGCCCCAGAAATGACAAGGGAGGGGCAGCGTGACACAGCAGAAAAGAGCGTGGCTCTGGCGATGGGGCCACCTGCCTTGGGGGTAGGGATCTCCGCCTTGTCACTGTGGAGCCTGGGGCCCATCACCTCCCCTCTCTGATTTCACCTTCTCCGTGGCTGAAATGAAAGGCTGGCTCTTCTCACCTGTCTGTGCCCCAGGAGCCCCTCAAAGCCCAGGCTCTGCCAGGACTCATCTGGATCAGACAGTGTGGCGTGCGGAGAAACTCGGACACTCCTCCGACTTCTAAAGGTCTCCTGCAACTTCTTGCCTTGTCCTGAGACAATCGACTCGGATGCGACAGTCCCCCCACTGATGCCATGAGCCGAAATGAGATAAAATACAGCTGGTGCAGCCTTCCTGCTGAGATTCGACCATTTCCCCTGCCTTGCTCCTCAGAGGCAGGAGTGGAATGGAATTTTTCAAGATTCAAAAGCACCGTTTCTCCATGGGTGATTCTTCATGATTGCTTTAAATTTACGCGAGCATAAATTCTAACCCCGAACCCTAACATGAGCCCCTGAAGCCCCTCGACTTTGGAAACTGCTTTTGCCTCCCTGAGCCTTAGTCTCCTCGTACATGCAATGGGGATATTTGGGCACAAGGTGTCAGAGGCTTGTGAAGGGAGATCGTGTGCGCAAAGCCCTTATTCCTTGATTTGCACCACAGTAACACTCAGGGCCTGTCAGCCAGCATTACATTCTTCTTCTGATTCCAATAGAGTCCCAGGCTGACCCCACTGTGCCCTTGGAGTAAGACAGCCACAGGCTGTTTGGTGTGGGCCCCTTGTTTTCGCTGAAAAGTGAACACCTTTCCCCGACTCAGAAACACCAGTGCACATTCTTAAGACCCGTGATTTGGGTCATGGGAAGAGACACTGAAACTGCGTTGTTTATCTCCGAGCCCTTAGGCAATATTCTTTCCCGCTATTTTTAAGCCTTCTGTCCCCTTCCCCTCCCCAGCCTCACCCTTCCCCTACTTCAACCCCTACAGCCCAGCTCCTTATTCAGCTCGGCTATTTCAGTTTTGGGTTGAATGGTCTAGACAGGAACCAAAAAATGCACAGTCTGCATACTGGTCCCCTTCTGGGCCTCACGATTATCCAAAAAGAGTATAGACACATGGGACTGATTGAGAGGAATCTCAGTTCCATGAGCTATTCCATCGAAAGCTAGATTCCACGGGATCTAGCATGTAAGGTGTTCAATGAACCGTCAAAACGCAATATTATGATTGTATTTAGATGTTAATTCCTTTGGCTTTTTTCTATTCTTAAGAGAATATGCTGAAACGATGGCCAATCCCTTAGCTACCGTGGAGCAAAATAGGAAAGACAGTTCAGTCTGACTTGGGTGGGCCTCTCCAGACCTTGACGTGGTTTTGTCATACATCCATCATTCCACCGGTCCTTTGTCGTGGTGTAACCCACAACCACAAAATCACAGTTGTATAGAGAAATGAGCACTTACTCAGTTCACATACCTGCAGGTTGGCTGATCTCATCCTCCCCCTGGCACCAGGGAGCTAATCGGAGCATGACTTCCTTATAATGATGGCGGACACGGAAGGCTACACCGTCAACCTCACAAACACATCCTGTCTCTGACGCCCTCAGTCTGATCAAATGTCATTGGTCAAAACAAGTCAGGTGATCACGTCCAAGGTCAAAGGTGACGAAGTATACTCTTCTCATGAAAGCATGGGAGGGAGAGAGATACTGTTTCTGAAAAGCGATTAATCGGCCAACACACTCCAAATTCCATCAATCTCTATTGTAACCCTACATGCATCTCTGAGATGCTCTTGGGTAATGCTTTGTACGGTGAACACAGAAAGGGGGAGATAGTCCTTCCTTGTCCCTCAGCCACAGGAGGAATTCCTTTTCTATGCCTCAGTGTTGCTATCTTGTTTTCAGTCTCCCTGCAGCTGTTAATAATCTCCTGTCTTTGCGTATATGGACACTTCTCATCTCTTGCTAAGTTGAGAATATTACTTGACTGCAACTGAGGCTTCTAATACTTTTGCATCCTGGAGAGCTCCTGAGAACCTTTCTAGACATTGCTTCTTTTGTGTCTTCTCAGATGGCTCTCCAACAACCCCATGCCCCACTACCAGAAGACTAGGTCCCTCTTCTATTCCTGCCTCATGTTTTCCAGGCCTTGATCATGGCATTTATCACCATTGGTTCCATCAGTCCATAAGATTAAGTTTCTAAAAGTATTTTTAAAAATTTTGTTAATGTTTATTTATATTTGAGACCGAGAGAGAGACAGAGCATGAGCAGGGGAGTGGCAGAAAGACGGAGACAGAATCTGAAGCAGGCTCCAGGCTCCAAGCTGCGAGCCCTCAGCACAGAGCCCGACATGGGGCTCGAACCCATGAGCAGTGAGATCGTGACCTGAGCTGAAGTCGGACGCTTAACCCACTGAGCCACCCGGGTGCCCGAAGACTAGTGTTTCTAAAGGTATGGCTAGTATGTCTGTTAGGTCAGAAGTTTCTAGGTCCCTTACGAAATTAAGGTTCCCATGCCCTATTATCAGGAGTCAAATACAAAACATTGAACAAATAATAGGAAATGGTGCCAGTCAGAATGCAAGAGACTTCAAAGCACCCAACTCTGCAAGGCATAACTCATTTGTCTGCCAATTATGGGGGGGTATCCAAGAGGTCTGGGGTTAGGGGTCGGGGCAGTTTCAATGGGTGTGGTGTTCCCAAGACAGTTGGAGAATTTGGTATTTACCAATAAGTAAAGAGTATTTTCATATTTTGACCATCAGGTTAGCCATTCTGGCGTGTTCCTCTTGAACCAAGCCTATCACCCAAGTCTTATTAGTCTCAGTTTCTGGGGTTAAGGCTCCAGAATCTACGTTTTCAACAAACTCCCCAAGTGCTTTAGATGCACATTAAAATTCCTCTTTCATGTCTAAATTCCTATGCACAGTCTATTACATGGCTGTTGCGGTCAGGGCATGAGTTCTCATAGAAGAGCCTATCATGGCCGGCTCACCCTGAGGTGACACTAACTTTTAGGTTCAGTTCAACACATTTAACTGGCTACTTTATTTTTTCGGTGCCAGTTTCCTGTGGAGGGTAGGGCTCATCCTTTAAAACTAGGTGACACCTGTCAAGATGGCTGACCTATTGAATGAGCTCCCTTAGGGTTGGACAAATGGGAGGAGGAGCCAGAAGGAATAACAAAGACATTCACACAAAGGGAAGAACGAGGGGAAAGGTCATGAGGCGGGAATGAGCATGACACGTCCAAAGGATTGAAAGAGGGACAATGAGGCTGGAGCTTGGAAAGCAAGTTGGAGGGAGAGCAGTGTTAACAGAGACGGAGAAGTAGGAAGGGACTAGATCTCACAGAGCCTTGTTAGTTACGTTCAGGTATCAAATCCCAGCTCTGCCCTTTGAAGTTCCATCATTTTGTTCCATGACTCTAGGCAAGATCCATGGAGACAGTAATCCCAAATTCTGGACTGGGAAATACCTCAAAGCCACTACTACTTAAGAACTCACTTGAGAGGGGCGCCTGGATTGCTCAGTTGGTTGAGTGTCCGATTCTTGATTTGGGGTCAGGTTATGATCCAAGGACCATGGGATCAGGCCCTGGCTCAGGCTCTGTGCTGACAGCAGGGGACTTGCTTGGGATTCTCTCTCCCTCTCTCTCTGGCTCTCCCCTGCACATGTTCGCTCTCTTTCTCTCAAAATAAATAAATAAACCTTAAAAAAAATCTCACCTGAGGAAAGTATTCAAAGTGTTACTTAAAGAGAATACAATGCTTCCAGTCTTACAAACCAGAAGCTATGAACACAAACACCAACAGGGATGGGGTAGGTACCATTCCACAGTACAGAGGGTCAGAAAAGACTACGGGTTGCTGGACAGCTCACACCTCATTTATAGAAGACAGGTGCTGCCTAAATCTGGTCAAAAGTTGACAGATATGGGGGCACCTGGGTGGCTCGGTTGGTTGAGAGTCCGACTTTGGCTCAGGTCACGTTCTCACGGTTTGTGAGTTCGAGACCCGCATTGGGCTCTGTGCTGACAGCTCGGAGCGTGGAGCCCGGAGCCCGCTTCGGATTCTGTGTCTCCCTCTCTCTCTCTGCTCCTCCCCCACTTGTGCTCTGTCTCTCTGTCTCTCTCTCTCTCAAAAATAAATAAATATTTAAAAAAACATTTTTAAAAAGTTGACAGATATATTTTTTCCATAAAAGTTTAAAATTTAAATTTGTATATGGTATCTCTTGACTTCAAGTATTGGCAACTAACAACGACAAAAAGTTCTAACCATGTAGAGACCAACGAAACACCTCAGCAGGCTGGATTTGGTGGGAGAACTGCCATTTTGCAAATTCTCCATCGTAGGCTCCAAAATCTCTACCCTGATCAGACCAGCACCACAGACAGCCAGGTCCTCTGTGTTCTGGACCCCTACAAATTTGCTTTCATTGGACTGCCCTTTGGTATTCTACCACCAGCCAACGTTCAAGAACAGCATTAAAGAAGCCCAATGAAGTTCCTGTGTTTGTTATAAGGATACCGAGGAAAGTGTCTTTACTTTGTCCCATGGTATCTTCTCTATGAAAAAATATTACAATGATACATTTTCCTTTGCCTTTGACCCCAGGAGTAGTTACACTTACCATGAGCCATGAGATTCTGTTTTCACATTTGACAGACGTCAGAAGTCATGCAAATATCATAATGCTTATAAACCTCTTTACATTAACTGCTAGAAACCTAAGAATGAAGATGATGCCTTGCCTTTAGAAAGTGGCCCGGCTGTAGTAGATGGGTGGGGACACAAGCCTAGTTCTGGCCAGTGAATTGTGGGGAGTGTGCCGCCTCTGAGCTAAGGCATTTCGTCACTGGCTGAGACCCTCCAGAGCTCTCTTTTCATCTGTTAAAGCAACACGTGGGGAGACAGCTGCCCTCTGGTGCTGAGTTCTGGAGCATGAATGGGAGGAACAGGGCCTCCAGTCACCCTTCAGTGAATACAGGCGCAGGTGAGAAATAAACTTGCTGAGTTCGATCACGGGGATCCTGGTTTTCTTCGTCAGTGCAGCAAGACTTACCCTCTCCTGACTGGTTCATAGTTAATAAAAATCAATTTAGGGTTTGAACCCAGTGTTGCCTTTCTCCAGTGGCCCCTAGCCACTACCTAATATAGGACAATCAGGAATACCGTCCACTGCACAGATAAGGTCAAATGTAAGAACGTAGACAAAAGCACTCTGTGCTCTAATCATTGGACACATGTCTTATAAAAGCAAGTGATATTGTCAAAGTTAGTGAGGGCGATCTTGCCCCCTTAACAGGGCTGTAAGGTCTATAGGGGAAGGCATTCTGTCCTGGAGTACTTTGAGATCTTAGAGATTATAGGGCACCAACAAGTTCTTGTGGGATCACGTTTAGTGGGTGTTGCAAAGGATCAAGAAAATAGCTTTGTGATACAGCATCCTTCTCCCCCATCCCTTTTTTACTGTTCCTCATAATGATAAGAATTTGTCTGTTAATTATTTGGGAGCAAAACTGCTTACCTTTAGAGAGGACAACACACACACACACACACACACACACACACACACACACACAGGAAGGCTCTAGCCTCTAACATTTAGTTCCTGAGAAAGATGTGAGAGGAAGGATGGGGGTCAGGATACACTGTTCCTGGCTCCAGGGATGAGAGATGAAAGTAAATCATGAATATGATCACCAGCGAAGCTGAGAAAGAGCCTGTTAATGTCACGTAATCAATTTCAAAAAGATACAGTTGCACTCAGGGTACTTAAACCTTGGAGGTTTCAACTACATCATACCTGTCACATGCCCACAGTGTCACTAATGAGCTTATGTAAATATTTAATCTTCTCTATTTGCATTACTCGGCCCAGCCTCCCTCACCAGCCTCTTCTCCCAGCCTCCTCTAATGCCATAATCCAGCCTCATAGACCTGTTTGGGTTTCTAGAACTCACTCTTTTATGCCTCCACCTTGGCGTATGCAACCGCCTCCATCTAGACCCCGACTTTGCCTTCCTTTTCTGCTTGCTAAGCAGCTACACATCCTTCAGGACTCAGCTCAAATGCATTCACTTTTGGAAACCTTGCCTACACCATCTACAACCCCCCATCCCCATAGAAGTGTTAGTTTCCTTCTCTTTGCTCTTACACCTTGCTAACGTTCCATAATCCTGAGTCTTACATCTATTTATTTAACAAACATTTATGAAATCTTACTTTGTGCCAGTCATGGGGCCAGGTGCTGAGTACACAGAGGTGAATAAGAAATCATAATTATTTGTGAGTTCACTGACAAGTGTCTTATTCATTTTTCAACTTTCAAGCATCGTGAATTTGTAGGATTAAATAAATACACAATGTGTTCTCTTTATATCTGTGTCCACACTCTGCTTATATCCATCGGGACTGCTTTGGAAGTGACAGAAATGCGATTCAGACTAGGTTCGTCACAAAAGGGGATATACTGGCTCATGGATTCCAGGAAAGTTTGGCCATCCACGCTCGGGGAAGGTTTTTTTTCCCCTCCAGTAAAATTATTTCATTTAGTTTTAATACCCATTTCCAACAGCTTGAAATAAAAATTTCCATGGCCTTCAATTGAACCTTATGCCACTTTTTTATGTCCTCTTTTCCACTAAATAATTTCTAAACCACTCTATGTATTCAGGTTTATGTTTAACACTCAGATATGGGTTTTTGGAAGGCCCACAGTCACCAATTCCACGCAGTGGTGAACTCGGGCCTTGGGACCTAAATTTAGGAACAATGAAAACAACGCATAGTGATTTGAATGCTATTCAGAATCACTCTCTGTTTTATGTTTGAGCTTCTCTTTTCCTGTTCTTTTAATTTTCATCACCTGTAGCCTGACTTCTTTGGCAGGCGAGAAGCATGGCCACCAAGACCTCCAGCTTTGTAGCTTACAGCTTTCACCGCTGACGAGAGATTGCTGATCTTGCTTAGTGATAGACTAAAATGTCCCAGGGAAGGATTCTGATTGGCTTAGCCCTGACCACGTGCCCAATCCGGGAGCTACCCAGCTCTAGAAGGAGATTAGAACTATAATCGACTAGGTTGCCTCTGATGTCCAATCCCAGACAACCAACTATGGCTGAAGGGGTAAAATAGTGCAGTGAGGTTCCCAGGAGGAAAGAAAGATGGTAAGCAGAAAGGCCTCGTTCTCTAAGCCACTGGTTCTAACATTCATTCAACATTCTTTGTACTCTTATTGTGTTTAAATGCAGACATGAATACTGACAGTGGAGCCCCGAGAAGGCATCAGAAAGGAAGGCATACTTAGAGTTTAATCCTTAGCGATGGGGCTGCATTTTAACAGAAGGGACGGGAAATAAACGGCATTCAAGAAAGATGGACATTCAGGAGGAGGAAAAGGCCGGGACCAAATAAGAGGATATGAAATCAACAGGGGGACCCAGAAGATCCAGAAGTTTATATATGAACAGCGTTTCTACTGCCTACGGGTCACAGCACGTAGGTTAGGGGACATGGCTGTAAAGGAAGGTGGGATTGAAACTATGAAGGAATTGAATGTCAGGCTAGGGGCTCTGGACTTTATTCAGTCAATAAAGGGGAGTCTTTGAAGGTCTCAGCGCTGGGAACTGAGTCACAAGATCTAATAGCACCTTGGCCACTGGGGAGGGACTTTTCAGAGAGCCTTAATGGGGGCACCTGGATGGCTCAGTCGATGGGGCATCTGACTTCGGCTCAGGTCATGATCTCTCAGCTCGAGGGTTTGAGACCCACATCCAGCACAGAGCCTGGAGCCTGCCTCAGATTCTGTGTCTCCCTCTCTTCGACCCCTCCCCTGCTCACACTCTGTCTCTCTCTCTTTCAAAAATAAATACACATTTAAACAAATTTTACATTCAAAGAGGCTTAATGGCTAGAAGAATAAATTAGAACTCTCAGTGTCTTTTATTGTTCCCCTTTAGTTAGACACGGATTCAGAAAAATATTCCTCCATCATTAGAAAACCGTACCATAATGGCTCTTATGATGGCACCCAACACTCAGTCTCAGAGTTGGGGGGCAATAAGGAATAGTAAGGACTGTGGCAAATTAGAGACATGTATCCCTCAGAAGGAGACAAACACCCCAACTTCATTCCTGTTTCACGTGCAGGGCTGCAGGCCCAGTATTAGTAAATATTCTCAAAATATGACTAATATTAATCTAGAAAAGCTTAAAATCTAGACTTTTGCATAACATCCTGTGGGGTTTTTTTTCCCCTCATGTTGGCTCAGATTTTTAAAACATTCTATAGGCTAGGGTGGCGCAGTCGGTTAAGCGTCCGACTTCAGCCAGGTCACGATCTCACGGTCCGTGAGTTCGAGCCCCGCGTCAGACTCTGGGCTGATGGCTCAGAGCCTGGAGCCTGTTTCCGATTCTGTGTCTCCCTCTCTCTCTGCCCCTCCCCCGTTCATGCTCTGTCTCTCTCTGTCCCAAAAATAAATAAACGTTGAAAAAAAATTAAAGAAAAAAAAACATTCTATAGGCTAAACGAAACACGTCTGTGGACCCAATTTGTCCCAAGGGCCATCAGTTTCAGACCCCTGGATTCGCGCCGATCCAGAATAAATATCGATCTGGATCTCTGGATACCTTTACTGTCTGACCCTTCTATAATTTCCACCAGAGGATTCAAACAGGAGCGCAAGGAAAAAGGACGTCGTGGGCAAGAAGGGATTCGAAGAGCTGAAGTTTCTCACGTGAAATAAATAGATTAGAATAAAGACAAAAGAGATATGTAGAAAGCTCATAAAGCCATGGATGGCTTTAAGCTTTTATTTTAATTGTAGTTCGTTAACGTAGAGTGTGAAATTAGTTGCAGGTGTGCAGTGTAGTAATTCACAAGTTTCATCACCCAGTGCTCACCAGGACAAGTGCCCTCCTTAATCCCTGCCACCTTTTTTACCCATCTCCCACCCACCTCCCGTCTGGTAACCATCTGTTTGTTCCCTACAGTTAAAAGTCTGTTTCTTCTTTTTCTTTCTTTAATTTTTTTTTTTAACATTTATTTATTTTTGAGACAGAGACAGAGCATGAACGGGGGAGGGGCAGAGAGAGAGGGAGGCACAGAATCGGAAGCAGGCTCCAGGCTCCGAGCCATCAGCCCAGAGCCCGACGCGGGGCTCGAACTCACGGACCGTGAGATCGTGACCTGAGCTGAAGTCGGACGCTTAACCGACTGAGCCACCCAGGCGCCCCTCTTCTCTTTCCTTCTTTCTTTCTTTCTTTCTTTCTTTCTTTCTTTCTTTCTGAGAGAGAGGGAGAGCACAAGAGGGGAGGGGCAGAGAGAGAGAGGGAGACACAGAATCCGAGGCAGGCTCCAGGCTCCGAGCTCTCAGCACAGAGCCCAAGGTGGGGCTCGACCCCACAAACCGTGAGATCATGACCTGACCCGAAGTCGGATGCTTAAATGACCGAGCCACCCAGACTCCCCTAAAAGTCAGTTTCTTGATTTGTCTCTCTCACTCTCTCATATTGTTTTTCCCTTTGCTTGTTTGTTTTGTTTCTTAAATTCCACATGTGAGTGAAATCATATGGTATTTGTCTTTTTCTGATTGACTTATTTCATTCAGCATAATACTCTCTACCTCCATCCGTGTGGTTGCAACCACATATTTTTGCATCTTGACCCTTAAGCTAGGAGTCTGATGTTTAATTCTCGATGACATTTTTCATCGATGTTACTGGGAAAAGAAAAAAAGAAAAAGAAAAAGAAAAAGAGATTGAGGTCCAGTAAAATGGAATGAACTCGGGCTTTGGAGTTTGAAAAAACTGAATTAAAATGACTGAGTTTGATAAGAACATTTATCACAGGGGCGCCTGGGTGGCTCAGTCTGTGAAGCATCTGACTTCGGCTCAGGTCACCATCTCCCAGGTCGTGGGTTCGAACCCCTTGTCAGGCTCTGTGCTGACAGCTCGGAGCCTGGAGCCTGCTCCGGATTCCGTGTCGCCCTCTCTCTCTGCCCCTCCCCCGCTCATGCTCTCTCTCTCTCTCTCTCTCTCTCTCTCTCTCTCAAAATAAATAAACATTAAAAAAGAAAAGAACATTTATCACAAAGCTTACAAGCTTGTATCATTTACCTATTGCTAAATGACACCGAATGACACACAACTACAAAAATATCAGCATCATGCAACCATAAGCATTTATTGTTTATGCACTCTTGGAGTTCGCCGGGCTTGGTCGGGCTCATGCTTCTTTGAGTTTATTCTGTTCGGTACATCTCTCATCACGCTCTTTCCACGAGCAGCCTACCATGCCCACGACCTTCTCACGGTGATGACAGAGGTATAGGAAAGCAGACGGAAACATGCAAGGCTTCTTGAAGCGTTGGCTCACCCCTGGCGTACCTTCACCTCTTTTAATTAGCCAAAGTCTGGCAGAGGGCACGCCTAGAGACAGGTATAAAGAATATTTGCAGTCTACCATACATACCCCAAACTGGAAACAGCTCAGATGTCAACCAACCTAGTGCGGACGAATAAATCAGGATGCAGCCCCCAAATGGAATATATTGTAGGAATAAAGAGGAGGAACGTGCCATGGCTTCACTCAGCAATATGGATGAATCTTATCGGCCTAGTACCAAAGGAAAGGAGAAAACACAAATGAATAAATACAATACGCACCTATCTTGTAAAGTTCAAAAAGAAGGAAAGCTTGGGGCACCTGGCTGGCTCAGTCGGTTAAGGGTCCAACTTCGGCTCAGGTCACGATCTCATGGTTCGTGAGTTCAAGCCCCGCATCGGGCTCGGTGCTGACAGCTCAGAGGTTGGAGCCTGCTTCGGGTTCTGGGCCTCCCTCTCTCTCTGCCCCTCTCCCACTTCCTCATTTTGTCTCTCTCTTTCAAAAACGAATACATTAAAAAAAAAAAGAAGCAAACTCAACTATATCATTTATAGATACTCACAAAGGTGGCAAAAACATAAAACAAAGGAGGAAAATGGTGATCAGAAAAGTCAGAATGGTGGCTAGTCTCTTCTAGGTGTCCTGGTCACAAAGGAACAAAAGAGGGATGCAGATTTCTCTCTCTTGACCTGGACTGTGCTTACGCAGGCAGCTGCTTTGTGATGATTTGTTCAACTGTGCATTTACAGTTAAAAAAATGTTTTTTCTGTATGACTGTTTTTATTTCCCTGCAGTTGGCTTTTTTAAAGTTCAGTCCTAGCTCAAAATGAAAAACTACGAATTACGGATGAAAACCGTCCACTTTTGCTTCTTTTCAGTGATGGGATGATCTACGCGTCACAACCTCCATTGTCTCTTCGGTGACATCAAGGGAACACCAGTCCCCACTCAGGCCTGCCCTGGGGAGTAGATGAGAGAGCGCACAGGAGAGGGTTTTTCCTTCATACTAAATAAATAGTTACAGAGAAGGAAAATATGTCTTCGACACCAGAAAAAGGAGAGGAAGACTCCATCCTGTTCCCTGGAGGTGTTTCTCGCGTGTTCTCATTGCTTGAAGAAGAAAAACACAAAAAAGGCAGAGGAGGGACTTACGCTCAAGTCTACATGACTCAAGGGGAGGAGCCCCAAGAACCCAGAACACAGCCCAAGATGAGCCACCAGACAGTGTGGGAGCCCCTGGTACATTTGGGAAGCCCACCTGAACACGGGGTGCTTGAATGATTTCTCAAGCTCACCGTCCCTACTCTTCACGTGCGAAGAAAACGAACTTCTTGGTCCATAATTCCACCGACGACTCTCGGAGGGGGGGCGCGAGCTTGGTGTGGCCGGCCACTTGACACAGTGCTCCTGCCTGACAGCCAGATGGGTCCTCATGGGAGGTCTGTCCCCCAGAGCAAATGGTTATCTTCAGACCCATCCTTCATTTCCCCTCTTATCAGCAGAGGAATGTGGGGAGGCTGTCCGCATTCGCTGGGTAGGCATTTGGGACTTTGTGAGGGTGAGCGCGTCAGAATGGGGGGGGCTTGCAGGCCTCCAGCACATTCTCGAGTTAGGTGAGTGAGACCTGCCACGGTGGAATTCTCTGGGCCAGAAGAAAGCGTGAGCCCCTGAGATCGCACAGATATTATTAAAAAGAACTAGGACTTTTGAGGCCTTGCTGTTTGCAAACACGGCCTTAAGAGCTTTACACCAACGACCTCACCAATCCTCAGCCAACACTTTCAGCCAGCAACCAGGTACTATTCTTACCAACCCCCCCCCCCCCACCACCCGCCTTTAACTTAAGAGAAAGTGAGGCAGGGAGAGATGGTATTTGAGCCTGAAGTGACAGGCAAAGTGGGGCAAGATGGCACTGACAGATGTGCCCGCGTGGTGGGCAAGATGGCGCTGACACGTGTGCCCACGTGGTGGGCAAGATGGCGCTGACAGATGTGCCCGCGTGGTGGGCAAGATGGCGCTGACAGATGTGTCCGCGTGGTGGGCAAGATGGCGCTGACACGTGTGCCCGCGTGGTGGGCAAGATGGCGCTGACACGTGTGCCCGCGTGGTGGGCAAGATGGCGCTGACAGATGTGTCCGCGTGGTGGGCAAGATGGCGCTGACAGATGTGTCCGCGTGGTGGGCAAGATGGCGCTGACACGTGTGCCCGCGTGGTGGGCAAGATGGCGCTGACAGATGTGCCCGCGTGGTGGGCAAGATGGCGCTGACACGTGTGCCCACCTGGTGGGCAGCCTTGATCTGAGCAGCGCTGAGAGAGGGTATGGGGCAAAGTGGGTACAGAATGGTGCCTGTGACCAACTTTCCAGACCTTTGCTCAGTGCCTTTGTTCCTTCTCAGACATCATACAAGCACACACACACACACACACACACGCACACACTTGCGGATTTAAGTGGAAAACCCATTCCGAAACCAACCACACAGAAGCCAGTCTTTGCTTCCCCACTGTTTCAGATCTTTTGCTCCAACACGTAGGGTGTTGGGCACAGAAACTAGAGAAATCGACAGGCCGCCTTTGCAGCCAGCCAAGGTCACTGTACCGTTTTCTGGCCTCTTTGGGCTCATGAGTTGCATTTCATCTGCTCTGGAAGTTGCCCTTTCTTGCTAGAGAGAGAGTTGTGGCAATAATCACTGAGAACAGGTACAGCCCTCCTGAGCCCCTTTCCCACCCCTCCCCCAGCCCTGCCACAGCTGTGGGGGCCTGGTCCTCTCTACTTTATAGAGAAGGGGAATTCCAAGGAGAACGTCGGGCTGGTTTATTTTTAATTGTTGACCTCCAAGCCCTTCTGTTTGCATCTGTTTATTAAATTGCGAGCTCAGCTGTGAAATGCCCTTTATGATGTTGTTTTATTGGTGGGCCATTCAGGGACCCAGCGCCACACAAACAGGATAAATATTTTTCTTTGCAGCACACACCCCACGTCGGGGTCCACGGAACAAGGGAAGCGAGGATCGTTTGTTTACGAGCTCTGATTCATTCATTACTTGGCGAGGAGCTGTAAAATGTAAATCTCACATTCCGCAGGACAATCCCTGCGCCAGCTTGAGCTCATTTGGAGGTGTGATGTTCCACTCAAAAGGAGGCTGTTAATTTTATTGACCAAATTTGGAAAGTGGGAGCTCCGAAATTAAATAGAGCCTTTGGAAAAGAAATGAACGTTTAGACCTGGAGAGTGGTGGTCACATGGTTTGGGGTTTCTGTCCCCCACCCCCAGCCCCGCCCCCACCCCCCGGAAGGAAACTTCAAATACCCATGCTGTTTGCAGAAAGCTTGGAATTGCTGCCTGCCTCATCTTCTAGTTTCAAAAGATTTGATCGCTCCCGTGATGGGTTTGTCAGTATTAATTATAGCAACCTTTATGGAGCGCTTAGTTCCCTGCTTTAAATATATCATCTTGGGTAATTCACACAGGCACCCTCAGGGGTTTGTGCTATTGGTGCCCGGGTGATACAGCCTGGAAACCGAAGCTTGGCGTGGAGAGGGCGTTTGCCGTGGCCCCCCCCCCACCCCGAGCTGAGACTCAGAATCAGATCTGCTCCAGGACTCTGCGCCGCTCTCCTGCTCTCTGTTTGCCGTCTCCGTGTCACTAAAAAGCTGGGTTTCCTGGTGCTTTAGAAACAACCTAAGTTCCCAGCAGTTACTAAGCAGCTACGGGCTGCAAATTCTCTCCGTTTGCTCCATACTCAGAACAAAAAAAGCGATCTGACTTGCCCAAAGATGTCAAGAGCCACACGCTATCCTCGCTGCCGGCCTGCCCCCCCCCAGAGTCAGGCACAGGGTCCAAAAAGAAGAAATACCTTTAACTCCAAAGGGCACCCTTGGAGTTCCTTGGGCTTCTCTAAGCCTGGCAGGAAAGGGTAAATTGAAACCGAACGAGCCGGGGTTGTGCACTCAGTCTTAGATGGCAAGGTGCATTCGGGGCTCAACTGGGGTGTTTACCCACAGAATGAGTGGGCCCATGTCAATATTTGGACTTGGAGAAGGCCCAGTTTATAATTGTACAGACTTGCCTCTGAATTGGGCTTTGAAACATCCATTTGCCATGATCCTTCAAGGCCTCATTCTTTTCGTAGGGGGAGGCTATTTAGGGAAATTTTCTTTAGAAAGTTTGCTGGGGGCCGGCAGAGAAAAAGGAAGTTCAGGATGTGATATGAAAATTCACAACGTGGTTTGTAGAAAAAAAAAAATGTAAACCACGCCACAAAAGCTCTCCCATCAAGAGATGTTATTGTTGGTCGAATGGTAGCAACCATCTGGGTCTCTTTTAATGGCTAGGGGCCCTTCTGTGGATGGTACAGATGCTTCTTTTGTGATTGGCGCGATCTTGTAAATAGTTAAAATATTTACCAAGGCACCTCCGAGCTGGAGCTATCCCATTTTATTATTTATACCTTTTCAGAGGGACAAAAATGGAGGTGTCCCCTAAACGTGATGGATTAGGTTTATAAACAGCCATTATGGCCGTCAACCATCGAATGTCAGCTTCTCCTTTGTGTCTGTGCATTTCTAAGCTACCCAGTGATCCATGCATAAGATAGGAGGTTAAGAATGCGCGGAGAAAAGGCGTGTTGGCTCCAAGCAAGATGTATCTTCTGCTGATTAGAAATACAGCTGTAGAAAGTGAGGGGGACCCTGGGCAGGAGGCGAGCAAAAAGGGACGTGCGTGTGCACGTGTGTGTGCGTGTGTGTGTGTGTGCATGCGTGTGCGCGCGCGCGTGTGCAGGAAGAAGAAAGGGAGCTGAGAAGTGCCGAAGTCACTGCAACCTGACACGCCGCATTTGGGTTCTCACCATTTGAGACTGGAAACCTGCAAGACCTCTACCTGCCAGCACCCTTCAGCTGTTTCCTTAAGTGACTGCAGCTGGCTTTTGTTTTCCCAAGATAAAAATCAGGAAATGCAAAAATTAAATAGGATTTGAGAAGAAAGAGGATGGGCCCTCCTGGGAAAGAAAGGAAGGAGCGAGCCAGCAGGTACCAAGACTTTGCCGGCAGAGGGAGAGCCCCTCTCGTCTCTCTCGTGGTAATTAAGGAAAACAGCTTAAAACGGGGCGGGGGCCGCCTGTGTCGCAGATGACCTGTGCCCTGCCTAGAGACGCTTAACTGGACTGCCTCACCCCCAAAAGTCAGACCAAAAGTGCTGGCTACAGTTGGATTTAGGAAAGGGGGATCTTTTTCAGTCAAACTATTCAGAATTCGTAACAGGATACTTTGTCAGTGTAATTAATGGGAGGAAACAAAGTTAACTTTTCTTGCAGGTAAAGGGGGTAAATGCAAATTATATTATTGTTGGCCCGTGATTGCTGCCCGTGTGTTGGGAACAGTTTCTGCCAAAGAGTGGCTTCCATTATATTTTTTTACTCCGAAATCCCGGCTCCTTTAATTTCTCAGAGTTCGTCACCGATTTCCTGCCACGCTACAAACAACGCTGGCAACTTTGTGCCTGGATGGCTGGGAGGGAAGCTTAGAATTAAAAGGCAGAGGAGCTCATGCTTGCTTTAGAAAGGGACAGGCTCCGTGCGGCTGAAACAGCACGGAGCCACTCCAAATGTAGATTAGAAATAGAACTTAGGTACAATATTTCCTAGCCGTCTCCTCTAGGACTTAATTAAGAAATTGTGACCTCAGTTATTGATTTATTTACTTATTCACTCATTTATTGGGGGGAACTTGGATGAGAACTTACTGGTGGAACGAATATTAAATTCTCTGTCTCCGCGGCTTTGCAAATCGAAGAAAAAAAACACTTGGAAAACAGTTAAGAACCTAACGCACTTCCTCCTCAGATGAGTCAGCAAGGGACTACTCCATCCTGAGGGTCCCTCCTTGGGTGTTGTTTTACCACCTCCTAGAGCAATATCACACACACACACACACACACACACACACACACACACACACACACCAATCAGGGTGGTGTCTTCCACATTAGTATGCTGGCCCATCAACTAATTTGCCTCTGTAAATACTGGGATCTGAATCGCACCACTGTTGTAGCTACAGACTAAATAATTTCTCTCATCACTCTCTTTGGAGAGAAAAAGAAAGAAAAAGACACACACACACATACACACACACACACACAATTTTCTAAAGAGCTTTCTCACTTAGCCGACCCTACTCACTCGCAGGCCCAGTGGATGATGATCTGACTCAGTGGGAAACATCGTCTATAAACCGGACTCTCTTAATAAACCTCCTTTAAGACAGTAATTTTACCACATCTCATGGATTATAAGTAATACTAATAATTTTTATCAGCCTCCCCTCACGTAACACTCACAAAAGCCTAGCCGGGCTCGTCCAGTGGTTCCCTTGGCAAATTCTGAAACACAAATACGCTCCCTCCTGTGTTGGATTCCTCCTCCCCTGAATCTCACCCATTCATGAGTGAATTAGAACTTTCAGTAACTCAGAAAAAAGTTAACAAAGCAAAAAGAACTTGGAATGTTTCAAGCAATTGTCCCAAACGGTCCAACCATTTGGCTAAACATTCTACATGTTTATACAAAAATGAAAGGCATGTATGTTATAAATCACATAGTTCATAGGACCCATCAACACAGCCCAGATGTACAGAAGCCACTAATTGTATCCCTCCCACAGCCCTTGCTCTCCTAACGCACACACTCATGCACACACACACACAAACACACACACGGGTGCACGCGAGCTAAAATACTACATTTAAGTCTGAAAAAAACACAAAACTTCCAAAAGGCTTATTCTTCTGTTCTTTTGGACAGCCATGGACAGCTACTTTGAGAATGGTTCTAATTATCTTTATAAGAAATAGGAGACTTGTATTCTCATTGACATCTCCCCCCCCCCCCCTTTCCATCTACTCTGGAGCTTTAGAATATTCCTGTGAGGAACCAGCTCCAGAAACCATGCTGACCTCTCTCCACGTTAGGGATGTAGGGCGGCCAACCAAAACACCAGTGAGGAAAATCCCCAAGTAGGGCTATCTGATTTAACAAACAAAAATACAAGGTACTCAGTTAAGTTTGAATTTCAGATAACCAATAAAAACATTTTTAGTGTAAGTATGTCCCCGTGTGATATTTGAGATGTACTTATACCTAACGGGCAAACCTATCCCGGGAGAGCCTGAGACCAGACATAAAACACCTAGACCTAGGAAGAGGCCTGGAGCCTCGTAACTGACCCCAAGAATCTTACTTCTTAGTGATTTTAAATAAGAAAGAGGGTGCTGAGTGAGGTCACAAATGTCCAGGTGTCTCGACGACACAAAACAACTCCCGGAGGGAAGTATCTCGGTGCAGGGCAGCAGGACAGACCTATACCCCCAGAGGCCGTCACCAGCAACTAACCAGGGTGAACATCTAGTCTAACGTATAAATTCACTATTCCTCCTTGCAGCCCAATGTGGCAGAGCTTTGATTATGCCCATTTTACAGACGAGGCAACCGAGGTGCAGCTTCCAGGGCCACACGGCCGCAGAACAGAGATTTTGACCCAGACAGCCTGGCTCCAGATCCGACGCTTAAACTAAAATGATACCAAACCATAACACGAACAATTTAATTTTTCAAAAGGATCTAAAACCCTACGCATATGCTAAAATTAAAATGGCTGCTTCCCCATTCCCACTCCCCCCCCCCCATCCCTGCCTCTGCCCCTGCTTTGTTACTGTCCCCGCCGGAGCTTGGCCTGCCCAGGGAGGAGTCCAGGGGAGGAAACACGGCGCGGAGGAACATGTGTGAGCCACAGAGAAGAGCAGGACAATGGATGGCCCCAGCAGTACCCTGCCAGCGGCCCCCGCCCCCACCCCACCCCATTTCTCCCAGCCTACAGGGGCAGACAGCATGGTAAGGAGTGTGACTGCAGGGCCCAAATGAGGATCTCTGGCAAAAACTTTTTCTAATTTAAAGACCACCCAGGTGTGTGCTGGCCTGTCCCCATTTTAGGGTCTCTGCCTCTTGGTTTCCAGCAAGAAAAGAAACAGATGTGATGCCCATTCATGCCTCATGGAGACAGAGGGGAGGGAGGATCTGAGGGGTGGGGGGAGTTCAGGGCTGTCTTTGGCCTGCAAATTCAAATGTGGTCCTAAAGGACAGGGATATTAACTTCCACAGGGTTTAAGCCCATGGCTGTCACCTGTCAACTCCACGGCTGGCACGTAGTAGGCGATCAATACACATATGTGCAATTGAATTAAAAATTAAATAATGCAATCCAAAGTCTTGGCGGTGCCCAGGGAGGGGGTTTAGGACTGGCCTGGCCTTGGGACTTGGAGGCTGACCAGATGAGTCTCACTTGGTTGGAGTTGCCAGTTGATGGGGTTGGGGGCGGGGAGGGTGCTGGTCTCCCCAACCCCCTCCCTGGCCCGGCCAGCTCAGATTGTCCTAAACAATTATCCCTGAAAGGGGGGTGGGGAGCCCTGTTGAACAAATCCTCCACTTTTGTCTCCTCTGGGGCTGCAGACCGTGGTCCCTGCGTATTCAGCCCTCCCTCTCCCCCCATCCTGTGCCTGGGACGTTCCGTGGTTATGAGTCAATGATCAGACAGGGAAAGGGCATGCTTACCATAGGGAGGAGGATTCAGGAGGGCGCTGGGCTTTGATGCTGGCTCTCCTACATCCTGAATGCATGAAAGGCGATGGGAGGGAGAGGAAGAAGTATAAAAGCAGAAGGGAGAAAATGTTGTTACAAAAAAAAAAAAAAAGATGAAGAAGAACAAGAAGTTGAAGGAAGGGGAGGAAAAAAAAAGTGCCTGGTTTGAAATATTCTAAGTATCATCAACAAATATCTCTGGGAGACAAAAGCTAGTTAAAAACCGAGTTGAGATAAGCCATCTCCTCCAGTGACTCATCTTCCCAGGGAATAATGGCAAAGAGGCGGTGTTTAGGAGGGAAGTGATGTGCAAATAGCAGTGTCCGTGAAGCTGGGGTTAATTACAGGAAGGACTTCCAGGGTAATTGCCGATAAACAACGCTAGGAGCAGAACAGGGCACCACATGCTCGGAAGCCAGCCCTCTGTGATTTGAATAGGATCCCCAAACGCTGTTCCAGAGGCAGGGGCTGGGTGGCTCCCCAAATGGACACCTCGGAGGATCCTCAGGCTGGGGCCCCATCCCCTCAAGGGCTGACCTAGTATCCCCACTGTCTCCCTCCAGGAAAGCTCCCCATGCAGATCCGTCCCTGCAAGTTCATTTAAAAAAAAAAATTATTAATAAAATGCTGTTTGCCATGCTGTTAGGGAGTTAATAACCCTGGCTTAAGGAAAGTCAAGAAGCGCCCTTAAGCCATCGGCTAAGTCCTGTCTGGCCGTGGAGAACCGGGACTGGTATCTCTAAGTGGTTTTTCAAAGGAGCAGATTTCACCAAGATGTACCAAGGCCAGTCATGTCTCTGCGTCACGCTCCCTTTCAGATATAATGCCTGCAGTGTAACCGTCTAGTGGAAATACAGCTTGTGATAACGAAGCCCAGAAACCCACCCCCTTCTGGGGAGGCTTGTAAGGGGGACAGGACCCAGTGTAGACGGTAGAGGCTGGGAAGCACTTAGAAATGTCGACGCAGAAAAACCTCCACTCCCGTGGAGTGGGTGAAAGACCACAGCTTCCTCAGTCCTCCTCTCAGAAGCAGCCCGAGGACACGGGTGAGGAGCTGTCTCTCCAACTCTGAAAGTCCCTCTCCGACGCTCCGCTCACAGCTCCGTGGAGACCGACATGAAGCAGATGCTCAGTCCAAAGTGCCTCCAGCTGGTAACTATAGGGAAACTGACACGGGTGGGGGTGCTGCTGGCAGCCACCAGCCTCCCGGTGTGGCCCTTGGTTCGATCACCTGTGAAATGAGGGGGTTGAATCCACATGGACTCTTAGCATCCCTCCAGGGCTCCCCGGCGATCCTCTGACACCTGGGTGCTCCTCAAACAGCTAATCCCAACTTGAGTGCAGGGACCTTATTCCACAGTGCTTTTTCTCTTCTCTACCCCCGTGAATAATGCCTTTACCTTGGAAGGGACTCAGTAAATAAATACACTGAATGGCTTTGTGCATGCACGATGGGGTAACTTCTGTGGCTCTTTGTTTAAAATAAAACGTCTGTGGGTGGGGATGGGGCGGGGGGAGTGCGTCATCTTTCAGTCCTATAGCGTTGTGTTGAAAGCCCAGATAAGAATACATAGAAGGAATAGCTAACATTTATTGTGCGCAGGCACATTACCCACTTTTCCCGATCACTTCTCAAAACATCCCTCTATAGAATCAGCTCTTAAAATCCTCGCTCCCTGGATGAGGACACAAGATCCAGAAAGATCAAGTGATGAGCTATTAAGTGGGAAGCTTTGAGTGTCAGGCTCAGCCCCTTTTAACTGCAGAGCACTTCTGTTTAGCCTTCCCTAAATGCAGGGGAGGTCTGCACTCTGCTGAGTGCCCTCGGGCAAGTCGTTGGCCCAATCTGGCCACAAGGTACTTACTCCTCCTGAACTAGGGGAATCCTTGGTTCCTTCAGGAGTGGCATTTCAGGCTTCTGTTCATCCCTCAGGTCTCAGACCAGAGAGCCCCTCCTTAGGAAATCCTTGCATGCCCCCGCCATGGCCATCTACTCAATCAGATCCCCAAGATAGACTGCACTTTTCCCTTGAGTTACCTCTCCGTTTTGTGGGGATTGGATTCATGGTTCCCTTTCCCACTAGACTGTAACCCCCTTTGGAGTCAGGATCATATCTGTATTGTTTATCTGTACGCCTTCCCCAGCAGCATACCCCAGAACAATACCTGACGTGAAGAAAATGCGCAAAACAAAATCTATCAAATTTTGGAGGGGCTCCAACAGCCGTGAGATGTGTGCGGATCGGGTAGGGTCGGCTTCTGTGCCCTAAAGAGATTCATAACCCCGGCCTCTGAGAAGAGCAATCATATTCCCTCTGGAGCCTTCAAAGAGGACTTCGGCAGTTAAAACCGAGGCGAACCCAAGATATCTCTTGCTTAGGTCAAGGATGAACGATGTGCATCCATCCAGCCCGGGATGAATGTCCTACCGAGACTCCCCAAGTGTGGCGACAGAGACGGCTCCTCCGTCTCGTCCTCTTTCCCACACACTCTTAGGAGCAGGTGGGACTCAGAAGGGCATGGGGTCTGAATGTTCGAGGCTCTGGTAATCGACCCCAGCCTGTCTGGGAGGAGGGGGATGCCCTTTCGGATGCACACAAGCCCCCAGGAACACATCGTAGCAACCGAGCATGCCTTGGGGAGGGGGGGGGGCGCCTTTCTGGTTGTACACAGAGCCCATAATAAAAGCACAATGAGGAGGCCTCACTCCCCAGCTGGTTGTGCACCCCCGTTCAGTTGGCGGGGGGTGGCCGTCTCCCTTTCAAGTGGACTCTGGTCCCCCTCCACTGCCGCCTGCTCCTCTCTTGGTCTTTCAGTCACATACCAGACACGTCTCACACAGCAGACCCCAAACCCCAGGTGGCAGGATCCCAGTTTCATATAAATTAGGCTGGGTAACGCTGGTCAGACACATTTTTTTGTCTAAATCATGCAAAAATAGGATTTTCTCAGGGGCATAAATCTGGCCCAAATCTAAACCTGAATGTGCCATTGACTGGTATGGTTTATAGTGCAAACGTAGAATTATCTGGAAAACTTCTGCTTCCAAAGAGCAGGGCCCATTTTTTATCCAATCTGAAAGAAATGATTTATCTGCCGTCTAAAACCTCCCGCAAAAGTCAGTGCCCGGCAAAGAAGCCAGATGCGAGCCCTGATTCACCAGAGAAATGCATCATGTCCCCAGCAGACAGGCATCGCCCGGCGCCACATTGAGTAACTGATCCGAACGCGAGTCCCTCTACCGTGGAGCAGGGGCCCAAAGTTTGGGCAGCCAGCCTCTCGAAAGGTAGATGTCTGTTCTGTTTTCCAACGCGGGAAGGAAGGACCGAGAAGAAGGGAAGAAAACAGAGGGCATCTCAAAAAGAGAAACTAAATAACTTCACAACACGGTCAACAAAGAACCCAATGCCCTCCGAATAACCCCTCTACGTACGGCGTTATAACGAAAGCCCTGCTTTGCTGAAATCAATTAAAGACAGTTGCATCAACACTTTGTTGTTGTTGTTGTTGTTTTAACGTATCCAATCCTGTTGTTTTCAAAGTCCTCAGGTCAAGATGACGACCTTGAAGTTTTGACTCTTAGGTTGCAGAGAACGGTCTTGGCTCCCAAGAAGTTTACGATTTTGAAGTGTGTGAACCCGTGAGCGACGGTCACCATTAACCATTGCCTGTCCCCACCATTCCATGGCATGGCCTTGGGGGATTTAAGATGACAGAAAAAAAAAATAATAATATCCTTTCTCGCAAGTTGTTTAAATTCTCATGGCAGTTTGCCATCAAACATCAAATTTATTCAATTCACGGTGACTTCAAAGAGTGCAGAACAATAACCTGAGGGCTGCATTTCTCAAAAAATATGTCAGCAGTAAGGAGGGGGAAAAAATGTTTCCTTAGGTAGATATAAAAGAAAATGACACCAGGTACCTAAACCCTAACGTTTGCCAGAAGGTTTGATTTACGGGTAAGCTATTTTTTTTTTTTCAAGTAGCATGTTCCTAATTCTTATTCACTGACAGTTGAAAATTGGGCATTTAGGTGTAAAAAGAAAATACAAGGGGAAAAGAATTAGAGAGAAGAGTAAATTAGAACCGAAATGAGACCAGAGTAGGTGAGAGGTGTCAGAGACTGTGAAAGCAGCCAGAAATCTTTCTTTATGTCCTTAGAGAGAGTGAAGTCGAAAGATAGTCATCTTTAATCTAGTAAAACACGGGACAAAATTAATTCGGCTTGGTGTGGTGTTGGCACCGTGGGGATAGGGATAGGAAGTATCTACTCGAGGGGCGCCTGGGTGGCTCTTCGTTAAACGTCCGACTCTTGATTTTGGCTCAGGTCATGATCTCACAGTTTGTGGGATCGAGCCCCACGTCGGGCGCCACACTGGTGGTGTGGGATCTGCTTGGGATTCTCAATCTCTCTCTCTCTCTCTCTCTCTCTCTCTCTCAAAATTAATAAATAAAACTTAAAAAACAAAAAAAGAAGTGTGTACTTTAGTGGCCACAGCAACCTGTCTCAAGGTGGCTCTCCCAGTCAATCCCACATTTTAAACAGGCTCATCGGATCGAGCAGTGAGCATCCCCAGAGGGCCCATCATACCCGCCATGGTCTAGCCTCTGCCTGCCAGACCAGCCTCCTAGACTGCTCTTCACTTTCTCCTCCCCGAGAACATACAGTGTAGAGTCTACACTCCGGCCGCTCGGAAGCTGCTCCTGGCTTTCTTCCCCTAACAATGCCGACTCTTCCTTCTAGAAGCCACTTGCTTCTGGAAATCTTCCCTGACTTCTGAAATGCATCGGGACCCCAGATACAGCTGACATGGCAAATGGCAATCCCCAAAGCCGATCCAGTCAATAGTCATGTTTGGTTTTCTTTTTAATTTGGTCTATGGCTTTCCAATATGGATATTTCACATAAAAATCCAGATGACCAGCTTTAAAAAAAATATCAGAAGATCTGCTAATGTTGAACAACTCACAACCCCCAGAAGTTTGGCTGGAGGGATGGGGGAAGGTGATGGGTCTCACCGGCTGTTTCAGGGGATGTTCTCCAAAAGTAGCATCTTTTTGACAATTTCTTAAAGAAAATATGGCAGCATGACTATGTTTTTAATAATGGCCGAGGCAAGGCGGAAAGAATCTTTGCTTCTCAGTCAGACGGTGACAGGTCTTCCCCAGCCTGAAGGGTTACTTCTCTGAAAATCACTGGTAAATCCAGTGATGCTTTCTAGGACAAAGGGCTAACTTTGCCACCTACCTGCCCTATGATCTTGGCTGAGTCACTGAACCACTCCTCATCTGGCAAGTATGTGTAATGATAATGATGACAATGATGTTAAGGACCCTTCTCTCCCAGTCCATTCTGAGCATCCAGTGAAAGTGTCTAAGCCAAGGTAGTCGACATAAAATGGCAACACAAACGTTAGTTATTCGGATGATATGGTAACCAGGGAGCGTTGATTACACCATGCCAGCCACTTCTTGGGACTGAAAAGTACCATTTTACAGATGAGGAAACTGAAACTTGACTTCTATAAAGTGCCCAGGATCATCCTCCATTGTAAGGCAGACCCAGATCGAAACCCAGCTCTGTTTAACGTTTCCAGCAACATCACAAAAAGACCATTTTAGTAGCAGTTAAAACCATTATTTGCATTGAGCTATTTCTTGTATTAATAGCAAAGCCCTGTGTCAAGCACGGTGCATGTATTAGCTCTTTGAACCACAATCATGAGGTAGGAAGCTATTGTATTCCCTACTGTCTTGGCAAGAGGCGTATGACGAAATATCACAGGTTTAATTGCTCAAGAGAAGTGATGACAAGTTGGAATTAACCAAAGTGGTTAAGTGGCTGGAAGTTTACAGTAGAAGCTCAGTTAATACCTGTAGGCATCGGTATCTATGGGATAAGGGAATAAAAGGGAAGAATGAAAATTACTGACTTCTAAGAAGTGTTGGGAACACGACTTGACAGAAAACACGCTTCAACCATTGAACAGTTCACACGATTGAGCCTTTGCTCTAACCCCTTAAGGAGACTCTTCCCTAACGTCTTCTAGGTTCTTCCCTGGAATAAGATAGAATTCCCTAGGATCAAATCCTTATTAACCCAGAACTCTTTCTCCAATCAATACAAGCTTACTATGTACAAGACACATGCTTTTTAACACCACGATATGTGTTATTACCATGGTCTCCATTTCTCCGACAAAGTAAAGGCCAAGAAAGATTAAGTAACTCGTCCAAGATTTCTTGCTATAGTAAGAAAGGAACTAGGATAAGAATCCATGTTGACTGACTTCAGAATCTATGCTGTTGACCAAAATGCCATGTCTGTGGGTTGGACCTGCTCTCAAACTGGACTCTAGAAACTTTGAAAACTGAAGTTATGGGTATCTAACCATACAAACATGGGGAACTTTTAGAATAGGTCAGCTAGGGGCACCTGGGTGGCTTAGTCATCTGAGAGTCCGACTCTTGGTTTTGACTCAGGTCATGATATCATTGTTTATGGGTTTGAGCCCTGCATTTGGCTCTGTACTGACAGTGTAGAGCCTGCTTGGGATTCTCTCTCTCTCTCTCTCTCTCTCTCTCTCTGCCCCTCCCCTGATCATACCTTCTGTCTCAAACTAAATAAATAAAGAAACTTTAAAAAATAAATAAATAAAACAGTCCCACTAATTCCCAAGCTTACCTTTCAAACTTTTAGGGGAAAACAAAGTAAAACATTTTTACCACTATTCTGTATTTGTGAATATGCTTAGGATTGTAGCAATGACACCTTGTAATGACAGTGCTACTGTTTCTAGATTCTATTCTATTTGAATTGTTTCAGGGTCAGACATGACTTCTTAAGAATTTTCTTCATTAAGAATTTTCAAAAATGCTCATTTCTGATAGTGTATTCCATAGGCCTTTGGAAATAATTTTCAATGGGGGAGTGGGGGGTGGTCTTTCTAATTAAGATAGTAACTTTCCAATTATTCAAAACTGCTTAATTTGGAATTTATGATATTTCATAAAAAATCTGAGCAAGTTTATTTTCTTGAAAAATTTTAAAAGGACCATAAGCATATGACTATTATCATTATGTTCATAAGAGGGGCCTACAAGTCCCTTAAGAGAGCAAACTATTTTCAAGCAATTTAGAGACACCCTGTCATTAGGTTGGTGTGCTAATTACAAATCATTCTAATTGATTCAATAGTCTCCCCCAAAGACTTCCATAATGTACTAGGCAAACACTTTATTAGCCAAGCAGAGTTACTGTAGGTTCTTACAAGAAGGAAAGAAAAAAGCGTTCTTGGAAACAATATCAAGTCAGAATTTTTTACTATTAGAGAAGGGCCCTTTCTTTGAATGTATTTTCAATTGGTGTTCATTTCACTGTTTTGACTTCCTGTTTTTATTTAATGAATGCTAATGGGAGAGAGACAGAAAGAAAATGGACTTGGTTTCTTTCCCCGCATCCATCTTGTCTCCTTTTTTAGAAAACATCTGTTCATTATTGCCCAAGATCAATTTGCCCACTGCCCTCCCTTTTTTTTTAACAGTCTTGTTTGTTTGTCTGTTTGTTCTCGTAGTTGTTTTCTCTTTTGGAAGTCACCATATCTTGATTGTCTATCCATGCAGATTAGATAGATTGACCCCACTTTCCTGGATTCGCGATGCCCGTATGACGGGAGGCTGGCCAATCACCATGTTCTATACCTTGTTCATAAGGGTGGATCCAGGATGCGCCCATGTCTTGGGACCAGCCAACGCCAACACATGCTGGCTGCTCTAGAATTGCGAGGCTGGGGGGATGTCAGCTTGAGGGCCACCACATGGAAGAACTTGCCTGAAGAGCAAAGCCAATGCAGACGTGGAGACAGAGAGGTAGGGAGACTCCTGATAATGTTATTGGTAACTTTGGTTAGGTTGTGCCTGAACATTCGTACCCTAGATTTTCCACTCACATGAACCAATGTGTTCCTTTTTTAGTTTCTTTGATCTTGCCCTTGTTTAAGTTGTGTTTTTATTCACATGAACAAATAGAAGTATTTTTTCACTCAAGGAATCCCTTAACAGAATTTCCATGTGTATAATTTTATCTCCTTAGCACAAGACTAACTTCCTGTAAGATGGTTCAAATCGAAAAGGCCAATAACTAAGCCTGCCCATCTGACTTTTGATCCCAAAACTTGGTGAAGCAAAATATTTCACATGTGTATTTTCCATCATCTTAATTTTGATTCTGAGCCTCTATCTCTTCCTCTGTTTGTCTCTGGAAACTGGGTTTTAGTCCCTTGACTTGAGCAGTCCCTTAATCCCAATACCATAGACTCCTCAATGAGCATGAGATTTATGAAATAAAAACCAGAAAGTTCTGCCTTAAACTACTCCAAAACCAAGAAGCACAGAACGTGCTTCTTGCCTGATGAGGGGAGAGAATTACTCAACAACAAACACAAAGCACACTGGGGAAAAAAAATAATTCAATACAAAGAAAGATTTCACTGCCACTGTCCCAGAAAACTAATTTTAGCCCAACCGTGGACAGCTGGAATGCAGCAGGTTGGCTGCAGATTCTGCAGAAAAAAAGTGATGGTAATACCATTAAGAAAAAGACAAAATATTTGAATCTTATTCTGTTGTTGGGTGCAAGACTGTAATAGCCATTTTCCATTTCTGGCTCTCAACCTTGTTGTGTATAATGTGGGGATAATCATACCTACTTCTTCAAAAACATAGCAAAGATACAAGAGCTCCATGGTCACAACAGTTATGTAAGAATTTGAACCAATATCCAAATCAAATCAGTCTCCTAGACCGGCTCCTAAGGAGTCATCTTTTGTAAAGCTTTCCAGGTGATTCTAAAGAAGAAGCCAGTCGGAGAACCACTGCTTTAGAAGACAGGAAACACTGATGCTTTTATTAAAGCAATGGTTCTATAAGTGGTCTAGATTCAGACTGCACATGACAATAAATGTTCCTGCCCCATAACTCCAAGCCTGCCAAGGTGAGGCCCAGGAACCTGCCTGTCTGACAAATAACTTTGATGACTCAGAGCCTGGGTTGGGAACCAAAGCCTCCGATGACGCTCTACAACACCCTCTGTTGCTGTTTCCTGGCTTGGCCTTCACTGCTCTAAAAAGCTCAAACCTCACAGAGTAGAGACACTCCGGGCTGCCTCGGGAAGTCTATTTCAGAGGCCTGGGCTGGTTGTATTGCCCATTTGTGGGACCAAACTGGTCCCCTTGGTGTTCTTCAAGAAGACCGAACTGGACTCTCAGGTTTCCACAAATGGGAAGTAGCAGACAGTCTTGTTTGCTGGTTGGTTGGTTTGTCACATTTTTTAAACATTGAATTTCACACTTGATTTATTTACTTAAAGTAGGCTCCACGCCCGATGTGAGGCTTGAACTCACAACCCAGAGATCAAGAGTTGCATGCTGTACTGACTGAGCCAGCCAAGCCCCCTGTCTTTTGTTTTTTAGAGTGACGGGGCATCTTTTGGTAGCCTTAGCTAGCTTGGGGGATGCAGGAAGGGAGGGACTACTGACATTCAGTGACTGTGCATAATGCCAACAGCGCTCCCATTGAGAAATACTGATCAGGGGCGGGACCAGTGTTCCCTATCTAGAAATGAAAAGCTCAGAAGGCAGTTAAACTCAATTGAAGAGATCTTTGTTTTCTGGAGATTTTGTGCAGCGTTCAACGAAATACGACGTAGATCTAGTAAAAGCACAATAAAAAGTGAAGGGGCTAACACACATGTGTGGTCCACCGGTGGGTTTGAGAAGGGACACTGCTGTTCCTGCTTCCCCATCTTTAGCTTCTTTTGCAAAAAATTCAGAAACATGGCAGCAGTGGGATCCATTTCTTGCCACCATGTATGTAGCTGGTGCTGAGTCACTATTTCCCTGAGGCGAGTCCTTCATTCTTTGGTCCAAACACTTCTGTAAGCAGCTTGGCCTTTGCAGGCGTCCGGATCTCTGGGCTTCACATCGTCATTTCCTTCTTCAGAAGTATTTTTATGTAATTCTTCCGTGGGATCCACCTCAACACCCCGGCGAGGTAGGCGGAACCAGGCAATGGGTCCCCTTTCACAGACAGACCAAACCCAGGGAGGGTAAAGGATTTTCCCCAGATCAAAGGTCACAATGACCTCAATCAATCACCTTCCCCCAACACACCCTCCACTTATTTCTGAGCGAGGTTATTCCCCAGCTCGGTTCAGGTGTTCCTGGCTCTGAGCCTCCATAAAAGAATTGGATTGAGCTCTGTTTGGTTTCCCCGTCCTCTTCCTGACAGCACTATTTAATGGACAAACAGTTTGTTTTATTTATCTGTCAGGGTTTCTTCACATTGTTTGGGGTTATCAGCCCTCCCCTGCAGATCATATTACAGCTTGTGCCGGGGTTCGACCCTCCGAACGGTTCACTCTAAATCAGATCGTTATCATTACTGCCGTGATAAATAGAGAGGCAGGGAAGCCTACAGCCAGGTTATTTATTTAGTACCTCTGTGGATCATGTTTTATACAGCCAGGCCTTCCTGGCGGGCCTTTACCCATCCAGCTAAGGTTGCATTCAGGAACTAAAACCCAAAGCCCCTTAAATAATGCTAACTTAATAGCTGACATTTTTATGAAATAAGTCTGGGTGGAAGGGGCAGCAAGGGGACGATGCAGACAGGACTGGAGCTGGGTTTCAGCGTGGGTATGCGTGGGGCGGGGGGGGGGTTTAGGGGAGAGAGAGGGGAGAACAAGAGAGAGGGGCTTTGATTTTCAGGTTGTTTCCAAACCAACCGAGAATACTTTGCTTCTAGGTGAATACTTTGCCTCTCTTGGAGTCGGTGGTTTTTAAAAGGAGAAGGGTCGAGGGGTGGGGGAAGGAGAAGCTAGATTTGAAGGAGAATGTTTCTTGGGGAGGTGGGGGAATTAGGGGTGAGGTCTTCCACGGGAGGGGGGGCGTTTATGCCATGGAGGAGAGAGGAGGCATTATTTCCGGGACGCATCTGGGACAGAACCCCTTGGGGTGGGGAGGAGGGCTCGGGAAGCATCTGGGAGGAGCCTCATTTTCATTCTGTTCTTCAGATACAAACTTTGACATTATCCACAAATGAAGTCACACACACAATCATCATACTGTGTGTGTGTGTGTGTGTGTGTGTGTGTGCGTGCGTGCGTTAAATGTGTTATGTTGCCAAACACCAACAAGTAACAAAGTCATTTTTTTTTTAAATGGTCTTAGGACTTTTTTTTTTTCTTTTTTGAATGCACTAGCAGCCGAAAGAAACAGAAGTTCATGAACAGCTATGAACCTTCCAAGTCCAGCGAGGACACATGGCTCACCACGCGGCCGCCATTTCTCTTCAGGGTTCCTATCCCTGGAGCCTTCCGCTCCACGCTAGAATTTGTGGGCAAAGGTATGGTCCTGTTTAAATAGCCCCCAAAGTGCACTGCCTCTTCCAATCGAGGCGGGAAGAATGGTCTTTTGATGTGTTCCACAATCAGAATGCAAATTCTCTCCCATCTCCTAGATACCTGGGTCTGTCCCCATTTCTCTTTACTGTAATCTGCTTAGCTCGTGCATAGAATGACAAAAACAAAGAGTCTTTCTGTAAAAGAAAAAGAAGAGGGAAGAAAGTGGGTTCTGTCCTCTCATCCTTAGTCCTCACTGAATCCTTGCCCTTGGATCTCAGCAGGCGGCAGTGTTCACGAGACTCACAGTCTATCTTTCTGTTTGTTATTAACCACTGAAACGATGGCCTCATTCCTGGAGTTAGGGCTTCAAGCGAGGGGCTGGGGTGGGCTTGGCAATGCCTCCCAGGCTTGGGATCTGGGAAAAGGCCCAGGAGTCAGGGCACTCTGATTGCTCTTTCCAAGAAATGCCTCCCGTCCAACTAAAAAATGCAAGATGACCTTCGGGCAAGGAATGCTATAAGCCTTCTTGGGGAGCCGCGAAGCCTGGCTGTGAGAATCCCTGCATCTCAACGACACCCGCACGTTGCCAGAATGGACTAAGCTATGGCTTCCTGAATGGGAGGTAGGTCCCAGAGGCACCATGCTGCTGTATATCCAGCTGAGGAGCTGGGAGGTACCACGTTCGGTTTAGCGCTCAGGGACACAGAGCAGGCAAAAAGGGGAGGGTCTGACGTGTGTGAGAGTTGCGTGCCTGGCCCCACACCTAGAAGATGCTTCGGCTTGGTTTGTCAACCAATAGGATGGACACCATGGTGGAGGCTCCAGTTACTGGGAGAAGATGGGGAAGGAGGCCATGCTTGGAACCGCATGTAGATGATTAGGAAGAGAAATAGAGAAGTAAAAGAGAGAAAGAGCAAGGTGTCCGTTGCATTTCTGAATTTCTAACAGTGACGGTGGTTATGGATGCCGGAAAGAATTCAGTCGCTGTCGAGGAACTGCGTTTCTTCGCGACACGTTAATTTTATTTAATAACTCTTATATGAGTGCTTACTTTATGCCAGGCACCGTTCTGCGTACTTTGCAAGTATTAACTTATTTAGACCCCCGTGGCAATGCTCTGGGCTAAGCACTTATATGGCATCGCCATTTTATGGACCCGGAAGCTGTGGCCTTGGGAAGTTAGGTGATTCACCCAAAGTCACTTAGCTTCCACGTGGGACTCAGACCCAGGCAGGCTGGCTCGACCCCACGGCACCTCGTGGAGACCTCAGTAGCAGATCACAGACACGCTATGGTTGGGGTTTCCATCCTCATAGAAGGACCAAATGGACCGAGGCAGTTCTGTGCTGTCATTTTCAGGGTTTGCCCTGTCACCAATACCTTAAATCTCTACTTCTCATACTTTTATTATTATTATTATGATTATTATTTGAGAACAGGGGTGGGGTGGGGGGAATCTTAAGCAGGTTCCATGCTCACTGTGGAGCCCAACGTGGGGCTTGATCCCGTGACTCCGGGACGATGACCTGAGCGGAAATCAAGAGTCCAATGCTCAGTCGACCGAGCCACCCAGGCACCCCTCTACTTCTCATACTTGACCACCCCCTTCTTTGATCTGGGATGTCTGCCGAGCATTTATGTTGTGTCTTTCCCGTTCTGATCAGTCTGTCTGATTGGATCAGAGGCCTCTCCTCACGCCCTAGTGTCTAATATTTTGGGTCCTCCCGCTTCCTGTCTGCTACCTGGTGCCTCCATTCTGGGTGGGTAGACGTACCTGCTCATACTCAGCTCTGTTCCTCCCTCCTCTCTTGCCCCACGTGGGATCCGTTGTGGTCCCCAGCCTCCAGCACCAGTCTGCAGCTAATCACTGGTAGGTACCCGAAGCTCCGTGAATGCTTGTTAAGTGAATACATAAGTCAATAAATGACAAGCAAACTAGGCCTCCGCCCAGTGCCAAGACCCTACACTTCACGTCCGATGGCATTTTTCCGCCAGAGACAGTTGTACAAGCACATAATCCCTGAAAGAAGCAGGACCCAGGAGGCCATCGCTTAGAGTAGGAAACAGAAGACATGAAAAGTAGCTCTTTCTTTGTGTCCCCAAAGAAACTGTTGCTGACTTCAGGGCAGACAGTACAAATTCCTTCCAGCTGGAAGGAGTCTGTCCTCCACATCTTTCTGAGAAGCACGGGGCAAAAAGCATTACGGGGAAAAGAGGCTGGCAAAATCACGTTAGGAGAAATGAACAAAATACAGAAATCTCACGATTATCAATCACGTGAAAAAAAAAAAAAGACACCTGTCTAGGGTCAAAGACGAGGAGGGAATATGAAAAAACTAAAATGGCCTATGAGTTAGCGTATTGGCATTTGGATTTTCAAGAAAGAGCTGCTAATAGGTGTGGTCGTTGTTGGTTGCGTGCGCGTGTGTGAGAGCTTGCTCACGTGTGCACACACGTGGGGGGAACGGGATTTGAAAACAAAGATCGTCCCTGCAGAGGGAAGTTTGCGTTAAGTATCAAATAATTCCTTTCTTCAAAAGCAGAGTGATTGATCGCTGGTTACGCCGTTTTGGTGACTGCCCACGTCCTAACCTCGCGATGACAGTGATGGTCAACACTAAGTCAATACGCTTCCAATAACTGGGTCAACATTGCAGTTTGGGCTCAAGGTAAGTGGCCTATGATGGCGCAGGGGAGGTGTTTGACATTTAAAGGGCAGCTGTGTCAACATCTGCCTGTTACAAACATATCACAATGGTCGCAGATAGAAACTTTTTCTATTCAACAAACAGAAAACTCCAGCTTATTCCGGCCAACTCAGCGACGTGAACCCGATTCAGCTTGAAGCATTATTCGATGAGCATCTTCTCTGTGCGGAGTTTGGGGTCATTTATTTTTGCTTAAAATCATGCCCCGCTATGGCTCAGAAATAATGTTTAACAATATTCGAAGGAGGCCTGATCTATTGACTAGGCTTCGGGGAGTCTTTGTAGCTGGGTATTTAGTCGTGTTTGTGCATAGTAATTAACTCACGTGTCGTTATCTAAACAATAAAAATATGGACTTTTTCTTTAAAGAAGATAAAGCTCTTAATTTTTCCAGGAGATCTTTAGGTAAGGTTACGAGTGTATTCGATTTAAGGGGCTACCTCGAGAACCACCAGTCCAGAAGGGGAGAATAAAAGAGGCAAAGAGGCCAACCCAGGGGCACTGATGACTCGGTTTCCACCATGGGCAACTGAATCGATGTCCACACAGGAAAATAGGTCTCCGGGTTGACCCACCCAAGGGGCAAGGAAGCTGCGGTTTCGACCAACGTCCATTCATCGCTGCTTGGGGACTGGTCCTGTAGGCCCTAACAGAGTCGGCCCTGGATTCTGGTCCAGCCGCTTCTATTGCCAGAAGAAGCCTTTGGTGAGGAGTCTTAGATGCTACCAGCAAGAGATCCTCTGCAGGAATTGTGAGCATGAAGGTTAAACGGGCAGGGCATCAACGGTGTCTGTTACAGGCAAGCCTATGAAGTAATTTACTCACCGCTTCTGTTAGTATCCACATCAGAAGGGCGTCTGTACCTTTGCTTAACCTATAACCTCAGTGTAGGATGGCGTCTTCTCCAAACCTCACCTCCTTCAAGAACCACCGTCTAACCCCTCTTACGGTCCCAGGACACTTTGTACGTCAGTGGAATTCCTTATGCTTTTCATCTCTTCTTGTTGAGAGCGTGCACCGTGTGCGTTGGCCTTGCAGCCAGGACGGCACCGGGGGGTCAGGTCCACAGTTATCCACCGTGACCTGTGACGAGGTGGGAAAGTCTAATTTTCAGATGTAGTGTTTAGAAAGTCTTGTTTCCACGCATCTGAGCCAGGCTATCCAATCTCAGCCGTATCTGCATTGAAGCCCATACTGATTTGTGGGAATCTCTGCTTACGCCAGCTGGTTCTGAACGCGGGCAGGAAAGATGGGATACACCTTGGGATAAACATTGCTTACAGTTGCCCTTGGGATAAACATACGTATTTTAGGTAATATGGCACCTGTGGCCCCAACCTTCCTCACCAGGTTTACTCAAGAACCACCGACCCCTTCAGCGCCCCACCATGGCCCCATGTCTTTCACATTCTAGAACACATCTTGTTCCTTCCCACCGCAAGCTTTTGTCCACACGGTCCCTTCATCCTGGAATGCTGTCCCGACCCTTCTTTAGTCATTCAGTGCCCTCATCCCTATTCGCTGGAACTCACCTCAATCATCAATTCCTTATGGAAGACATCCTGCCTCGGGTCAGCTCTTAGCGCCGATTATAACAGCCCTTCCCTCTTCTCTCCTACATTCGATCAGAGTTACATTTTTACCTGCGCGTGCTCATTGGGTCAGTGTCGGAACTCTCTGGAAGAGCATTAGCTCCGTTAGGCCCGAGGCTGTGCTTTCCATTTCCTGCACACCTAACGCAGCGCCTCCCAAAGCGTAGGTTTTCCCTAAGTGTCTGCTAAGTCAATGAGTGCGGTCGATCCATTTCTCAGCGCCTGTGAGTGTGCCCTCTCTTCCCTGGAAGAATTGCCTTTGGCTGGGCGCCTGGGTGGCGCAGTCGGTTAAGCGTCTGACTTCAACCAGGTCACGATCTCGCGGTCCGTGAGTTCGAGCCCCGCGTCGGGCTCTGGGCTGATGGCTCAGAGCCTGGAGCCTGTTTCCGATTCTGTGTCTCCCTCTCTCTCTGCCCCTCCCCCGTTCATGCTCTGTCTCTCTCTGTCCCAAAAATAAATAAACGTTGAAAAAAAAAATTTTTAATAAAAAAAAAAAAAAAAAAGAATTGCCTTTGGCTGATAGAAGCCACCTCAGCGGGGAGATTAAGCCCCCCGGGGGAGCCCGCAGCAAAAGGCTGAATGGTTTGCAGGTGCAGTGGTTCCCCCGAATAAGGTGCCACTTCACATCCTCTAGGATACGTCTAATAAAAATGACAGATAGTCCCAAAGTGTTGGCAAGGATGGGGAGAAATTGAGCCCCTCATGCCTCGCTGGTGGGAGGATACAACGGTGCAGCCACTGTGAAAAACCGGGTGGCAGTTTCTCAGCAAGTTGGCCATTAGCTATCCCAAGTGATCCCGCAGTCCCACTCCTACGATATAAATCAAGGGAAAACTATTCAAACAAAAGCCTGTACGTGGACGTTCCCGGAAGCCCTGTTCCCAAGAGCCAAAGGCAGGCAAAAAAAAAAAAAAAAGCCAAATGTCCATCAGTTGGTAAACAGGTAAACAAGACGTAGTACACATACACAGCGGAATATTAGCCTCACGAAGGTATGAGGTATTGACAAGTGCTACCATGAGGATTAACCTCGAAACCATACGCCGAGGGAAAGAAGGAAGACACAAAAGGTCACGCATTGTATGAAATCTACATTACATGTCCAGAATAGACAAATTCACAGGACAGAGAGCAGACGAGTGGTTTCCGGGGGCTGAAGGGAGGGAGAATTACAAGTGGCTGCTAAAAGGGGCTCCTGGGTGGCTCAGTCAGTTAAGCGACTGACCTCTGATGTCACCTTAGGTCGTGGTCTCATGGTCAGAGGGTTGGAGCTCCGGGTCAGGCTTTGCGCTAACAGTGCAGAGCCTGCTTGGGATTCTCTCTCCCTCCCTCTCTCTCTGCGCCTCCCCTGCTTGCTCTCTCCCTCTCTCTCAAAATAAATAAATAAACATTTAAAATTAAAAAAAAAAAAATGGGCGCCTGGATGGCTCAGTCAGCTAAGTGTCCAGCATCGGTCGGGTCATGATCTCACAGCTCGTGGGTTCAAGCCCCGCATCGCGCTCTGTGCTGACAGCTCAGAGCCGGGAGCCTGCTTCAAAGTCTGTGTCTCCCTCTCTCTCTGCCCCTCCCCCATTCGCTCTCTGTCTCTCAAAACGAATAAACGTTAAAAAAAATTTTTTTTTAATGAAAAGAAAAAAAGTGACTGCTAACCGGCAGAGGATTTCCTTGTTAAGCGTAGAGAAATTTTAGAATTAGACCGTGGTGAAGATCGTACACCATTGTGATTGTACCTAACGCCACTGAATTCTACACTTTAAAATAATTAAAATGGCAAAATTTATGTTACGTGTGTTTTACCACCATATAAAAAAAAGGGCTGGGATGTCTCTGTGGTGTGATGTCTGCTCCAGAATGTCTCACGGATCGGGCCAACTTTCAACTTGACCACATCCTTGGTCACCATTTTCCTCTTTCCAATTCTGTCCCTCACTGCCTTACTCTTTTCACCTAAGAGCACCCCTTCCATACATCGATGCCATCTCTTTGTAAAAAATTGTTTTAAATGTTTTGATTTATTTTTGAGACAGAGAGAGACAGAGCATGAGCAGGGGAGGGGCAGAGAGCGAGGGAGACACAGAGTCCGAAGCAGGCTCCGGGCCCTGAACTCTCAGCACAGAGCCCGACACGGGGCTCGAACTCATGGACTGTGAAATCATGACTTGAGCCGAAGTCGGACGCTTAACCTGCTGAGCCACCCAGGCACCCCGATCAATGTCATCTTAATCCCTGCCTCAGACTCTGCTTCTATGGAACGTGACCTAAAACAATGAGTGAACTCGTTAATTAATTAGTTAATTAATTACTCAAGCATGCAAATAAAAATTTTAAATGCCCGAGGCCTCACAGCTCTGGTTTGACTCCAAAGTCCGCTCTCTGAACCACTCTTCTGCTTTCTCTAATGAGTTCACCAAAGAAAACACCACCTTGTCAGATCAGGACGGTGGAGGCCAGACCACGTTCCTTTAGGGGCCATGCCTCTGGCTTTTTGTGCCTTCTTTGAACATCTGCATCTCAGACTAAATGGGGAGCCTATGTCAATGGTTATTTCCCTGCAACTTCAAGTCCTCCATAATATTTAAAAAAAAGAAAAAAAGAAAAGAAGCATGAAAACAGCCCATCTCCCCAACCCCCCCCCCCCATGTAACAGAGAAGTTACTGTATGTGGAAAGCCAGCTGTCCACACTGACATTGTCAAAGAGTCTCCAAGCATATAGAAAGATTGTATTAACTCCCTTGTTCTTGCAAAGACATTATTATTGTCCCATCACTAAGCAGCTGAACCCCCCAGTAAATCTCCGTTGAAAGGCAAATTTGTAAATGCCTCAGTATAGTCAGAATAATAGTATTGTAATTTTTTTGGACATGCTCAGAGCAGTGGATTATTTATAGCGTCATGTTCAATGTTGAAAATTTCAGGGCACGAATGATAAACACTTAGAGGGTGGGAGAAGCTTACAGAAAGGTGGAACAGTAGAAGTAAACTCTAACATGGGGGAAATGATGACCAGAACTTACTGACAATTGAGAAGGAAGATGGGACGCCTGGGTGGTGCAGTCGGTTAAGCGTCCGACTTCAGCCAGGTCACGATCTCGCGGTCCGGGAGTTCGAGCCCCGCGTCGGGCTCTGGGCTGATGGCTTAGAGCCTGGAGCCTGCTTCCGATTCTGTGTCTCCCTCTCTCTCTGCCCCTCCCCCCTTCATGCTCTGTCTCTCTCTGTCCCAAAAATAAATAAACCTTGAGAAGGAAAATGAATAATTTTCCAGTAATCACAACTAGTAGCCAAAAATAATCAGATGTGTGCCCATTCTTATTTCTTCTTAGAGCTAGATATGAAAGACGTATCTTTGTCAGATGTAACTATTTAACAGACAACCACAAAATCTCAATGGCATATAACAATAGGCTTTATTTCTTGCTTGTACATATATGTTCCATTAGAATTCAACCCACCTTGTCTAAACCAAGAGGAGTTTTAGCCTGCCCAGTTCTGGTAAGAATAGCAATATCTCTTTGGGGAACTACCCCATTGCACATCCTCTCTCTCTCTCTCTCTCTCTCTCTCTCTCTCTAATTCAGATAGGGCTGATCTCCCCCTGCCTCTAGGAAAGAACATGAAACCTAGAATTGGCCAATCAGAATAACTCATCCTCTTGCCAAATCTGATTGGTTCTGGAATGGTCGCATGACCTAAAACAAGCCAATAAAAGCCAAGCTCAAGGCTTTTGGTGTAGGTAGTAGAGAAAAAATGCTTTCTGCACGTGCATAGCATGTTAAAGTTGGGTGACTATTTATCCCTCATATGTCATCTCAGAAGGGCCTTTCTTTTGTCATGCTCTGCCCAGGCTTTCAGGGCCCTTCCAACCTCTTCATCTACACACATGTCACTTTCTTCTTCTTTTTTAAATGTTTATTTTTATTTTTGAGAGAGAGTGAGAGAGCATGGGAGGGACAGAGAGAGAAGGAGAGAGAGAATCCCAAGCAGGCCTCCTGGCTGTCAGCGCAGAGCCCAGCCCTGGGCTTCATCTCATGACCTGAGCTGAAATCGAGAGTTGGATACTCAACCAGCTGAGCCACCCAGGCACCCCTCACACCCATCACTTTCTGGAAGAAGCTTCAGCTGGTGCCACCAGCCTGGGTTTGGCCCTAACTCCCAAGGGTTGGGTGGTCAACTCCATTCCTAAAGTCTTGCCTCTTGGAAAAAAAAAAAAAAAAAAAGTCATTTCAGAAACATCACCACCATTCTAGCGACATAAGTTAACTTAACATGTTCTAAAATTTCAAGGTATCCCCAGTCTAAATGGAAGCCAGAGATGTTTTTACAAATTCACGAAGAACAAACCAAAACAAGGAACTCCAAAACGTAAATGGAACGCACACGTGTTGACATTATTCGTGTTTGAAAAGCACACAGTGTATGTAGGACAATATGAAATATGAGCACATTGGGGCGCCTGGGTGGCGCAGTCGGTTAAGCGTCCGACTTCAGCCAGGTCACGATCTCGCGGTCCGTGAGTTCGAGCCCCGCGTCGGGCTCTGGGCTAATGGCTCGGAGCCTGGAGCCTGTTTCCGATTCTGTGTCTCCCTCTCTCTGCCCCTCCCCTGTTCATGCTCTGTCTCTCTCTGTCCCAAAAATAAAATAAAACGTTGAGAAAAAAAAAAAAAAGAAATATGAGCACATGTAATTTACCAGGTGGCTAAGAAGATGATTTTTCTGTCATCTACTTTCCTGCCTTCCCAATTAATAGTGAATTTATTATGGTTTTCTGCATGATGCTATGGAAGGCTAAGTCTTTGGTCTTAAAACCTCGGGGCAGATAAACATTTTAGGTGATTAAAAAAAAAAAACAAACGCATTTAGAAGATGATGTTCTTAAAGGCCTGCGGGAAGGAATTCACACCATTCTTTACAATTTCATTACAGAAGATGAATAAATGTCTGTCAAATTAACTTTGCACCAGCTCATAAATGGCGGGAAATACAGCCACATATGTGAATACCAAAGCACAATTTGTTTTCCTTCAGTCACTCGGGCAGGAAGGAGCTTGGATTCTGCTATAAGTAAGGCAGGCTGTCAGCAACGATCTCCATTTCAGGACCCGGCGAACATCGTATTCATCCAGAAGACAACTAGATGTGAGCAGAGAAGAGGTAGACGGAGAAAAAGAAGAAAAGCAATGAGAACGGCTCCCTATAATTGCTCCTGGCACTTCCTAATCCCATACCCTCATGACACGACCCTGAAATCCCAGGATCCAAAAACCGCAATTTTTTTCAAGTCTATTTATTTCTTTCGAGAGAAAGTATGAGCTTGAGTTGGGGAGGGTTGGGGAGAGGGAGAGAGAAAGAATCCCAAGGAAGCTCCACGGTATTAGAACAGAGCCTGATGTGGAGCGTGAAGTCGTGAACCCTGAGATCATGACCTGAGCTGAAATCAGGAGTTGGAGGCTTAACCAACAGAGTCACACGGCCCACCCCCACCCCCAAAACTGCAGTTCTTAAAACTGCTTGATCTCCATTCCAGCAACCCAGCCTGTTACCCACCTACAGGTGATCTAAGTCATTATAACCACGATTACCGTTGTTGTCTATCTTGTTTATGTCAGTATTATTGTGATGTAATAAGCTATCCGCTGATCTAGGCTACTGGGCTGGGGGTACCCCTGCTCTATGGGTCTCTCGGCCTCTCCTGGGACCAACAGGCTGTCCCCGGCACGTCCTTGTCTTCTCATGGCATAGGCAGAGGTGAAAGGAAGCAAGCAAAAACAATGGGCCTCACACACCATCATTTCCGTCTCCTTTTATTGACCAAAAGATGTACCATAACCAAACGAAGAGCCAAGAGCAGGGAACTATACTTCTTCCCTTTTGTAGAAGGGACTTAAAGTCACACAGCAAAGGGTATGCCGAGAGGGAAAGGTGAAGAATTGGAGCTACTAGTTCAATCGACCACATTTATTATTTTTTTCGTACTTACTCTTACGAATACATGTCTTTGTTTATCCAGTCAATCTATCTTTACTGAGCACAAGTCATGTCTTGGACACAGGGAACCCAAAAATGGGTTCCCATCCTCATGGAACTTGACTTTTCATGAAATGGATAAGCAACAAACATAAATAAATGAATAAGATAATAGGATATTGTTATAAGTACTGTGAAGGAAACAGTGAAGGCTCTGATAAAGAATGATGAAGGTTCCCTGGGTAGCTCGGTCGGTTGAGCGTCTGACTCTTGGTTTCAGCTCAGGTCATGATCTCAGGGTTGCTGAGATCAAGCCCCGCCTCGGGCTCTGCGCTGACAGAGCAGAGCCTGCTTGGATTCTCTCTCTCTCCCCTCTCTCTCAAAACAAATAAATAAACATAAAACAAAGAGAATAGGATAATGGAAGAGGGAAGGGAAGGAAGCGACTTCAGAACGACTAGTCAGGGAACCCCAACCTCCACCATTTATCTGCCTGATTCACACATACAGTCCAGTCCTTGAACTCAAACTTTAATGCCCTGCTGTATAACATTCTACTTGATGCCAATTTGAAATATACTGATTAGCCTAAGATAATTAAGAACAGTAAGAGCCCTCATAGCTATTGAACGCATTCCACGTTACAATGTGTTTCCCCAACCACTGCACCACTGGAATCTCACAGCATTCCTTGCCAATAGGTAGGGTAGAAATTAGACAGCAAAACAGGGGTAAGATAGGATACTGTGATGCATGAAGAAAGAGTAGTCCTAAGGGGACTGAAATTTACTCTCCAGGAGAGAAAGCAAAGAACAAGAATGAAATGCGGGATAGAAGGTACGCGGTTGGGCAAGGAGTCTGAAAACCAATGACCCAGACACGTGATTCTTGACCTATAGCTGCTCCTCCCACACAATGCATTCTGAGAGTACAAGGCAATGTTGAAAGAAAGTGGGAAGAGGATTTGCTGGCATCATAGATCAGCCCTTAATATCAAATTTTATGTTTTCCTTAAACTACAACAGAGTGATACCACGCGATTTCTTTTCCCAGTAGGATCGTCAAGATGCGTGCAAAGGACAGAGCTGAAACCCTTGGGTTGAATGTAGGGTGAACAAAACAAGATAGGTAGGAGTATGTAGTTGGTATTTTTCCAGATTAGGAAACAGAGGCTCAGGGGAGTGAGACGGTGGTCTCGAGGTGGCCCAGAGACGGGAACATGGGCCCCGTGCCTCCTCCTTCTGGTTGGTGGTCTCCCATCCCATCGGAGATCCTAATTGGGGAATCAAGGCAGTGTACGTTCAAGGTTGAATACCCATTTGTTTTCAAATCAGAAGGGTTTTCTTTTCCCCCCTGGGAGCTTTGTGTGTGGCTTCATTACTGTACTTCGAACATATTCAAATTACAGTTCCCTTTTTGGCTTTGCCCCCTAAGAAGAGTAGACAGAATTCAACTGATATTGACTTTTACTAAGACAAATTCTAGATTTATTGACCTGAGAAATAAATATTAATAGAGGTTAAATTGGGGTCAATTTTTACTCCAAGAGATGATAAATCTTGATATTTTTCCCATGGTTGCTTGGTCAATATGTTCCCTGTGCTATCCACATGCTTCCTAACTTCAGGTTCTCCTGAGGAAAAGACCAGCTTACAAGGTGGGCACCAGAGGGAAAATACCCCTCAGCCAGCACTCTGCCTCATAAGGTGCCGAGGACACTCAAATCTCTTTTTCACCTGGCTGGTAATTGCAAAGTTTTGACCACTTCCCTGACCACATCATGTGTCTAAGAAAATAATGACCTTCTTTGGCATTTCGGCAATTATTTTCAGGGTCTACTTTTCACACACACACACACACACACACACTCACTCACTCCTTATTCTTTCCAGACCATCCATCACAGGGAGCTATACACAAATATACAAAACAGAGGTACGTAATCCTAGGATTTTGCTGAAGGTAGGAGTTTCAGCTTGCTCATGCACGAAAACTCCGAGGACAAGATTTTCTCCCTTACTCTGTCCATCTAGCTCTGCTTTAGTATTAAAAGGATGGTGGTGAATATTTCATCGAGCAAATATTGACTGCCGGGTAAATTTGCTCCTAGGTCGTATTTATACACACCAAACACTATTTTAGAAGCTTCATATGTATTAACTCATTTATTACTTACAACCACCCCACAAGGTAGTTATAATGATTATGCTGCGTCATAGCCATCAGATGAACAAACTGAGGCACAAAGAAGTTGAATACCTTGTCCAGGATCACACAGACAGGATATAAATGCGGGCAATCAAGTTGCAAATCTGTGCTTTCTCCAACCACTTTCCCACAGCATATCTCGCAATACCAGGTACTCAGAGAGTGTAACAATGAGTGAGTGTGTGTGCTTACACTCACATGTGGACTTTTGTGCGTTGAGAAATGATGGGGAGCTTATTTAAAACCCAAAGTTACAGCTGTTATTTCTGGGTGATAGGAATTTAGGTCTTTTTCTTTTTCTTAAAATGTTTTAAATGTTTACTTATTTTTGACAGAAGAGAGAGAGAGAGAGAGAGAGAGAGAGAGAGAGAGGAATCCCAAGCAGGCTCCAGACTGAGCCCTCAGCATAGAGCCCGACGCGGGGCTCCAACTCACAAACTGTGAGATCACGACCTGAGCCAAAGTCCGACACTTAACTGACTGAGCCCCTCAGGCACACCCAGTTCCCACAATTAAAAAAAAAATTAATGTTTATTTTATTTATTTTTGAGAGAGACAGAGAGACAGAGTGCAAGCGGGGATGGGGCAGAGAGAGAGGGAGACACAGAATCCAAAACAGTCTCCAGGCTCTGAGCTGTCAGCACAGAGCCCACTGTTCAAACTCACAAACAGTGAGATCATGACCTGAGCCGAAGTTGGACTCTTACCCAACTGAGACACCCAGGCATCCCCCCCCCACCTCCACAATTTTGTTTGTAAAGTGATACAGGTTGTCCAGAAAATCTGCAAATAATTCTCAATGAATAAGGAAGGCAAATGCATTACAATTTAAATTGCCGTTAAGTCCAAGAGACAGAGAGGAGCTACAGTTGTCCAAGAAACTATAAGAAAAGATGTTTCATGTAGAAGGAATCTAAAGCCAGCACAGAAGTTTCCAGGACATAGTTCCATTATCAATTAATAGCATTTCTAAAGTTAAGATTGTGTTCAGTTGCGCGTAATAAAAACTCTGACTAAACAGTGGCTAAACAGAAGGTTGTTTGTCTACATATGTATGTATGTATGTATGTATCTATCTATCTATCTATCTATCATCTGTCTATCTATCATCTATCTATCATCTATCTATCTATCTATCTATCTATCATCTATCTATCTATCTTCCATAACAGGGGGTTCAGACTAGGTGAGAATTTGTGTTGGCTTAGAGGCTCCACAATATGGTCAACACTGATCTCAGAAAACCAGTTTTTTTCTATTCTTAAGCTTTATCTTTTGCATATCAACTTTTAGTTCTCCTGCCTCAGAAGCTGACTGCTTTGGCTCCCAATATCACATGCCATCAACAATGTCAGCACATGGTATTTATTATTATTATTATTATTATTATTATTATTATTATTTTAGTCCTTCATTCTGGTGGTTATGTGCTGATATCTCATTATGGTTTTAATTTGAATTTCTCTGACGTCCAATACAATTGTTGGTTATTTTGTAGACTTACTTGTGAATGCCTGTTCAGGTCTTTTGCCCATTTTATGTTTTATTGGGTTTTATTTTCTTTGGTTTTTTAGACTTTATTTCTTCTCTTGAGAGGAAGAGGATGTGCATGAGCAGAGGAAGACAGAGGAAGAGAGAGAGCAGGAAGACAGAGGGAAGAGGGAGAGGGAAGCAGGCTCCATGCCCAGCATAGACTCTGACACAGGACTCGATCTCACAACCATGAGATTATGACCTGAGCTGAAATCAGGAGTCGGATGCTTAACCACCTGAGCCACCCAGGCGTCCCACGTTCTTTTTCTTCTTGATGTGTGTGTTGTTTATTTATTCCGGATACAGATCCTCTGCTGAATTTAATTTTGCCCTACCCACCCAGACTACAAAAACAAAAGATATAAAGAAATGTAAATGTATTTGTGTACGTATTCCTGTATACTGTCCAAATAGATTACCTCATTTCACTTAGGATCTAACAGAAAGTTTACATATTGCATAAACTTCAAACTTTTTTCAATTAACAAACGCATACGATAGTATAGGGACCATTTCTCTCATTTTTGCTTTGGACAATCTTATAGCTTGAGACGTATTTAGGAGGAATCACGCTAACCTCAGAAGTTCTTCATTTATTACGAAATGATATTTGTATCTTGTACCATAAAAAGTAATGTGAGATTTGTCCCAGCCTCGTGTTTGGAATGATGCCTGACTCCAAGGAGTAATTCCCTCAGTGGGAGGCCATGGTATTCTACTAACTGGAACTTTCATTATGTTAATGCTGATGTTCTGTAGATTAAAACCAGGGACAATTCAAATAAGAGCTTGAGATTTCTTCTTCCATCTTTAACAATTTGACGCTTTGATGTTAAGTGTAGTTGAATAGAAGATCTCTGTGTGGCTGTTCTAGCATTTAACCATGTACGGTAAATATTAGCGGAGATATGCCCACGCTAATAAGGGTTGGATCTCTTTGTTTATTTCCAGGCAATTTATCTTCTGAATACGCACATTGGCATATTGCATGTACACTTTGTGTGGGCTCTCATCATCAGTCATAAATGCAATGCGTAAGAAATTAGGTACCGTGTAAAAAAATAATGCAACTTTATTTCTCTCCCTTTCTATCAGATTCGCCTGCAGTACAATCAATTTCTATGGGGGAAAGGGGCCAAACAACCACAAATCTTAACAAATCTGCATTTATTTTTTTTAATGTTTATTTTACTTATTTTGAAAGACAGACGGAGAGAGGGAGAGAGAGAGTGTACATGAGCAGGGGAGGGGCAGAGAGAGAGACAATCCCGAGCCGGCTCAGCACAGAGCCCGCCAGCAGGACTGGATCTCATGTGCGATCATGACCTGAGCTGAAATCAAGAGTCTGGCACTTAACTGACTGAACCCGGTTCTCCTAATCTGCATTTAAATGGGAAGGTGGAGGGGCGTCTGGGTGGCTCAGTCGGTTGGGTGGTTGGGCGTCTGACTTCGGCTCAGGTCATGATCTCGCGGTCCGTGAGTTCGAGCCCTGCGTCGGGCTCTGTGCTGACCGCTCAGAGCCTGGAGCCTGTTTCCGATTCTGTGTCTCCCTCTCTCTCTGCCCCTCCCCTGTTCATGCTCTGTCTCTCTCTGTCTCAAAAATGAATACATGTTAAAAAAAAAGATAATAAAAATAAATGGGAAGGTGGGAATGCTCTATCCAAGAATATGCAGGAAAGGACCTCTGAGGTCTTTATTTTCTTCCCCATAGCCTCTGGATCCTTAAAGGAAGCTCACAGTTTGACTCGAGGCAGTTTCAGTGTGCGTGTTTTATGCATTTCTTTTTTATTTTGAAAATTGATTACAACATGTATGCAAGTTCTCAGTTTGCCAAAATATTGACACCTATTTCCTGGGCATCCACCATATGCTCAGGATCGTGCTGGACAGACTCAAGGATGCAGGAGAAGTTCATTTAAGAAGAGGGATGTCATTAACATTCTTAGAACAGTCAGCGACAGAAGGGTAAGTTTTGACACCCACTCCAAGTGTGCTTTTTCACACTCGTGGTTCAACAAAGAGAAAATCCCAGTGTGACGGAGCACACAGGGGAAGGTGGCACTTAACCTGGGTCTTAAATCTGAGATCGACTTCGAATGAAAGACTGGAAAGAACGAATGAGCAAGACCCCAAATTCAGTAGCTTAAAGCAGACAGAAATTTATTCCCTCACATAAAAACCTTCAGAGCAATGAATTATCTAAAAAGGAAATTAAGAAAACAATCCTGCAGGGCGCCTGGGTCCAGGCTCAGTCAGCTAAGCATCCGGTTTAGGCTCAGGTCATGATTGTGGGTTTGAGCCCTGCATCAGGCTCTGTGCTGACAGCCTGCTTCAGATTCTGTGTCTTCCTCTCTCTCTGTTCCTCTCCCACTCATGCTGTGTCTGTCAAAAGTAAATAAACTAAAAGAAGAAGAAGAAGAAGAAGAAGAAGAAGAAGAAGAAGACCCTGCTCATAATATAAAAAAAAATACATAGGAATAAACAACCAAGGAGGAGAAAAAAAATTGTACACTGAAAACATAACCCTGATGAAAGAAAGTAAAGCAGACACAGATAAGTGAAAGACATCCCATGTTCATGAATTACTGATTAATATCATTAAAAAGTCTATACTGCCCCAAATTGTCTACAGAGTCAGTGAGATCCTTATGAAAGTCACCATGACATTTATTTACAGAGACAAGATAATTGTGAAAATAATATAGAACCACTAAAGATCCCAAGTAGCCAAGGAAATTTCAAGCAAGAAGAACCAAATGGAGGCATCCTACTTCCCGATTTCAAAATAGGTTACAAAGCTACAGTAATCAAGGTAGCATGCTACTGGCATAAAAACAGGTACATAGACCAGTAGAATTGAATAGAGAGCCTGAACATAAATCCACACACATATTGTCAACTGGTCTTTGACAAGGATGCCAAGAATATGCAATGGAGGGAGGGTTGTCTCCTTAATAAATGGCATAGGATAAACCAGATCTCCACGGGCCAAAGAATGAAGTTCAACCTTTATCTCATACCATATACAAAAATCAACTCAAAATGGATTACAGACTTAAACGTAAGACCAAAACTATAAAACTTCTAGAAGAAAATGTAGGGAAAAATCTTTCCTACATTGGCCTTGGCAATGATTTCTTGGCTATGACACCACACGTAACAAAAGAGAAAACAGAGAAACAGGGCTATATCAAACTAAAAACCTTCTACACGGCAAAGGAAACAATCAACAAAACAAAAAGGCAGCCTACAGAATGGGAGAGAATATTTTTCACACCATGTATCTGATCAATGGTTAATATCCAAAATATATAAGGAACCCCTACAACTCAATAGCAAAAATAGGGAAAAAATTTTCTTTAAATGGCAAAGGAACATTTTCCCGAAGAAGATATACAAATGGTCAACATATATACGAAAAGGTACCCAGCATCACTAATCATCGGGGAAATGCAAATCAAAACCACAACGAGATATCACTTCACACCTGTTAAGATGGCTTTGATTTAAAAAAGAAAAATTAAAACAAAGAAAAGAAAAAGGAAAAAAAGATGTCATGTGGGTGAGGATGTGGAAATAATGGAACCCTTATACCTGGTTGAGGGCATGTAAATTCGTGCAGTCACTATGAAAAACAGTATGAAGTTTTCTCCAAAAATTAACAATGGAACACCATATAAACTAGCAATCCCACTTCTGGGTGTAGATCCCAAGAAACTGAAATCATAATCTCAGGGCGCCGGGGTGGCTCAGCCAGTTAAGCATCTGACTCTTGATTTTGGCTCAGTTCATGATCTCATGACCTCATGATTGTGAGATTGAGCCCCATTGCTCTGCAATGACAGGGTGGAGCCTGCTTGGAACTCTCTCTCTCTCCCTCTCTCTCTGACCCTCCCCTCTCTCTTTTTCCTCTCTGTGTCTCAAAATAAATAAGGAAACATTTAAAAAAAGAAAAGACATCATAATCTCAAAGAGACCTCTGCCCTCCCATGTTTATTGAAGCCTTATTCACAATAACCAAGACATGGAACAATGTAAATGTTCATTGACAGATGAGTAGAAATAGAAAATGTGCTATATGCATACAATGGAATATTATTCAACCTTAATAAAGAAGGAAATCTTGGGGCCCCTGGGCGACTCAGTTATTAAGTATCTGACTTCTACTCAGGTCATGATCTCACAGTTGGTAAGCTCAAGTCTTGCTTCGCATGAGCCGCGTTTTTCTCTCTCTGTCCCTCCCCACCCCCCCACCCCCACGGCCCCTCTCTCACTTGCGCCCTCTCTCTTTCAAAAAAACAAAAAAGGGTAGGAAATCTTGCTATTTATGGCAGCATAGCTGAACCTGGAGGACATTATGCTAAGTGAAATAAGCCAGACAATGAAGGACAAATACTATACGATACAACAGATATGATGAATCAAAGTAGGCTAACTCATAGAAGCAGAGAGCTGGATGGTGGTTGCCAGCGGCCAAAGGGAGGGAAAACAGAAAGATAATAGTCAAGGGCACAAAGTTTCAGTTTCACAAGATGAATAAGTGCTAGACATGCACGATACACTTACATGTAATTAAAAGGGTAGATCTTGCATTAAGTGTTTCTATCACAAGAAATAATAAATGAAAAGGGTTGGAGGAAACTTTTACAGGTGATGGATAGTTTGTCAGAAATTGTGATGCCTTCGTGGGTGTGTACGTATCTCCAAACGCATCAGGTTGTATACATTTTATTTATTTTTTTAAATTTTTTTAACATTTATTTATTTTTGAGACAGAGAGAGACAGAGCATGAACGGGGGAGGGTCAGAGAGAGAGGGAGGCACAGAATCTGAAACAGGCTCCAGGCTCTGAGCTGTCAGCACAGAGCCCGACACGAGGCTCGAACTCACGGACTGTGAGATCATGACCTGAGCCGAAGTCGGACGCTTAACTGACTGAGCCACCCAGGCGCCCCTGGGTTGTATACATTTTAATTACGATAGCTTTTCCTATGTCAAAAAAGTTGCTTTTATATAATAAAGGAGAGCCAAGGTAGAAACGAAAGTTCAAGTATGTTTTCAATAACTTGGAACTATGAAATTGTCATCTTCAACTGTGCCTGTTATGAAATATGAACACAGATGAAGTATATCCAATGAAAATGTACCGTCCCAGTTGAGAGACACTGTAAGCAGAAAAATCTACTGGATTTTGCAAGCTGAGTATAAGAAAAAGAATGTAGGGGCACCTGGCCGGCTCAGTAGGTAGAGTGGGCGACTCGAGTTTGAGCCCCACGTTGGGCACAGAGTTTACTTAATTAAAAAATATATTAAAAAAGAAAAAGAATGTAAATTATCCAATTAATAACTTTTAAATATTTATTACGTCTTGAAAGGTTACTATTTGGATATAGATGGTTCAATAAAATATATTATTAAAAGTTTCTTTGCTGCGGGGATGCCTGGCTGACTCAGTCGGTAGGGCATGAGACTCTTAATCTTGGGGTTGTGAGTTCAAGCTCCATGTTGGGCATGGAACCTACTTTTTAAAAATCCAAAAAAAAAAAAGTTTTCTTTTTCTTTTTTTTTTACATGTCCTCCGGAGAGTTGACTATATATGCAGGCAGCTCTGTTCCATGAGGTCATTTCGGAGCCCAGATTTCTCCTACCTTTTTGCTCTCCCACACCTGAAGGCAAAGCTTCTTCAAGAGTGGTCCCTGGGAATGTGGTAGATACTCTGTGGGATGAACCTACCAGCTCCAGAGCTGAGATCCCAGAATACACTGCTGTTTGAGCAGGTGGGAAAAGAAGGAGCTGATATTTTCTTTTAAAAAAATTTTTTTTCAGTGTTTATTTAATTTTGAAGGAGAGACACACAGAGCCCGAGCAAGGGAGGGGCAGAGAGAGACACAGAATCCGAAGCAGGCTGCAGGCTCTGAGCTGTCAGTAGAGAGTCCAAGGCGGGGCTCGAACTCATGAACCTGAGATCATGACCTGAGCTGAAGTCGGATGTCCAATGGAGTCACCCAGGCGCTCCTGGAGCTGGTATTTTCTAAGAAGCTGCCTGGTATAGTGGAAAAGGCATGGTTTGAAAACTTGTGTTTAACATTCAACTTTGCCTTTGAACTGTCCATGAGACCCGCTGACATCATTTTCATGTCAAATTACTATTCTCACCTCATATTTCAATTTATTTTGCATTTTAAGCAAAGTCGGTAGTGCAAGGTTAAATATATAATAATTGCCTAACAAAAGGTAGTCTTCTCAGTGAACATCCACTAAGGGCCAGTCACTCCGCTAAATGTCTTCCTTACATTTCCCCCATACGTGTTAGCAATGGTTCCGTCGTAATGGTATTATACTCTCTATTTGATCAGTGATAAAACCAAAGCTCAGAAGGGAAGTGTCTTGTCCAGTCAACGTAACAAGCAGGAATAGAAGACAAATGTCTGTCATGCTGCAAATTGTATGTTTTTCCCATTATTTTTTCACTGTATTCTCCTGTTTTAGAGTTAATGCCTATCGCTGAGTCATGTAAGCTTCCTGGGCCTTTTTTGGCCATTGACCACCAACTTGGCAAAGCAGCTGAAGTCATTCCTCAAGGACATTGTTAAGGGGCTTGGGGGTCTAGATCCTGTATCCCAGCTTCTTTATTTCAGGCAAAAGTCCCTGGTGATGCCATCTGCCTCCAGTCCCCAGGAAGAGCTGACTATTTAAGACAGAATTTCTTAGACTTCGCACCTCCAACTCCCATGTGCTTACCAATTTTCATTGATTTTTGACTTCTCAAAATAAGTTTAAATGAAACCGTTAAATCAAATACAAATTCAGTTCAGATCTGCACCTAGCGCTAAGCCAGAGCCAACCCATTTAAAAATTTTTTTTTCAACGTTTATTTATTTTTGGGACAGAGAGAGACAGAGCATGAACGGGGGAGGGGCAGAGAGAGAGAGGGAGACACAGAATCGGAAACAGGCTCCAGGCTCCGAGCAGTCAGCCCAGAGCCTGACGCGGGGCTCGAACTCACGGACCGCGAGATCGTGACCTGGCTGAAGTCGGACACTTAACCGACTGCGCCACCCAGGCACCCCAAGAGCCAACCCATTTATATTCCTGTAGCTTTACACTAAATTCCAAATAATCTTCTAAGTGAAGTGATACCTTTTTAATAAGCGTCAGCTTTTGGTGAGACCAGAAAACTCATACGAACTTGTCTCTATTGTTGAGCAACTCAGAGCAGTCTCCATATTAATATGTGCTGCTTTTTATTCTATTCCCAGTGCCCCTTAATGTACTAGATGATACGCAGTAGTCACAACTTAATACAGGGTGTTGTTGCCCTTTTACTAGGTATCAGCAGTGATCATATCATGCGGGGTCCTTTGATATGATCCCGGCCCCACCCATGCCTTCACCCATTTATGGCAATCAGCCATTTTCAGGAGAAAACTACGATCACCTAAGCATAAGTGAAGATATTGGCACCTGACAAGGATCATGGGGGGAATGTCATGATTATTTCACAGCGTCCCTTGTATCTAATCTTCTATTTCAAAAGCCCAAAGAATCATGTCTAGACTTATTCATGTCTAAGGGTTCTGAAAGTGAGAAACTGATTCATACTCACTAAAACACTCGAATGCAGTTGAGGTACACCCCAGAATGCTAATTTGGTCCATGAGAATATCACACATTTCTTCACTGATTTAACACACATTGAGTATCTGCCTATGAACAGCCATGCTGGGTACTGGAGACACACCAGAAAACAAAACAGACACTGTCATTACCTTCTTGGAAATGATATGCTTATAGAGGGACAGACATTAATCTAATAGTCCCATAAATAGGACTGTAACAATGGTATGTGTCATACAGAAAGAAACATGGTGTCTAGAAACCCTAAAACAGAGGGATGTGGTCTGACCTGGCAAGTGACACAAGGCTTCATTGACGAAATGACCTTGAAGAGGGAGTAGAGTTGACTCAGTGAAGAGAGAGAAAGAAGACCATTCTAGACAGAACACTATCTTTGCAAATCCTATTTTGAAAAAATACTCAAGGGGCGCCTGGGTGGCTCAATCAGTTAAGCATCCGACTTCAGGAGGGGTCATGATCTCATGGTTCCTGAGGTCGAGCCCCACATTGGACTCACTGCTGTCAACAGAGCCCACTTCAGATCCTCTGTCTCACTCTCTCTGCCTCTCTCCTGCTCACGGGGTGCATGCGCTCTCTATCTCTCTCAAAAATAAGCATTAAAAAAATTTTTGGAATACTCAAAAACTTGGAAATAAGGCAAAAAGATAGATGCCGGTCTTTTTAAATGTCATAATGGAGTACTTTCTAAAGGGCTCACCTGAGGATTACCTAATTCTTTAGGGACATGGCCAGCAAGCCTTTTCTCTAAAGGTCCAGATAGCAAGTATTTTAAGCTTTATTTTGAGACTGGGCCATATATACTCTCTGTCACATCTTCTGTTTTCTTTTTAAAAATGTAAAAACACACAAAACTAAAAGGCAACCAATGGAATGGGAGAAGATTTTTGTACATGAATATCAGATAAAGGGTTATTATCCAAAATCTGTAAAGAACTTATCAAACTCAACACCCCAAAAAACCAAACAATCCAGTAAAGAAATGGGCAAAAAACCCGAACAGACACTTTTCTAAAGAAGACACCCAGATGGCTAACAGACACATGAAAAAATGCTCAATATCACTCATCATCAGGGAAATACAAATCAAAACCATAATGACATACCACCTCACACCTGTCGGAGTGGCTAAAATTAACAGCTCAGAAAATAAATGTTGGCAAGGATGCGGAGAAAGAGGATCTCTTTTGCATTGTTGGTGGGAATGCAAACCGGTGCAGTCACTCTGGAAAACAGTATGGAGGTTCCTCAAAAAATTAGAAATCGAACTACCCTATGACCCAGCAATTGCACTACTAGATATTTATCCAAAGGATACAGGAGTGCTGTTTCAAAGGGGCACATGCACCCCAATGTTTCTAGCAGCACTATTGACAATAGGCCAAGTATGGAAAGAGCCCAAATGTACATCGATGGATAAATGGATAAAGAAGATATGGTATACACACACACACACACACACACACACACACACACAGTGGAATATTACTCGGCTATCAAAAAGAATGAAATCTTGCCATTTGCAACAGCATGGATGGAACTAGAGTGTATTATACTAAGCAAAATAAGTCAGTCGGACAAAGACAAATATCATGTGACTTCATGTGGAATTTAAGATACAAAACAGATGAATGTAAAGGAAAGGAAACAGAAATAACATAAAAACAGGAGGGAGACAAACCATAAAGGACTCTTAAATACAGAGAACAAAACTGAGGGTTGCTGGAGAGGTTTGGGGTGGGGGGATGGACTAAATGGGCAAGGAGCATTAAGGAAGACACTTTGGGTTGAGCACTGGATGTTACATGTAAGTGATGAATCTCTAAATTCTATTCCTGAAATCATTATTACACTATATGTTAACTAACTTGTATGTAAATTTTTCTGAAATGTAAAAAAAAAAAACAAAAACAAAAACAAAAAAACATTCTTAGCTCTCAACATATACAAAAATGGGCCCTGAACTGTATTTGGCCTATAGGCCATAGTTTGCCAACCCCTACTTTGGGATAATCTACCTTTGTTTGCCATATTCTTCACTATTGATTAGGGCCCAGACTCTAGGAAGTTACAGTTAACTGGGAGATGTTTTCGTCTGGGAGAGATGTAAATGATTTCTTAGAAAAAGAAAACAATCCCCAAATTATGGTTTTATTGCACTGGAATCCATTAAACACTTTGTATATAAATGAACAATGTTTTTCAACCTTTCTTTTCCTAGGACCTATAAATAATGCTGTTTCTCAAATGCTCTTTGAACTAGCTTTACCATGTCGTTGGTTCCTTCACTGAGCTAAATAATCTTTGCACCTGCTCACTTTGTATTTGTATGGGAGTCTTGTTCATAACCTTTAAAAAATTACGCTTTGACAGGCCCCATAGCAATGAGGGGGATTGTTTTGCACAAGGAATCGAAGACCAGCGTGGCTGGAGTGGAGAGAGCCATGGGCACATGATACGGGTGAGAAACTACATTGTTGGCATGTTAAGAAAGTTTGTCTTTAACCAGAGCATTAGGAGTCTCGAAGTATTAATTCTGCACGTGTGTGTCTTAGTGAGTAGAAGAGGGGGATTTTTATGAATTTAACATTGATTGGCATCCGATTAAGAAATCCGCTAGAGATTTTCAAGTTGCGGGAACGATGGTCATTCCAGAGGAACTGAAAATTCAAAACGCCCAAAGTCTTTCCCATAGTGTTTGTATGTCTGTGCAGCATTAAATTACAAGCTTTTTCAAGCTTGTATTGCTGATCAACCTTGTAGAAGTAACCCCTCCAGGTTATGATCTCATTCTGCTCTTCTGGAAGCTTTTTGTCCCTCTCAGTTGACTTTGCCTATCTCTGTTCTGGTTTTAGAGGGCACTCTTACTTTCTTTATTTTAAGATCCTTGGGGTCACCTAACTATAGCCCCCAAATACTCTAGCATTTATGTCTAAGACTGTTCACACTTACGTTGCCATCAGAGCACGCTGTGTACTCCATGCAAAATATCCTTAGCAAATTATAGAACGCCTCTAGTAGATAAAGCATATTTTAATGAATGAAGAGGTTAGTATTTCATAAACCAAGAAAAGCGTAAACTGACTTCCACTATCAACAGTTTAAAATCAATTTGGAGGCATTTGGAAAGCATTTTAAAAAGCAACTAGACATCAATAAAATTTAATTAATTGGTTCTATGGATGCACATGTAAATTGGGTGTTAATTATGCTAGCAATGCTCTTCCATTAAAAATTAAGCTCATGATTAGTAACTGAGAAAAACAAGCCGTTCTTCTATAAACAAGTCTCATTCCCTTGTATTTGAACCCAACCTTTCGGTAATTAAATCATAACTCTACATTTACTCCGATGAGTCTGAGCCCTGATGGATGACTGGTGAGTTAGCCAAGTGATCTTCACTTGGCTGTTCCATAAAAACAATTGATAACCGTGGAGATAAGTTATGTGCGGTTGAGCTGCCCTTTAATACAGAACTATTGAATTATCGAAAGTTCTTTCCTATCTAATTGACACCAAACAAAGGAGCATTTGACAATCGCAAGAGATATAGTGAAGATTTAGTGCTCATTTCAGAGCTGATGACATTTGAAGATGGAAGGCCTAGAACAAGAGGTTACAAGTTAGAGAATCCGAGTCCTCTCCCTTCCTTCTCCCCTCTCCCCCACCCCAAGATGCAGTTCTTGCATTTGGAGATAAGAATGCAGAGAGCTCTATTTAAAGATATACTGTAGCTACACTAGCCCCCTTTGGGTTTCCCCAATTAATTTTTCCAGACTCCTCGGGAGTCAAAATTTAACCCGGATCCAGAGCTAAGATCAACGCCAATGGACTTTCTTCATAGACAAAGAGTTAGAGTCGTATTTCAGAACTGGAAATGGAATAAAATACTTAAAACACTTTACCCCCACCGCTTGGTTTTCTTTTGCCCAGTAGATTTTTTTCCAAGGGAAATTGAGTCCATATGCCTCTGATCCATCTTTTCAAGGACCATCAAGATACTGTTTTATTAGAGCGACTTGATGGGGCATTTTATCTATTTCAATGAGCCCTTTGATGTCCCTTTCCTTGGTCACGGAAAACCGGAATGCAGAAAAGACAGAGATCCCCCTCTAGTTCCCCACATCCAACAAGAAATAAAAAAAATGGAAGTGTTTCCAAGCCATAGAAAAGTTAGGGCAACCATTCAGGAGTTTTCCTAACAGACTCCATTATGATGTCTTGATAAGAGACAGAAGAGCTTTAGCAATGGGGTTCTGCTGGAGGTTCCTTTTCAAGAAGATGTCCTCATTTTCATTGGAGGCTGGCCTTCTCCATCTACTTCTCCTTTCCAAAATGTTATGGTGGAGAGTCAGTTGGTGGGGGAGACATTCTCATGCATAGGAAAATACTTAAGGAGGGAAAAAGTCGTTACATCCGGATGGTTTTGAACTTCTGCTTCTCACCATATTTTATTTCTGGAGGCCTTCCGCGAGACCCCAGCAGACCTTTTACCTTGTGGGATTCGGGGAGGGACATGCAGAAATCCTGGAGCCCATGCAAAATTATACCGTGGCCATCACTTAATTATATAACCTGGGTAAAAACCTATCCATGCTCCTGTGTAAAAACAAATGCTTGAGTGTGTGTGTGTGTGTGTGTGTGCCCGTGCCCGTGCAGACACGCTGCTCCAGCCTTCTAACGGACAGCCAGTCATCACGCTTGGAGAGGAAGAAAAGCACCCCTTTCTGCCTGTGTTGGGTCTTTCAGCCCAGCACGGGTTTCTTCGGCCACTACTGCAAATTCAGTTCATCTGCTGCTTACAGAAGCGTTCGGGACTGAGAGCCACAGGAAAAGATTTATGTAAATGTTGAGCTATCTGGAGACAGAAAGACTATTTGTCGCTCCTTCTTTTAGCCCAAGTCTATTGTGTGAGCGCCTCCTGTGCGGCCAGTTTTGTGCTGAGATGCACGGAGCAGGAGGGAGACTGGTTTCATCTTCCAGCTGCCAGAGCGGAGGGCCAGCTACTAGAGGGATTAATCCCACACGAGTCAGAAGACTGTCTGGGGACAGCTGTTTTGGGCAAAATTGTCAACATTTATAGAAATGAAAGGTCGTGATCACTCAATGTAAAAAAAAAAAATCGTTAAGTAAAAGACCAATAAGTTAACCTGAAAACCTTTTCCAACTCCTCCCTAAAAAGGACAGGATCAGCTCCTCGTCCCCCAAAGAAGAGGAATTATATGGTTTGTTTGTATGGCAGACACCGGCTAGTTGTTCACCAAACTATTTCCTTTGTCCTCCCAGGCACCCAGATAGATTGATTTCCCAGCCTCCTTTGCAGTTCGATGCAGCCTGGTGACTGAGCTCCGGCTAGCAGAATGTGAGCAGAAGGGGGTATGCCGCTTCCGTTTCTGGCCCAAGAATAGCAAAAGAGGAGGTTCAAGTGCTTTCTACGCGTGAGATCTCCACATGCGTAATTTCACTGATTCGCACAACAATCTTAGGAGGTAAGAGCAACCACCACCCGCTTCTACAGTTGGAGAAACTGGGGCTTGGGAGAAGTTCAAGTCTCTCTCCCAAGTAATGCCCCGTCCAGGATTTAAACCCTGGATCTGAATCCAGAACCTGCCTCTTACCCACCCTGAGATGCTCAGTAATACCCCTCAGCTACTTAGGAAACAGAGCTAGAGAAGGGAGTGGAAAGGGTGGGAAAAGGAAGGTCATCTGGGAAAGAGAAACAGAAATAATATATACAACAAGCCGGACAGCGCGGAGAGAAAAGAATCCCCGGGCCACAAGATTGGAGCAGCAAAGGAGATTGTCGCTCAGTCCTATGGGATCGGTGTTATGTCGGTTTCGGGGCATACCCTCTGCTGATCAGAGTCTCTCTCCCTTCCTCCCATCAGGTGCCTCACCGAAGGAGGGCGGCCACGTGTCTGCCCTGCCCACCTGTTTCCTCCGTAGCTTGACATGTCGGTCCACCTGCTCCCCATGGCCCGGGATGCTCTGCCTCCCCCTGTGACTCCCAGTTCACTTAGGGTAGACTTATGGCAGAGGGATGTCAATTTCGCTTGAACTGCTCAATCACTGCTGACATTTCGTTAACCGCCCTATGAACTTCTCCAGCCTGAAGGAGCAGCAACTTGTGCCCTTGAACACCGAACAGAAAACAACCGTATTGATTTTCTACTATCAACAAGAAAAAGACAATTGCTCTTTGCTGAGAATGTTCATAATGCATTTCACACCACTTATTCCCGAAGCCCACCTCCTCCTGATACAGTGCTGGGCCTCTGTAACCTCCCGCTGCTTTGGACTCTGCTACAATTAACCCTGAGATGCCGGCCCCATCCCAAGGCTTCCGGGTCCCTCGATAGCAATGGGCGTGAATCGTGCGCCTGACCAGACAGCCTGCTCACTCTGGGAGTCGTAATCACTCAGAAATCACAAGGAAACTCAGGTCTGGGGTGGAGGGACGGGGCTGGGGGGGGGGGGTGCATCAGGCCTGATGGGCTATAGGAATCTCTTATACTAAAATCATCCTTCAAAGGAGTGCACGATTTTGCTCTATCCAAAGCACTTCTAATGCCCATATAGGCTTTTGGAGATATATAAGTATGTGTATACACTGGCCAAATAGATTCAGGAATCAGATCATTACTTAGTAATTCATACCACGCATGCAACCATTCTGTCATAGCCAAGGCCCAAGATCTCATTTCTGAGTTATGTTTCCCAGTTACCAGATCTTTCTTTCTTTCTTTCTTTCTTTCTTTCTTTCTTTCTTTCTTTCTTTCTTTCTTTTCTTTCTTTCTTTCTTTCTTTCTTTCTTTCTTTCTTTCTTTCCCGACCTGTGCTGTCTCTCAAATATTCTGGAAGAGCTCTATTTCTGATATTTCCAGCACACCAAAAAGGAAGTGTGAGGAATCCGAAGAGATACAAGAACCTTGAAAAAGCAAGCCTGGCCCTCTGGGACAACCGTAGTGTCAAAATCAGTCAATATTTATGCCTAGCAACCTTGACAATATCCTTTTAATTAAAATCAATGGAGAAATAAAACATGCATTAAAATGCACTAGGGATCACTCACCTCATGAGGCAGAAATGACTCCAGTCTTAGGCGCAGTGTGATGATGACAGGGGACACATCCCTCTGTTTTGAGGTTTGCCTCTGGATCTCTTTCAATGGTCACTTTCATTCAGGGCTACCGATTTTGTTTTCTTCTTTTTCATTTGGTACAACTTTCTTAAGACATGTATTTAAAAACAACGATTCTTACAGAGTCAGATCACATGTTCAGCAGGTCGAACTGTCACCTAGATTAAGAGATTGGTCTCATTGGGGCAGCTCTGCCTCTAACCAGGGGGGACCGTGAGAGGGTCATAAGCACCCTCTTTGGATCTCAGCTACGCTTTCTGTGAAATTAGATGATTGGGCTCAGTTATTATTATTATTTTTCTAAATAGGCTCCTCACGCAGCATGGAGCCCAGCCACGGGGCTTGAACTCACGGCCCTGAGATCAAGACTTGAGCTGGAATCAAGAATCAGACGCTTAGGGGCGCCTGGGTGGCTCAGCTGGTTGAGCGTCCGACTTCGGCTCAGGTCATGATCTCACGGTCCATGAGTTCGAGTCCCGTGTCGGGCTCTGTGCTGACAGTTCAGAGCCTGGAGCCTGTTTCGGATTCTGCGTCTCCCTCGCTCTCTGACCCTCCCCCGTTCATGCTCTGTCTCTGTCTCAAAAATAAATAAACATTTAAAAAAAAAAAGAAAGAAAGAAAGAAAGAAAAGAAAAGAATCAGATGCTTAACCCCCTGACCCACCTAGGTTCCCTTAGACTCAATTCTAAAAGATTCTTTCCGGCCTTCTGTGAATATTCCATTAGACCCATGGTGCTGAAAATAAAAGCAACCACTCTTCACTGAACACTTCCCATGGGATGCATTTTTATTTCATCCTTACCACAAAGCTGTGATATAGTTTCCACTATTATTTCCATTATGTGGATGAGGAAGCAGAAGCTGGAGGATAGTCACTCTCCAGCATCACCCACCCAGCCGGTCAATGGCATGGGCTGAGAGATCCAAGGTCATGTGCTTCACCACTGCCCCATGTTGGCTCCTTGAGTCTATGGAATGCAGAAAGGGCTTAGCTCTGAGAGATACCACCTACTTATCCTCCTCAGACCTTGAAGGGTCTTCTTGATGCACCGTCCAGCCAGCAGGTGTCTCGAGAACTCACCCAGCGTGGGGTAGATTCTCTGAACCTCAGGCCGCTTGCGTTGGTTGAGTTCGCCAAGCCCGGGCCAGTACAACCTTCCTGTCCATCCATCTCTGATTTCAAAGGCTCCCACGCAGGCAGGCTTAACAATGACAGGTTAAGCTGGCCCAAGAATAGAAGGCAATTTAACACTGTCCTCTCTGGCCTGGCCAGGCAGATTAAACACCAGATATTACTGCCTTATAAAATCCAAGAGTCACAGAGGTAGTTTTGTTTGTTTGCTTTTCTCATGTGGCTTGGCTCTTCTCAAATTGCCGACAGCCGCCTCTCTGGGGCTTGGTGGGGTGACTGTCATGTTGTTAAAAGCTTCCTTTCCTTATCTTACTTCCTAATCTCCAAAGAGGGATTTGAGAGCCCTCAGCACTGGTTTTTCCTCTTCAAGGACCTGCTGGTGCTGGACTAATTAATGGGAAGGACCCAGAGATAAGTTCCTTCACAAATTATGGAATGTCCTAATCAGACGGGCAAGCAAAGGCTTGACCTCTGGGTCACAGGGTCACCCTCCAATAATACGATGAATTCAACTATTACTGTCATTTTTTGTTACTCCAAAAGGGTGATAAGAGAGGTTAAAGTAGACCCCCAAAGGGCAAGGGGCTGCCTGCGTTCCTGCCGTGGAGGCGACCAGTTAAAGAACATTCTTCGTGTATTCTCAAAGCGCTCAAAACTCAACTGTGCTTGTAAGCAGTGCTGGCCTTGTCAGTTTCCTTTACTGAGAAACTTCTCCCCGGCTCTCTCTTCTTCCGTGTGCTCTCCAGTCTCTGGCTCCCTTCCAGGGCCTTCCTCTTGGTCTCCGTCAAATTGCTGACTTTCCTCCCACCTACTCTGGAGCCCTCCCTCCCCAAAACTCCTGCTCATCCTTCAAGTACTTATTTTAATTCGAACGTTTTTGAAGTACAATTTTTGGAAAGTTGGGAAGTTGTTTTTTTTTTTTTTCCTTCAGAGAAGACGGACGAGACGTATCGTCTCTAGTCCTCCTGCTAAGTGCAGGTGAAACAAAACAAAACAAAAGACCCTCAGGCATTAAATATAAAACCGACGTGAGCAGAGCGTAAAGGATAGAGGAAGGCAGACTGGCTGGAGACTTTGAGACCCAAGAAACAACACGGTGGCGAGTTCCCCGGGCTTTCTTGTTGCCTCATACTGAAGGCACACCAGAAAAAGTCAAGGGGTACAGATTAAACAAACCTGCTGTCTCCAGCCAAAGAACAAGGAAAGGGGCAGACGGTAAGGCAGAAAAACCGTTGTGTTGTTGTTGGAGAAAGACAGAGACAGAGTGGGGGTGGGAGAAGAGGCGGGGGGGGGGGGGGGAGAGAGAGAATCTGAAGCAGGCTCCATGCTCGGCACGGATGATGGGCTTGATCCCATGACCCTGGGATCATGACCTGAGCTGAAATCAAGAGTCAGACGCTCAGCTGGCTGAGCCAGGCAGGGACCCCCAGGAAAACTTTTAGACGAGAACCACTCTACTCCGATGAAACGCCACAGAAGAGATGGTGGTCCTACCCCACCCCCTCCCCCACGCCAACGAGGGGCACGTGGGGAGCTTAGGTGACTAGAATAAGGCACCCCAACACTCCTGCTGGGGTTTGGCCAGAGTTCTAGAGGGCCAGGACTTTCATCATCGTCAGGGGGTAAAGAGCAGCCCCTCCGGGCCCCACGACAACGTCAGTGCAGATCACACAGAGAACCTGCCCTTGTCCCCTGACTTAATAGTGATGGACCCTGCTTCCCACTCCCCTCTGGGATACTATCAAAGAGTCAGGGCATTCAACACTGCGCAACCCTAACAAGGCCAGCTTGTTCCTACTTGTTCTACTGTGACATCAGTAGGACACAGTAACGAGGCACTCCTGCCCTCCCAGCCACAGACGAACCGGTGAAGGTCTGCTAGGGGTCTGCTGGTCTGCAACTCCCACTCCCTCCCAGCAAGAATGAGGAGTTGCCTACCACGCATCCACCCTGAGGTCAATGGAAGCCAACCTGCAAACCTGCCTTTCTACTCCCGCCTGCCAGAATCCCGCCTCCTGCCAGAGGAGTGCTAGAGGAAACCGGCTAAAACAGAAGCCTTAAATAACATCCAGAGGCTTCTAACGTAATGCCCGCAATGTCTAGGCTTCGATAAGGCCTGGTATGATCATCATACCGGAGAGTAAGGAGATCTCAAACCGAGTGGGGAAAAAAAAGCCAGTCAACAGAGGCCAACACCAAGGTAACCTGGCAAAGATATTTTTTTTTTTAACGTTTATTTATTTTTGAGACAGAGAGAGACAGAGCACGAATGGGGGAGGGCCAGAGAGAGAGGGAGACACAGGATCTGAAACAGGCTCCAGGCTCTGAGCAGTCAGCACAGAGCCCGACGCGGGGCTCGAACTCACGGACGGCGAGATCGTGACCTGAACCGAAGTCGGACGCTTAACCGACTGAGCCATTCAGGAGCCCCAGATATTTTTTTTTTAAGAAGAGGTCATCTTCAAGGGCAATGATCAGAGCAGATTTCATGAAGAAGATGCTTTAAAAAAAAAAAGTGTATTTACTTATTTTGAGATGAGAGAGTGTGTGCTTGCAGAGGAGGGGCAGAGAGAGAAAAAGAGAGAGAATCCCATGCAGACTCTGCCCTGTCAGCACAGAGCCCGACACGGGACTCGATCCCACGAACCGTGAGATCGTAACCTAAGCTTAAATCAAGAGTCGGATGCTTAACCGACTGAGCCACCCAGACGCCCATGACCTGACAAAGATTTTAAAGCAGGCAACAGAAAAATGTTGTAACACACAATTATGAACACGCTTGAAACAAAGGTTTTAAAAATAGTATCGAAGAAAGGAGAACATCAAGACAGTCCCCACTTCTAAATCACAGTTTTATTTATTCATAACAGTTCATCTATTAATTCATTTTTAAAGGGTATGCTAAAGGACACAGTTGAACATCCAGACGGAAGAGACCCATAGGGCAAAGTTTGTGGGAAGGGGCACAGAATTTCCACACCCTCTGGAGGGCACCAAGCTCCCAGCACCTCCCCGTGTTCCCCAACCCGGAAGCGCTCCAAATCCTGTCCTTTCGGGTTTTTATGGAGGCTTCATGACCTAGGTATGACTGACGAAATCATTGGTCATTGGTGAGGATTCAACCTCCAACCCCCTCCCCTCCCTGGGGGCCAGGGGTGAGACTGAAAGTTCCAACCACCTAATTACAAATTGGTTCTCCTGGTAACCAGCTCCCAGCCTTAGGTATGGTCCAAAAAGTTGTCTCATTAACATAACAAAAGACACCTTCATTGCTCTCATCACTTAGGAAATTCCAAGGGTTTTAAGAGCTCTGTGCTAGAAACCGGGACAAAGACCAATTCTACATTTCTTATTATAAATCACAGTATCACATAAAACAAAGAGCAATGACACCACCAAATGCTGGTGAGGAAGGCAGAAAACTTTGATTCACTCTTAGATCACTCTGAGATCATTCTTCGATTGCTGGGGGGGGGGGGGGGAGGGGGGGCGGGGAATGTGAAACGGCAGTCGCTCTGAAAAACAATTTGGCAGTTTCTGGAAAATCTAAACATGAGAACACCATGTGACCAAGCGATTTCAGGCTTGCACATTTTTCCCAAGGTGAATAAATACATATGCTCACACACAAACCTGTACACAACGTTTATAGTAGCTTTACTCAAAATATCCCCACGCTGGAAACAACCCTGATATCCTCCGGTGGGTGCGTGGCTGAACCTTGGTAGATCCCAGGGAACGCTAACTCAGCAGCAAGATAAACTCTGGATTCATTCAACAACTGTATGAATCTCGAGAACGTTATGCCGAGGAAAGAAAAGCCAATGCCCGAAAGAATCCATGGACTATCTCTGTATTACCCCTTACGGCCAAATGGGAATCAATAATCATTTCAAAACGAAAGCAAACAAAAATAACTCGTAAAAACAAAACAAAAAAAAAGTTTGGAAAATAAAATAACAGACTCCACTATACTCACTACCCAAATTTTGTAACTCTTAATATATATATATATATATATATATATATATATATATATATATATATATTTTTTTTTTTTTTTTTTGCTTCAGAACTCTCTTCTTTTCAAAGGAAATAAAACAATACAGCCATACTTAAAACAGTACCCTTTCCTGATTTGGCCATTGCCCTCCAGACCTGAATATAGCACTGCGATTATCTGTGTGTATTCTGATACATTTATTTTATAAATATTACCATAGCAACAAATAATACTGTTTTACGTACGTGCTGGCCAAAGATGATGGAGATATCTTCGTACTGTCCCACGCAACACATATCATGTTACAGATTGTTTTTTGCTCTCAACGCTAAGTTTTTTAACCAAGTTAATTTAACCAAGTTGGTGCAGGAAGATCAAGGGTTTTTATTTTTAACATTTATTTATTTTTGAGACAGAGAGAGACAGAGCATGAACGGGGGAGGGGCAGAGAGAGAGGGAGACACAGAATCGGAAACAGGCTCCAGGCTCTGAGCCATCAGCCCAGAGCCCAACACGGGGCTCGAACTCACGGACCGCGAGATCGTGACCTGAGCTGAAGTCGGACGCCCAACCGACTGCGCCACCCAGGCGCCCCATGGGTTTTTATTTTTACTTGGACTATTCTCTGGTGATGATGGTAAATAATATGTAATGCCACTCATATACTCACACTGTTCTAAATGCGTTAGATACTTAACCCGCTGATCCTCATTCAGGTATGTAATCCCTACACATTTATTGTTGCTATTATACAGATGAAAAAAGTAAGGCACAAAGCACTTAAGTCTTGGCCCCTGGTTGTACATTAGTAAATGGTAGAGTCTGAATTGGAACCAGCACCTGTGCCTCCACGGTGTAGACATAACTGCTATATATCTAGTACACTGTTGATACAGTTGATATGCTGTTGGTAGTGGAAGTTCAAGTTAGTCTCCATTTTTCATTCCCTTTGGCTGTGGATATTCTAGTTGTCTACTTGCGCATAATTATCCACCTCCTTAAGATATATACCAACAAGGGGCGCCTGGGTGGCTCAGCCGGTTAAGCGGCCGACTTCTGCTCAGGTCATGATCTCGTGGTCCATGAGTTTGAGCCCCATGTCGGGCTCTGTGCTGACAGCTCAGAGCCTGGAACCTGTTTCAGATTCTGTGTCTCTCTCTCTCTCTCTGACCCTCCCCCATTCATTCTCTGTCTCTCTCTGTCTCAAAAATAAATAAACGTTAAAAAAAATTTTTTAAAAAGAAAGATATATATCAACAAGAGGAACGCTAGGTTGTATATGCGTTTATCTTCAGCATTAATGGCTATCTCCAAATTGCTAAATAATGTGGAACCATTCGCATGGGTGGTGTTTAAGAGTTCCTGCTTCTACAGGGCGCCTGGGTGGTTCAGTCAGCTAAGCTTCTGACCTGGGCTCAGGTCATGATCTCGCAGTTCGTGGGTTCGAGCCCCCCATCGGGCTCTGCGCAGACAGCTCGGAGCCTGGAGCCTGCTTCGGATTCTGTGTCTCCCTCACTCTCTGCCCCTCCCCCACTCATGCTCTCTTTCTCTCTCTCTCTCTCTCTCTCTCTCTCTCTCTCCCCAACTCCTCAAAAATAAATAAACCTTAAAAAAAAGAGTTCCCGCTGCTCCATACACTCACCAGTTCTTGGCACTATCAGACAATGTTCTGGAAGATGTGTGCATCTGATAACAAACTCACAAATGTGTTGTGGGCATAGGGAGTGCCAAACAGCACGTGGGGTACCTGGATCTGAGAGTGTCTCGTGATCCAGCCTGAAGAACTACACTCAGATGTAGCCACTGCCAAAGCCACACACAATAGCTTCTAGGAGTTCTGAAGACGTCTTAGGCTAACTTTACCTACAAAGAGGCATATGATCCCTTCCAGGGTCACCTGTGACAATAAAAGGTACAGCCACTTTGATTGTGCCATATGATGAGATGGACTAAAAGAAAGAATGGAAGGAAGGAAGGAAGGAAGGAAGGAAGGAAGGAAGGAAGAAGGAGAGGAAAGGAAAAGAGAGGAAAGGAGAGAAAAGAAAAGAAAAGAAAAGAAAAGAAAAGAAAAGAAAAGAAAAGAAAAGAAAAGAAAAGAAAAAAGAAGTACCTGGACAAAACTCTGAATGATCTGTGTGCATTTAAGACAAATGCACAGTCCAGAGTCTTGGGAAGCATAAGCAGGCATGCTAGGGAAGCGGGAGCCATTGCTGGAAGGTTTTCGAAACCCACCTTCCCTTGTCCCCACCCCTTCTCATCCCAAATGGTGTCGAGGCTAGGAAGAGGCCCCGTTTGCCGACATCGCCACACCAGGAGGGGACGGACAGGTCACAGACACACTGTCTGTCAACCTCCATTTCCGGAACTCAAAACCCATAGTCGCCTTTCGATAATATTAAAAAGAGGGAGAGCATTTTGCATGAAAACATGTTTTAACTGTATTTGTAACACTCGATAAATAAATTACAGGTTTTATATCATTCAGAGGGAGCTGCCAGGGATGTATTCAGTTATCAACTTCGCACGCTTGGGAGAATGAATTAAATGCCCGCCCGTGTTGAAGGCTTGGGGATTATTCAGCCAGAATAGGCTACTGAAAAGTTTGGACAGTTCTGTAGGCATTTCAGGATAAGCAAGAACAGTCTGGTAGAAGCCACGGAGGGCGGACGACTCTGTCCTGTCCATTTACAGCAGCTTATAAATTCCATAAAAAGGAAATGAATTATGCATTATTGGGTTTACATAAGGTCACCCAGTGAACTTTGACCCCTCTCTTTTCTCATTTGGCTCAATTATTAGATGAAATGACAGATTTGATCTCTTTTCAAATTGTATTAGAGAGGGTATCTTTATTTCACCCTCTAGCAGCGATCAGCTGACAGGACGAGGCAAGTGCATTAATTATGATTGATTTAGAGTGTCTATAGGGTGATTATTTCTAGAATTCTACTCCTGAGCCAAAACCTTTTGACCTATTTCAGGCCACACAGCAAATTAATCCATAAGAAGATTTAAGGGCAGGCTGTTCAGGACAGCAGTTTTCCTCTTGTATTTGCAATCAAAACATTTAAGACACTCCGGGCAATCCAGAGGGATTGAATTACCAGAACACTCCATGGTGAAGACATTTAACAACCTGACAACTCAGTGGAGAAACATCTCGTGCATAATAACCAAAAATGGCTCTGAATTAGCCCCCAAAACAGGGAAAGACTCCTAACTCTCTCCGCTCTGAGCTAATGGGATAGCATAGAAAAAAAAAAATCTTTTTTTATGAGTTTGTGAATTTGTCACGATTGGAGATTCAGAAGAACATGTCTGTTGTTGGGACATTCAATCTCCCTCTCGTCTTTCCAGTGGATTAAAAATGACAGTACTAATTAAAGAAGTAAAGAAAAGAGACCACTGTCAGTTGCAACGTATAGGCTTGAATTATAATAAGGCTCAGATGAGGAGGAGAAAGAAAAGTTGGAGAAGTGTCATCATTAGGGATTTCTTTCTAAGTACGGAAAAACATCCTGCAGATAAATTCTATTTAAAGAGAGATTGTTTGGCCGTAATTTTCATCCCTGAGTTATTAGATCCCAGTAAGGATTAAAGGGGAGATGCATCTAGAATCGATGCCAGCAGATCAGTGAACTCAGTCCTACTTCCTGCCATCCAATGTCCCCAAATGGTAAAGAAGAAGGGGTTTAGGCAACGACTGAATGAATCCTGCCTGTGGCGCTTATAAACTGTGTGACCTAGAGCAAGTGACTTGACCTCCCTGATCTCCACTTCTTTCCCCCCTATGGTGTGCGAATAATACCCACCTTACTGCAGAGTTGTAGGGAAGATTAGAGACCATATGTGTTTAGAGAAACGAAAATATTTTATTGCTGTTATTTATAATCCTGCATTGCCATTTATGGAGGCAGGTCATGGGAACTGAAGAGTCTTTTGTTTGCTGAAGTCAAACAAAATTTCTACCCTCACTTGAAAATAGCAGTAAGGGACAGAAGGAGACAGAAACTGGGGGAGAGCTGTGTCGTTCAGCATAAGAAAAGAAAGTGGTTGGGGCGCCCGGGTGGCTGGGTCAGTTAAGTGTCTGACTTCAGCCCCGGTCATGATCTCCCGGTTTGTGGGTTCGAGCCCCGCATCGGGCTCTGCACTGACGGTACGGAACCTGCTTGGGATTCTCTCTCTCTCTCTCCCTCTCTCTCTGCCCCCACCTCCTGCTCTCTCTCTCTCAAAATAAATGAATAAACTTTAAAAAAAAAAAAAAAGAGGATGGATAAGCTCAGAGACGGAGACTTGGAGGGTGGGGTTTGAGAGGCTCATAATCACTTGAGGGGACAGGAGAGAAACCTGGTGTCCTGTGTCCCCATGAGCGGCTGTCATACTTGCAGAGGAAGCTCTGAGTATTTCAGTTGTTTTCAGGGACCAAGTGCGTGAGCACAAACGTCAAACGAAAGGGAATCGTACAGATTGTGGCAAACTAGAACACCTGTGAGTCGCTTCAAAGGGCTAAAACTTAGTTTCTTACAAAAACATCGTGCAGGCCAAATCCTGCCGTCTGGGATCCAAAGAGGCCGAGATGGGGAGTTCAAAACTGCGTTCGTTCTTTTAACCCCACGGTTCAGCCCACAATTGCCACTGTAACACTGCCTTATAAAGACCGAGCCAGCCGATGCATTCGCTTCTTGAGAAATCAGTTATATTCAACAAGGATTGTGGGGCAGCCAAGCTGTCATTATCCTGAGGCCTGGTCATCAGTTATAAAGCTAATAAGTACCAAGCAGCCCATCAGTGGCCGTTCTCAGGCTCGCTCATACAGTTCTCGGATGATTACATAACCAGGAATGTGCGTGGCTTAATGAAAGCTTAAAAAATAACCCAAACAAGCACACGGCTGAGGACTTTGCTGGATCACCAGCATGAAATAAATAGAAAAGCCTGGAGACGAGGGAGGAGACAACATCCATTTCGAGATTTGGAGATGGCCTCCCCACCCCCCCCCACCCCCCCACCCCCCCAACCCCCGCTCTCCTCCAGCAGACTGATGGAGGCTTGATGTATGGCTTACCCATTGTTATCATTTGGATGGGCAATCAAACACAGATATCCAAATAAATATGAGAAGGCCGGAGCCAGTACTAATAGGATCCTGGGCATAAAAGGCTTAACACACCCCCATCATTCTAGGAGAGAGCTACAGCCTCCATTCATAAGCCAAAAGGGACTATTTCTTGAGCAGTTACCTTCAACAGAGCCATTTGCAAGGCATGCTGAGGAGGCAGGGATGAAAGGAAGAAGAGGTTTCCACCCTGGGGTGAAGGGGGTCTACCATCTGGGGGGGGGGGTGGGGAAGGACAGTGAGAAGCAATGCAAAGTGACCGTGGGTCCAGGCAAACCCAGGTCAGAGAGGTGACCTCAGGTTTAGTAGGAGGCAGAGGAAGGCGTTACAAGAAGTCTAAGAACTCGGTTCTTGAGGAAAGGAGGGAAAGAAGCAGAGACTCTTTGAGTTGAGATTACCTTTTTGAGATGAGTTTACGCCTTTGGGGTGAGGTTACCCCTTTGAATTATGATGACCCCTTTGGATTAAGATTACTTTTTTGGGATAAATTTACACCTTTGGTTTGGATTTACCCTTTGGGGTTAAGATCACACTTTGAGTCGAGTAACCCTTTGAGTGGAGGGTAACCCTTTGGGTTGAGATTATCCCTTAGAGTTGATTTACCTCTTTGGGTTAAATTTACCCCTTTGAGTTGAGATCATCCCTTTGGGTTGGGTTTACCCTTTTGGGTTAAGACTACCCCTTTGAGTCGAGATTACCCCTTTGGGTTAAGATTACCCTTTGGGATAGGTTCACCCCTTTGGATTGAATTTGCCCCTTTGAGTTGAGATTATCCCTTTGTGTTGAGTTTACCCCTTTGGGTTGAGTTTACCCCTTTAAGTTGAACTTACCCCTTTAAGTTGAACTTACCCCTTTGAGCCGAGATAAATAACTTTTATCGAGCTCGCCTAATGTGCCAGGTAACGCTGAAGGGCTTTACATGTATTAACACATTTAGAACAACATAGCACCGTTCTGAGGCTGAATCTGTCATTACCCCCATTTTACAAATGAAGAAAGCAGAGGCGCCCGGCACTTAAGTCACTTTCCCAAGGTCACGCAGCTAGTACGTGGTAGGGCCAGGATAAAACCCTGCACTGGGGTCCCAGAGCCTGTGCTGTTAATCTCTCCTCCAGGCAGTCCCTCTTATGGTAACGGTTCTGGAATTTCTAAGTGGAAGCATTTGCAAGGTGGTTCCGAAAGACAGGACCAAACAGAACTTGTAGAGACTCAGCACCAACACTATACTAAGTCCAATGGCCCAGGAGCAGGCATACTTAAGTAGGGTGTCATCCCAGAACATGAAGAATCAATTGGCCAAGGATCAAACCAGTTTCCACTGACCAGGCACTATCTCCCCTCTCCTGGAAGGAATGATAGCATGAAAATAAGTTCGTGTCCTGTACCATGATGGATAGCTTCCCATAAGGGGTGTAAACTTCCAAGAGGTTTTAAATGGCCAACAGCCCTGGGACAGGTACCATGTAGGCACAGTTTGCCTACGGCGAGGCACTAGACTAAACGTTCTCCGCCAGGGGCAGGGTGGGGAGAAGGAAGGAGCAAAGGGAGGAGAGCTTAGGAACGCCATAGTGGGGCCAGGATGGAAGTCCAAGCTGCACTTACCATTCTTGGAAAATGGCAATGGCAGTGCCCTTCTGTGAAGCCGTTAAAGTGAGAGAAAAGCAACACAGAGATCTCGAGTCATGGGGAAAAGAGGCTAAGGATCTAAGAGGTATGGGAGAAGTCATGCTTTAAAGGCTTTAAAGGCTGCCAGCCATCTGATATGCATGGGGGCGGGGGGGGACATCAAGGCAAAGGTAGTTGGAGCTGAAGAGAGTGGGTAGAGGAGAAACAGGGAGGGGGATCAGGAGTTGCCCTGCGCTTCCTGGTGCCCAATGGTGTCGCCTCTTCTTGACCGGGCCCGGTGTGATAGTTGCAAAGCTGGCAAGGGACTGTTCCCCTGAGACTACCGGAGCCCCTCCAACACATGTCTCACCCACTGGACACTGTCAGATCGGGGACAGGCGGAGGTACACACAGTGTGCAAGAAACCCAGATCTCCGATCTGCGGCCCCTGCTCACTCAGGCCCAGAGTGAGAGCTTCCCTGCCTCCCGAGGCATCCCTTTGGGAAACAAGGCCAAAACAAGCCTGGGCGCTACCCTTTCGGTGGCATACAGATAAAGCAGAGAGGAGGGAAAAACCCCGAGACGCACCCTTCCCGTCCTCCGGGTCTGGGAAGATCTTGACCTGCGGGGGGGGGATAGCAGGTGACGTAAGTGACCTCCTAGTGGCAGGCCATGATGAGAGCTGGTGGCTGCTACCCCAGGCGGCTGCAGCCACCCCGGAGGAGTATCCGTCTAGGGTTGCCAGATTCTTATGGGCGCCTTCCTGATGTTTAACGTTGGCAACTAATTTTTAGAAAACATGGCCAGGGGAGCCTGGGTGGCTCGGTCGGCGGGGCGTCCGACTTCAGCTCAGGTCATGATCTCACGGTTCATCGGTTCGAGCCCCGCGTCGGGCTCTGTGCTGACAGCTCAGAGCCTGGAGCCTGCTTCGGATTCTGTGTCTCCCTCTCTCTCTGCCCCTCCCCTGCGCATGCTCTGTCTCTCTCTGTTTCAAAAATAATAAACATTAATTTTTTTTTTTTTTTTAATTTAGAAAACATGGGCAAACTCATCTGCAGACCTGATCTGGCCTCCTGGCCACCATTCAGCTACATACTCTAAGTAACTGTATCCGGTGGGCTGCAAATATCCCACAGTAACCAACAACCCTCAGACCCCACTGGTCCGACACGGTGAAGCTGAGTTCTTCCTCAAGCTGCCTGTCTAACATGGGTTGGTGGGACAGGGCGGGGGAGAGACGCATCTGGAGGGTTCTGTCCATCTCGCAAACCCAGAGACCCAGGGTGAAGGAGTCCGTACCTCAACACAGCCACTCCTGCTGGAGGTTACAGAGTGAGGTTGGCTCTTTTTATTGCTTTGAATGCTTATTTATTCTTGAGAGAGAGAGAAGAGAGCGAGGCGGGTAGAGGAGAGAGAGAGAGAGAGAGAGAGAGGGAGACACAGAACCCGAAGCAGGCCTCAGGGTCCACGCTGTCAGCAGAGGGCCGGGCGCTGGGCTCAAACTCACAAACCAACCGGGAGCCCATGACCTGACCCGAAGTTGGACACTTAACCGACCGAGCCACCCAGGCACTGAGGTTGGCTCTTAAAGCTGCCGCTTGACGTGCATCATTCCCACGTTCGCGCACACACCGGCGGCCAAAGCCGATCGCGTGGCCACACCCCGTTGTGGGAGGCGGGTTGGGAGAGGAGACCACCCCCCCCCACCCCCCGAAAAGAGAATTAGTCTATGAAGAAGGAGAGTACGGATGAATGAAATTCTTTTAAACAAAGGTCTTCACCCTTTTAAGTGGAACAGCGGTTTGTTTCGAAATAAGATGTTGCTTTGAAGTATGTTGCTTTGAAGATGTTGCTTTCTGGAACACCTCACTGCAAACTCACTTCCCCGTTTTTTTCTTTCTCCTTCTAACCCACCTCTGCCAGTCTAGCGGCCCTGTAAAGACAGGGCGTGTGGGCTGTTCTACTCAGGGAGAAGCAGAAACCAGAAACACGCTCGGTGACCCTCTACCCTTGTCTACAGGGCCTGTTGGCCCGGCTCAGTCCACTTGGGGCAGGTTTACGTGCCCGGGTCCTTTCCGTAGTTATTTCTGCATAAGCCTGTGTATGCCCAAGCTGCCCGTGGGCCCGAAGAATCGTCCCTTGTGACTCCCCGCCTTACACAGGCTCCAATTAGACACCACTTAATGGCACCTCCAATTTGACTGCGTCTGTCCCAGATTCCACAATGCATGGGAATTCTCCCAGAGATTATTCCTGTTTTTCCCATCCTCAAAACAAGGAGGGGGGAATAATGCATGATTGAAAACTAGCCACCAAATGTTTAAAAAAAAAAAAATTGCACATGTGTTGCTTTGAAAACTTATTGCACAGCTGGGGGCATTTAAAGAACTTAATTAACAAGCTTTGGCCGCAATGTGCCCCCTCTTTGGGAGGGGAAAAAAATCACAGTTAAGATTTGTCCAATTAAATGATAGGAGAGTTGGTGGATTCAAAGAGAGAGAGAGAGAGAGAGAGAGAGAGAGGTGGGGGGTGGGGGGGGCGGGGGGATGCGCCTCCCATTTGAAAAGATTTTTAGTCTGATGGGAGACCAGTAGTCTTGATTAATTCAGTGCTAAACTTTTCCACAGTTTCCACAAACTCAGAGCACTTAAGAATTTTTAACCCAAATGTAATTATAGGTTTTGATAATCAGGTTTTAGTTAAATAAAGTCCCCTCTTTCCTATAAAATCTGAGGCTGGAATATTCTGTTGTAAAGGAAGCTCCCTCAGACCCCCACTTTTTCTCGCTCCCATGCGGGCGTCCCCCCAAGCCCAGGATGGGCGCCCCGTCGCGGTTTCAGCGGGCCCTGTGCCCCCGTGGGCCCCTTCCTCCATAAAAACCTGTCAGAAATTACATTTGACAACTGCATTGCCGTAAAGGTGACTATAATCTGGGCTGGATTCATTTTTACGCCCTCTTTATTACACTATCCATTCGATTTTAATTTAAGAACGACTTGGAATCCAAACATTCCCGTGGGCCCCTAAAAGTACGGCAGGTCCCACCCCCCAGAGCCCCACGGATAAGTCGGTGCCGCCCGGAATCTCCCATGATGAGCCCAGAGAGGGACCTGGTGGTGGGGGGGGGGGGTGCCAGCTAGAAACGAGTTCCAAATAACAGGGACTGTGACACAGTTCCCGGTCACGCCATTCCTATCGGTCTAGGCTAAGCGCTTGCCTTACAGCACACTAACCTCCAGCCCCCCGGCCCATACCCCCCCACCCCCCCAAAATTGTTATTCTGACATCATTGGCCTGAAAGAATACCCAGTACAGTAGGCACTCTTGGAATGGTGAGTTTTCTGCCTTTTCCAAGGGGGATGTTCAGCCAAGACAAAAATGCGTAAGGGCAGCAGAGAAAATTCATTTGTATAAGCTGGCCCCCCTACTGTGGAATTTTCAATTATATATATCTAATTATGGCTGTCAGTTGATGGATCCAGAAAAGACATTTTGGTGCCCCCCCCTTTTTTTTTTGTCTTTTCGTCATCTCTTCTGTTAGAATGATTATAGCACACTTACACAACTAATTGCCTTACTGCTGATTAGTGATACAATTATGCAGACCCAGCTCCTTGTGTGAACAACCATCTGCCGAGAAAAAAAAGTGACACTATTCAAAAACTATCCATAATTTAACCAATGTTATTCCAATGCACTGAGCCCAGACAATCGTCTGGTCTTCATATTTCATACCCACCCTGGCAAGAGGAGGTTGGGTTTTGTGTGCCCAATTCACCTCTTTAGACACCCTGTGAATCAGAAAGAATGAGGGAGAAGAAAGTACTTCAAATGTCAACCCATAGTGGGGAATTGAAGCGTGGTTAACGTCCATTCCTCCTTTGGGTAATTTTTCTTCAAATTTTATACCACTTGGCAATTTTTTGTTTCCTTTCAAACTGCTGAGAAAGTACAGATGTTTTAACTCCCCAAAGTGGGCTTGGGTTTGCTGGGGCTTTTTTTTTTTTTTTTTTTTGGTGGACTGTTCTCCCCAATTCTTTTCTCTCCTTTTTCTTCATAATGTTAAAAAAAAAAAAAAAGAAAGAAAGAAAAAGAAAAAAGAAGGGGTTGTAAGAGAATGGAAGGGCGCGGGCTGACATATGACGTTTCAATAAAGTGTGTCTTTTGTTCCCTAAGGCCAAGCGTAGGGGATGTCAAACTCTGAGCGCTCAGGGACCACAGAGAGGGCACAGGTGGACGGCTGGATGCTGTTCGCCCCAGGGAGGAAACAAAGAGAGAGACTTGGTCTTTCCCAAAGCGCAGGGCAAGATCGGCCTTGTCTTCATGGGGCAAAGAAAAAGCCGGTGAGAGGCAAGAGGGTTCAAAACCGTGAGGCAAGTGCCCGAGTCCCTTCTAGCTATTTGAAAATGAGACTGCAGGTTGTAAAGGGCAGAAAAGGAAAAGGCCTGAGTGTCCGAGTGGCTGGGTGCCCCTCGCTGTAGATACTGATGGCAAATGGCTTTCTGGAGCAAAGAAGGTGCCGGATGTTAAGGAGAGACACTTGGGAAGGAACCCCAGAGAATCAGCTGTCCACCATATGTCCACCCCACCAGCTGAAAGCAGGCTGAGAAAGGGAGGCCTGGTCCGGAGAGCTGCCTGAGGAGGGGCCTCGTCTCAGCCCTCCGACAGGGGCTTCCTCTCCAAGCACAGCTCCTGAAATCTTGGCATCCCCGGACCTGACAGCCTCCCCCCCACCCCACCCCATCATCCAGACCACAGAATCAGTCTGGTCTCACCCTGGGGCTCCAGCCTGAGGATCAGCTACCCCCACCCCCTTGATTTTCTTTCATTCTCTTCTACTCAGGGCTCTGCAGAAAGTGAAAACCTGGTATTGAGTGTTGTTGTTGGTTTTTTGGTTTTTTTTTTTCCCTTTCATTTGTTTGAAAGAAATTTTAATCTCCTGGTCCCTCTGAACTTCTTTTTTTTCTTTAATGTGCATTTATTTATTTTGAGAGAGAGTGCGCACCTGTGGACAGGGCAGGGGCAGAGAGAGAGGGAGAGGGGGAATCCCAAGCAGGCCCCTTGCTGTCAGTGTAGACCCCGACGCGGCGCTCAGTCTCACGAACCATGAGATCATGACCTGAGTGGAAATCAAGGGTCAGACACTCAACGGACTGAGCCACCCAGGCGCCTCCCCTACCTCTGAACTTCTTAAAAAGAGAGAGAACTTGAGTCTGTCAGGCTGACCCGGGCGTGTGCTCTGAAACAGCAAACGTAGTGCGTGCGTTTGGCCAGTTTGGTTTTCTTGGGTATTTTGTGAAAATAAAATGAACGCTAGCCGTGAATGTCTACGGAGCGCTTCCAGGATGCCAGGCTCTTTTACGCGCAGAATACGATTGCCTCATTTTGATCTTTGCAAAATCTTCCAAGGTAGGTACTTGGATTGTCCCGCCGTACGGAGGGGGATCCTTCATTCATATAGGGTTAAGTAACGGAGGCGGGACACACAGCTAATTGCTGGTAGAAGGAGGATTTGAACCAAAGGCCAGAGCTCTCCAAAGCCAGAGCTCTTAGCCATCAAACACTATCAACATCTCCTCGAGGCCTTAAAGAGTGTGTTTTTGTAGACAGAAGACGTGGTCGCTCTGTTAACCGGAATATCATCCCCATATATCTGCACCATAAAAAGAGAGATTTGAACAGGGTGTTGTGTGGAAACCAATTTGACAATAAATTTCATTAAAAAGAGAGAGAGAGAGAGAGAGAGAGAGAGAGAGATTTGGGAAGCAAATAAACTCTCCTTCCCAAGGAGCCTCTCTCCCGCCTTCTAGCCAATTCTCCCAACTCCTTTTCCAGAGCTTGCATAGACTGAATCGTCTGATAGAGTCAGCTCATAGGACAACCTCATTGTATCTTCAGTTCTTTGATGTTCCACAGCCACTGGTCTTGCCAACCTGGTTGGAGAGTAAGATCTTAGAAGACAAGAATCTTCTTTCCTCCTCCTTGTCCTCTACCTCTCTCTCCTCCTTCTTCTTCCCTCTTTTCTCAATAAGGGTTAACTCAGTGCCAGTTTGGGGTCCACGCAAAGTCCGGCCCCGCTTCTAATCGCCTCACCAAAGTGCTGTGGCTCGATCAATAACCCCAGCTGGAACCGAATGCACTTTGGGTTAATTGATCAGAGGCCAAGTTTCTGCAGCTGATGCTTACTGTGATCACTCTAGTAAAAGGCAAAAGCCTTTACTGGTGGGGAAGGTTGTGTCTTTGGGAAGTGGCAACTCATATGTTGGGGATCCTTGGTAAGCATGGGTCCTTTTCCTTGTCCTTAACTCCTGGCAGAGGGAGGAAGGATTATTGACGGCAAAGTGTACACGTGGGATTGGGTTGGAGGCGGTTCTCACCGGAGTGAATTCTGAAGCGTTCGCCTCATTGAATCTAAGCCCCAGGGATCCAGGCCCTGCTGGGAGCTCAGACACAGCCTGGTGGGCAGACTCTGATGACTGAGAAGCCACACGGGGCTCTCAAGGAGAAAGATCACCAGACTAAGACCCCTACAGATCAGGTGACCTCACCCCGCAGCAAGCTTTAATCTTGTGTCTGAAAGTGTTGGCTCCTCAACCTGGAGCCTTTCCACTAAGAAGAATCGGGAAAAGAGTCCCAAGGCTAGACCTTACGTTTGTCTCTTCCCTTACCTAGACACAGGTTCTGGGATGTCCAAAGTTGCCTGAGACTTTCCTGGGGTCCAGATGACAAATCAGACTACTTACAATGGGCAAGTGGCTCTCCGAATGACACTTGGGTATTTTTTATGTATTGTAGATGGGGAAAAGATCAATGCAGATATTTGGAAGTAAAAGGGGTCTTGGAGGCAGTTAAGTCAATTCTTCACTCAAGGTGGATAAAAATGGAGCCACTAGCCTTCTTGGTTATTGTCTTTGTTTTGTTTTGTTTTGCTCTGTTTTGTTCTCTCCCTTTGTCGTCCCTCATTTCAACTAGAGTCTGGAAGCCTGATTCTTGACTCTTCGTGTTCTACTCCTGGTGTGATAATCAGTGTATCCCAGCTGGCAGAGATGACCCAGCCTCTCCATCCTTCCGTCTAGTCAGGCAACAATTATACATTCATCCGCTTAACCGTCCTCCTACCCACTCGCTCACCCAACTCTCCATCTACCATCAAATTAACTACTATATACCAAGCATTACAATAAGTACAAAAATCAAAAGAGGGAATAGACTCTATACCTACCTTCAAGAATTTTGTGGTCTAGTGGGGATAGGGACCCTGCCACGTAATGGACATAATAATAATAATGTCAAGCATTAAATGCCTTAACAGTTATGTTCAGAATGCTGAAGTCACATAAATAAGATTTATTCAGCACTTCTTATGTTCCCAGCCCCACGCTAAGCTTTTTTACACACTTCTTCTCATTGAAGCCTTACAGTGATCCTATGAGATAGGTGCTATAACTTCTCTCATTTTGCCCAGGAAGGAACTTGTTCCACATCACGTGTCTGTGAAGAGGTGAACTCATTCCTCGAAGCGGGACAGTCTTCATACCTTACGCTATTGACCAGTGGGCTACTCCCCGGGCTAAATGGAATCACTAATGAAGAAAGGACTCAAGAGGAATTTTCAGAGTTTCCCCAGAGAAGGAGACACTTACGCTGGGCCTCGAGGGATCAGCAGGAGGTCACCAAAGACAGGAAATAGAAGAACATTGCAGCCAGATGGAAGACTGAGGAACGGCTGGTGTGTTCAAGAAGCAAGCAGCTCAGCGAAAGTGGAGGGAAGCATACACGGGTGCAGGTCGACTCCCAGGCAACAACAACAAGGGCAGTACTAATAATGACTACATCGTATAGGACACTGGCTCTGGTGGCTGCTGTGGCTGGACATCCTGCCATCCTTACAGCCCTCGTGAGGTAAGTTTCATCCCCCTCATTGGAGAAATTCAAGCTCCAGCATAAATCAAGGTTCTAGCTAAAAAAAGCCTTTAAATTTTTTTTTCAACGTTTATTTATTTTTTGGGGGACAGAGAGAGACAGAGCATGAACGGGCGAGGGGCAGAGAGAGAGGGAGACACAGAATCGGAAACAGGCTCCAGGCTCTGAGCCATCAGCCCAGAGCCCGACGCGGGGCTCGAACTCACGGACCGCGAGATCGTGACCTGGCTGAAGTCGGACGCTTAACCGACTGCGCCACCCAGGCGCCCCTAAAAAAAGCCTTTAAAAGAAGAATGGTCTGATCCCCAAGTTCACACACTCAGGTTAAGAACATGAGCTCTACAGTCAGACAACCTAGGACAAAAATCCTAGCTCTGCTATTTGCTAGTCTTGTGGCTCTGGACCACTAACGAAACCTCACTGGGGCTTCAGTTTCCTCAACCGGGTGGGGATAATCATCACCTTATCCATCTTATCTGAGTACTGTTCAGACGGCTCAATGGGATAATGGCACCACAGGAATCACAAAGTATGAAGCCTGGCGGTGTATTGAATAATGGTCGGCTATTATTGTTATTGTTAAGTTGGGGTCCATTTTTCAGGGACATCTAAGAGCCATTTAAAGCAAGACAAATAAGCATCACGAGAAAGTGAATTCCTGGTTTGATGATAAAGAAGCTCACAGTCATCATCAGTTGAGTCTAGCTCAGGAATTGAAAACGGACAGCTTTCACCAAAGACTTTGTTGGCTCAGAGAAGCTCCAAGCTTCTCTGATGGTTCTGACACAGCTCCCAGGCCCTCCCTTAAACCGCCAGCTCTGGGGCATTTTGACCTTGGCCCAGGGATGATGTGATGGGCCTCTCTGTGCCAGGCCTCAGCCTCAGACGGGAACATTGCCTTATGAGGAAACCCGTGCTCCCTGGACTCCAAGAAATGGTGTAAAGCATACACCTCAGAATGATCCCATGTTAGATGTGAGGGAGCCTGGGTAGTTACATACCAACCCCAGTCATTGTTTCAGAGCTGCTCCTGGGGGCCGTTAATTCCCCCGCACTTCACTTCGGGCCTGCCTCCATGACCAAATGGCCCTCAGAGGGGTTGGAGAAAGCCTCCAGGCCTGGGGAGCAGGGAAGGATACTTGGAAGACAGCTAGCACATGCTGGAAGAGGAAGATCCCGGAGATGTGAAGAAGCGCTGAGGGCACGCCTCATTAACCTTCTTCAAACAAGACTTTTCTACATCAGCCCATTGATCCAGAGGACAGCCGTCAGGCAACCTCAAGCATCATATAAAGTCCTTATGCCGTATTATGAAAAGCCTTCACCCAGAATGTCTTTACTCATAGGCACAAATATTAATAAATGCCAACGATGGAGGAGGATATCAGGAGAAATAAAAGGAGCTACCTCGTGACGTAGAAATTTCTACTTGGGTGCAGGGGTGGATGAAACAGGGAATGGGTGTTGGGGGGAGGGGACTTGTCACGGTGAGTATCAGGTGTTGTGTGGTCGTGTCGAATCACTATATTGCGCACCTGAAACGTGTCGAATCGCTATATTGCACACCTGAAACGAATATAACACTGTACGCCAACTAACAGCGATTACATAAGAACTTAAAAAAAAACAAAAAGAAATTCTACTTCTCGGAAATTTGCCTCCATGAATACATACGCCCAGCCTACGTACAAAGACGTAGGCGTAGGGAAGGTAAATTGTTACCTCGCTTGTAACAGACAAAAAATGGAAACAGCCAGCTGCCCATCAGTAGGGAAGGGCTGTGAAATCTGCAGGTATTGCAAAGGGCGATAAAGATTTGCGTATGTTAACATGGAAAATTTTAAGACGCAAGTGAAAAAATTTTGCAGAACAATATGCAATCGTGGTTACCATTGATATAAAGGCCATGTACATGTAATGTATTAATGTATTACTGTACAGAATAGCATGTATATACGTGTTGATATATGCTAAAAGATGGGAGAAACATTTCAAAAGATAATGGGGCTTATTTCTGGACCAAGAATAGAAAATGGTTTAAGGGGGGGACTTTCTTCTTTTACCCACTGTAGTGCTGGAATTATTTACTGTGAACATGTATTCATGTACTATTTGTATAATCAAAAACATGAGCGACAGCTGACATCTTTCCACTAACCCAGAAGACCTTTAAGAGGCGATCAAAGCAGAAAGATCAACTAAAACCTCGTAGGCGTCTAGGTCATCTGGCGTCGGAGAGGTGAACATATACCTTCCTGTCTCCCGAGGACATCGTTACAATGGAACACAACGTGATGATTGTATGCCCATTCCTATCTCAGGGGAAGATTGAAATACTGTCAGAATCTCCGTTGGGAAGACAGAGGATCATGGGATGTCCATTCAGAAAAAACAGGCAAAGAGTTTAAGAATAAAGGACTGGATACTGAACGGACTGCGTTCAGCTGCATATAACATTTACTTACGTAGACCGGATATTTGCCCAATAATGCCAGGGGAGGGAGGGGTTACTGTGTGAACTTCACACCTGGGGCTTTCCTGAAGGACACAGACTGAACTAAATAGATGGTATTGCATCCAGTGATCCGCCGTAAATGTTTAACAGCTGGCTCTGGGGGTAGGCAGGGAGGGGACACCCTGACTTGTAGGGTTTCTGATTTTCACGGTGAAGTTATTCCTCCCAGTGGTTGGTTCCAAGGTGGGAGCTGAGAAAAGACACTCACTAGCACCCCATTCTACGGACGGGTACAGATATTATAGATACAAATTACTTTAGGGGAGAACTTTGTGTACCACCGACGAAAGGTAGGAAACCAATGAAGAAGTGATACGTTGCGAGTATTGTCACCTTCGCTGTGAACGTAAGTCATGTGATTGTAAGTTTATAAAATTTAACTTTTAGTAACAGTTGTATTTAAACCCCGGTTTAGAGAACCCCTGCAATTTTGACACTTGGGTCTCAGGCTGGTAGGGGCACACAGGGGCACTGAAGGAACTCACAGATTTCTATCTGGAACATTTCCACAGAGGATACTTCAAGGAAGGGGCCAACTAGATGCTAATCAGAATTATAGAAAACACCGTGTTTGGCTGTAGAAATATAAACAGACAGATTGTGTTTTCACAGCCGCCTGACACAAGTTTTGGTTGGGAGCAATGCTCCCTAATTCCCCCAAGCAACTTGTCTGAGCTGGTAAGAAATATGATTTCCCTTCTAGTGGGGAACAGATTTGACTTTTGAGACCTGACAGTGGAAGGAAATTCATACTGTATCAAATGCTAAAATGCCCTGCCTCAAAACACTCTCAGAGCTGGGTTCTTATCTAACCAGCAAGCAGAATGCAATCGCTGTTCTTGCAAATGCACTCAGATATTTTTTTTTCCTTTATTCAGTTTTTCTAGAACGAGGATCCTTTAGTATGATTGTCTCTCCAGCAAATATTATTTCTTTTTAATTTTTACTTTGTGATCACTATATTTACTTGGACGTTTCAAAAGCGGGGGTGATACCCTTTGGCTATCTAAAAATGGAGAGCAACCAGCGCTAATAATGCCATGTTAGCTCGTTTGTAAGATGGAATGAAAGGGTGCTGAGCCCCCCCGGGTGGCTTAAGGACCATTTTGCCTCTCCAAGCGGATGGATTTTTGATCCACATTTTTATGCAGTTGAAAACATAAGCAGGAAGGGGACGGAGTGAGACCCCAGCACCTGGTGCATTCCTGGTGTCTGATAAATGCCAGGTTTATTGCTAAAGTAGGATGAATAAATACTAATGAAATCACAGCCAAGCTCGGGCCTCCACTCATTTATTTCCTACCCCCCAAAAGGAACACAAAACAGGGAACTCAAGTCAGGCATGACCAAACCTGAAGAATTTGACTGTGGAGGAGGCTTGGGGGAGGGGGGGGCGGTTGGGTGGGGTGGGGGTGGGAAGAGAGGTTGAATCTGGCCTGATTTTGGGGAGGAAGGAGCCGCGCGGCTGGCCAGCTCAGTGCAGTCTTTCATGAATAAACACTCTAATTGGGGACATCACAGATAATGGGTCTGACTTCTTTCACTGGAGGGCCGGATCATGATTTGCTAATTGGATATCCCTGGGGTGGTGGAGGCCCCCTCACTGGCCCTGAGTGATTACTAGTTAATGGGGTTTTAGAAGTTCCTATTCCAGGCCGATAAAGGGAGCCACGCTAAGGAAAAGGAGCCAGCACCCTTCCCAGAATGGCACTGGGAAGGACGCCCGGTGTCTGGGAAAACACTGGGTGGTACCAGGTTTCAGGGGTGCACCAAGCCCAGCGTTGCCTTTTTGAGCTGGGCGCCCACCCCAGTCAGCACCCCAATACTGACCCCTTCTCTACCAGGGTATTTGATCCAGGAAATAAAGCGCCCTCCCCCACCAGACCTCCTTCACCACTGCCTTTGGGCTCATTTCTTTGCAAAGAACAAGTACACAGAAAGCAGGACTCAGGGGGCCAGCAAAACCCCAGGGGTGACTTTTCATGTAAAGGGTAGAGAAAGTTTCTTTGCAGTCTCTGGATTTGACCTAGAGCGAGTGAGGTTGCCACCATTGTTCAAAGTGGGTGCAGTGACCAGGCAGGGGTGCTTCCGATCCAACCCCCTACAGGGGGATGTTGGCGCCCAGAGCAGAGGCCACGGGGGACGGGGCTTCCAGAACACAAAGCTGGCTGACGTTTCAGAGGCGGTCTCTGGCCGGTCCTTTTCTTGGGCCACGCTGGAGTCTTTGGCCTCTCCCAGCAAATCGCCTACGGGGCGGAGGGAAGGGAAATCTCGGAGGAAAGACAGAAGAGAAAAAAAATAGATGCAAAGGGGTCTTCCTATACCAAAACTCAAGCACACTCCTTGTCGCCCTCGAAAGCTCTCAGAAACCACTCGCGCTGCGGCTCACTCTGCCCCACAGAACAGGTTCTCTTCCCACAAGAAAGCAAGACTTCCTTCTTTTAAAAAAAAAATTTTTTAATGTTTATTTATGTTCAAAAGAAAGAGAGAGACAGAGACAGAGTGTGAGCCAGGGACGAGGAGAGAGAGAGGGAGACACAGAACCTGAAGCAGGCTCCGGGCTCTGAGCCATCAGCACAGAGCCCGATGCGGGGTTTGAACTCACGAGCCGGGAGATCATGAGCTGAGCCAAAGTCGACACTTAACCGACTGAGCCACCCAGGCTCCCTAGAAGACTTCTTTCTTGATGGAACCCATGGTCTATAGACTGTTCAGCTTAGATGCTTTCATGGGCAGTGACCTTCTCAGTTAATCCCTGGCCATCAGTCTTGTTTATGGAGGACGGGACTCTTCCTGGGCCTCAACGATCAGTCTTGTCAAACTGTCATTTCGCTCATGTGCAGAAGACTTGGGATGCCCTGAGGAAATTGTTCCTGGCAATGAAGACGGGCAACTCCAGTGCTCCAAAAACTGAGGGCGACACCACCCTGGATGAAGCTTCAGCTGCCATCCATTCCCAGCGTGTGAGCCCTGTGTGAGCAGCTGAGTGCTGACATTATGAAATAAACTTGCATCAGATAATATCTACCATCAGCCAGACGCTTTTCCGATGCTAGACTCTGTGCTATGGATTGTTCCTGTAGTGCCTCATTTAGTCTTGCCAAGAGCCCACAGAGGTAGGCACGGTAATTATCTCCATTCCGGATGGGAACACTGACTGCTTAAACTGTCTTGAGTTCACACCCTGAGTAACAGGCAGACCTGAAACTTGTTGCCCCCCAAACCCTCGTCCTTATCCCCTGTGTCACAAGCCCTTCCTTGAGTTTCACCCTCTTCAATATTTCTTTCCTGAAGACAGTTGACAAGATGGCCGGTGGTCTGGAGTCACCATGCAGAACAGCAAGGAACCTGATTTTATTTTTGTAGAGACAGTATGAATAGATGCCTAACAAAGGGTAGATTCCTTCTTGGTGGTCTCTAAGAACCGTACCCTCCTTTTTCTGGATGCAGTGATAACTGGTCGCTTCCCAGAAAACTGAAATGACCACGTTGATCCGCAAAGCAAAAAGCCTCGCTGATGACTCTGGGCGAATTACTTAAGTGCTCGAGGACTGACTTTCCCGCTGCATAAAATGACCTAGAGGAATACATGTCTAAGCTTCCTCCAAGCTCCCTATCGACGTATCAAGAATTCTGTATGCGTTACAAGAAAGGAGTTTGCTATCTCCCATGTGGGACTTCGGCCATAGCAAAAAGAATCAGTCATAGAGCGGGGGGGGAGTGTGGAGGGGTGTAAGGCTCATATTTCCCAGCACCCGCGTGTTTTTTTCTTTCTCCTTGCTCTCCCTCTCCTGGTGCTCGTCCCTGTTTCCTTGAGCTATCTATCTCCTGGCATCCCTGGTACAGCTGCATCTGGCTTATTTGTTATTCATGAATTAACATGTGTTTTGCATGCATTTGCCTTTTGACAACTGTTCCCAAGTACATCAGAGTGTAGCAACAAGGGTCTTCATGTTTGATCATGTACACCATCAGTCAAAAATGTTTGAACGCGCATCCCAAACTAGGTGTTTATGGGCACCTATCGGCATTAAACAGTAGACACGGATATGCATGTTCTAATAAACATGAAAGCAGAAAGTAAAAATTCCGAACATATTTGTGCCACAGCCTGTGGATCATGTGGGGCCAAATGGCCTCTTTTTTAAAAATCCCCCGTGTCTAGAATGGGGGGAGGGCCTCCGTGACTTGGGACTGAGATGGAAGATAATTGAGAATGAACACTTGTTACAAAGAATCTATGACCCAAGGGTTTCTAGACATGCAGTGAGAGAGTAGGGGAAAGAAGGCAGGCCTCACTCCTTGAAGGGGGGCCAGACACCCAGACATTTATGGGAATTCTACTAATTGTTAACCTCTATTTATTTGTTGGCATCTAAGGGCCAAAGACCACCCGTGTTCTGCCAGTTCATCTCGCCATCCTACAACCTAGAGGCAATCTTTTTTTTTTTCAACGTTTATTTATTTTTGGGACAGAGAGAGACAGAGCATGAACGGGGGAGGGGCAGAGAGAGAGGGAGACACAGAATCGGAAACAGGCTCCAGGCTCTGAACCATCAGCCCAGAGCCTGACGCGGGGCTCGAACTCACGGACCGCGAGATCGTGACCTGGCTGAAGTCGGACGCTTAACCGACTGCGCCACCCAGGCGCCCCTAGAGGCAATCTTTTACACCTCGTTACAACCCGAATCCCTCGGGGAGATGTTGCATCAAGCGGGATTAGCTCTCTTCATCAGAGTTGCCAAGTATGAATTTGACAAATAGAGACAATGGTGGAGAGGAGAGAAAAGTGTCCTAAGACCCAGAGAAACTAAGAGGAGAGTCCCGAAAAGCAAACCTCAGGGACGCCCAAGGATGTGATCCTGGTCCGTCCTTCAGCAGGTACTACCCCAGAATCTGATGGAGGGACAGAAGCATCGGCCCCGGAAATGAGAGCTTTTCTTCCACGCCTTTGGGCGTGGTTGAGTTCCCTGAACTTGAGAAGCAAATGGGGTCTGCCTTTGTGCCCTGAACCTTGAAAGTCTCTAATTCCTCCCGAGTGACTAGGAGACGACTGGACACCCCCCGCTCCCCCCGGATTCCCTCCAATACCTCCAGCTCCTGCCCTAGTGACCTCCGTAACACCATACAGTTGGCATTCTGAGACGTGTTAAGGGAGGGGCATGCAAAACATATGCTAATTAATGAATACTAATAAGGCAGATATAGCAGGAATGAGGATGTCTGGAGATAACTCAAGGAGACAGAGACAGGCTCAGGAAGAGAGAGAGATGCAGAGAGAAAGTGAAGACGCCAGAGACCCAGGGAGGCACAGAAGGGAAGAAAGAGCTTTTGCCTGCCTTGCTTGGTGGAGAAAACACAACAGAAAAGAGAGAAAAAAAAAAAAAATGGGCAGGGAAAGCATCTTCCTACTGAGCAAAACTACAAGTCAAAGTTCAATATGGGTGTGACTCAATTCAAGGGACAGATGTTAACTTGGACTCTGCCGTGAAATAATAGTGATAGGAAGGCATTTCTTACACGCCGAGCTCTGTTGACGCGCAGAAAACCTCATGCAAGTTATCGAATGCTCACAACATCCCCAGGAGGTACGCACTGCTACGATCATCCCCATTTTACAAATGAGGAAACTGAGGCACGATGCCGGCAAAGTCGCCATCCAGCCCAGTGTCACGGGGCGAGCGGGTAGCAGGTCTGGGGATGGTGCTGAGCGGCTGGGCCTCCGGAGTCTGCCAGCCTACACAAGAAGCTTCTCCACCAGCTGCAGAGGACCCACGTGTCCATCCTGGGACAGACAGCTCCCTTCACTTTATCACTTTATTTTTTTTCCTGCTGAACTAGTATATAGCGGGCACTTTGATGCTATGAAACGGCCACTCAACTGGGAGGCAGTGTGCCCGTCTCTCAGCCTCTCCGGGCTTCAACTCCTGGGGACCAGAATTCCTTCTTGAGGCATCCCTGGTATATTGATTAGCCATAGCTGGTGGAGGACACGCTTAAGATGGGGTTAAAAAAATTCATCTCAGCATAAAGTAATATTTGAGACCGGTTCATTTAGGAGACTAATATTCCCTCCAGAAACACCGAGATTCATCATACATGGTAAATATTTGTTTGGACAATTCTTAAATCGAGGATCATTTGATTGATAGATAATTGTTTCCAACGTCAGCTGAAGACTCAGCTGTCGCTGCCACATCACGAATTGATGTGTTGTTATCTTTTTCTGTTTTCTCGCTTCCTCTCCTACTTCTCGAACACCCCCAGAACATGGTTTTCTCATGACCAGCTCTAAGGTTGATTTCTTCACGAAGGAAGAAAAGAAAAACACATATGGCACCCGTTTCGTCTCCAAGGGACGCAAGGTGTTGGAAACCCCAGAGGCAGGGGTTGGGGGGGCCGGGGTTTCAGGAGGTGAAGATCTACGAGGGGTCCCTGAGCCAAGCTCTGCTCCTCCACCCCCACCCCTGTGGCCGTGGAAACTTAGAGTGCCCTCCCTCCCTCTCCCTAGCCCCCCTGTGTCTGGGTGAGACCATGGAGACCCAGATGGAAGGTTGCTCTGCGATGTCCTGAAAATGTCCATGTATGTGCCCTTTGCACGCCCCAGCCTAGGGGGCCTAGGCGTCAGAAGATGGAACCCATAGGGGTGCCTGGGTGGCTCCGTCGGTTAAGCGTCCGACTTCAGCTCAGGCCATGATCTCGCGGTTTGCGAGTTGGAGCCCCGCATCAGGCTCTGTGCTGACGGCTCAGACCCTGGAGCCTGCTTCGGATTCTGTGTCCCCCTCTCTCTCTGTCCCTCCCCCTGCTCGTACTCTTTCTCTCTTTCTCTTAAAAATAAATAAAACATTAAAAACAATTTTTTTAGAAGATGGAACCGATGAATATAGATAGGTTAAGGTCAGGAAAGCATCCTGGGCCTGGCCTTTCAAAAATCATGTTAATTTTTAATCAAGAAACAGAAGGAATAGAGAAAGCATTGATCGATTAGTCTCCAGCAGAGATAGCGACCGGATAAAAAGAACAATCTTCTGTTTGCATTAAGCACATAGGTCTGATTCTTATTAGACCTGTTTACTAGATTCTTATTAGACCTGTTTACTTTCAATTCCCTGGCCTACAGGTCAGTGCTTAGTTCCATGGGTCCTTTACCAATAATAAATATGATTGTTACGGCTAATTAACACAGCTATCTGTATTCTCATTTACTCCTTACTTCTGGAAAAGTGAGTGACCAGAGGGAGGAGGGGGGGAAAAAAAAAAAAAAAGCTAGATTCTCTTAAAGGTAATTTGTTCAAACACTTCCCTCGTTCCCTCGTTATTTTTTTTTAATAATAAGTTTTAAAATCTATTATTATAGAGTAATTGCTCATCAAATTTCTTTTTTAAAAGTCAAAGCAATTTTCAAATTATAAAGAACTTCTCAAATGTGTCTAGATAATTATGAGGCTGCATTTTATATAGCTCCTGTACCTCAGGAGGCTGCAAGGCCTGCTGTAATCTTTGCCTTTGGAGCCCAAGATTGCATCAACTGTGTTCACGTGTAAAGCCCCATGTGACGCATGTTAAATATACAGCAAGCAGTTCTGGGGTTACAGATACATACATTCGGAAATTATCGATTAACTTCCTACACTATCAGCTGTCAGGACCAGCATAAATTATTTTCCCCCAGTTGAAGTACCAAGGATAACCCTGTATAATAGATAGATAGATGATAGGTAGATACATAGATACATAACTAATAGATGACAGATAGATAGATGATAGATAGACAGACAGACAGACAGGCAGACAGGTGAGCTATGACTTCAACTAGCTCATCCCTTCTTGAGAAAGTGAACGGATTCAAGGCCTGGGGAGAGCTAGAATCTCCAGGAGGGCTCTGGCCATCAGCAAGACAGCTACCTCTCAGTTTGGGGGCAAGACCTTTGTGGTTTTTAGCCGTCTCCACAGCTGTCTCACCAAAACCGAAAACCAAGAGCCGAATGTGGTGCTGAGGCTCCTTGCCACCATTTCAACCCAGAGGAACGGCATCCGAGCAATTCTGATTTTTTTTTTTTAAGTGTGTATGTAGGAAGCAGAATATCTGTGGGTTTTCCTTAAAAATTAAAGTAAAGGACACTTTTGGAATCCCTAGGGTGGTGAATTGCTTCTAGGAAGTAATGGAGAACTCTGTGAAAATGTGAGGATTTGTGACATTGATCACGTGTGTGTGTGTGTTCACACACACGGGCAATGGGACACACACACATTCCGTGCACATCGGTCTCCCTTTTAACATTCAGTCCTCGAGTGCAGGTTGTAGTTTGGAGCGCTCGCGTCCTGGGACCTCTGGGACACGGCGGGGGCCCTTGGTCATCTACCAGCTGCCTCGCTAAGACACCTACGCAGAGGAGACACCTAGAGCGGCAGAGAAAATAGCCTGGTTTACTTTCCACGGTGCTTCTCCTCCTTATTCTCCCCCCCCCACCCCCCCCCACCCCCAGTACAGTTGCCGGCTGTGATCTGCTGCCTTTCAACTTGGAATAAAATACATTACTTATGCAGTGAATGTTTTTAATGTAACAAAGCAAAGGAATAAAAATGCCTCACAACAGTTTTATTAAAAACAAATTCCCACAGTAAATACATATACGCTCGGTTTCTGGGAGCAAAACAGCCAAGGACATCACTGCTAAGTGCTCTGGGAAGTGCTTATAAATTACTTGAAATAAAAAACATTGTTGCCTGGACATCAGGGATGAAATGGTGCAGTTTGTAATAAATTAACACAGAACTTTACTTCCCCTCCTCGAACAAAGCAGCCATTTGTCTGAATAACCCACATTCAGCTGTGAGTTATATTTCACAACACTCCAACTGCATTCATTTGCAAATTATTCTGCAGTTTTAATGCTCAAGTTTTAAATACCTTAAGAACTAATAAATAAAGCAAAGTAGAGCAAACAGTTGGCTTGTAGTTTAAAAACTGCCCTAATTTCTGCTTTTCTTTCGGCTTTTCTCCTTTCAAAGTTATTTATTTATTTATTTATTTATTTGGTAAATGGCATAAAGTTTCTTTAAACTACATTAAAAGAAGTAAAAAGGCTAAAATGTATTGGGGGGGGGAGGGCACGGTATTCACACCAGAGAGAAGTTTCCATAATTCCATTAACTGCGAAGGTATTTGACTAGTACTCATTTTCCATTTTTAAGACTCTGTTTCCACCAATACTTTAATTTCGTGACAGAATAATTTATAACTATCTTTGAGGGTTTTCCCTTTTGTGTGTAACTTTTGTCTGCTAGTCTTGGAATCGGTTAGATTTTTGCCCCCCCCCCCCACTAGACTTTGTCCAGAAAAAAAAAAAAAATCTCAAAAGAGAAGTCATGTCACTTCCCTTGAATTATTTTGATTATAAAACAAAAAGTCTGCAAGAAAACTCTTTTCAAACCTGTTCTGTAAAACAAAACGAACCGCTTTCCAGGTTCTTGAAAGAAAAATTTGATAGAAGCATTTATAGATTCAATTTGAGGTTTGAAGGTTATTTTCCTGGCCAGGAGAGGAAAAAAGAAAAAGGAAAAAAAAAAAAAAAGAGAGAGAAAGGCTGGTTTCCTTGTGCGGAGTTACTGGCTTTGTTGGATTTCTTTGCATTGTTTTAAATAAGGTCCTCTGTAGCCAATTGCACTGGATGAAAGTAATGTCACCATTTTCAGGAGGCGATTTGGGGAGGAAAACTCTTCAGAAGCATATTATTTTCAGAAAAGTGCCTTATAAAATATTTTTATAAAGTAGGAGTTGAAATCACTTAAAAATCACTCTCTTTTATAAATCTGTTTGGAGAAAGCTCTTTTGATCCCCTCTTTCTTCTGATCCTCATCTTTTATTTTGCTTAGAGGTAAACAACATTTGCCTCCTTTAAACAGCGGCATTTGACATTGTGGTTCTTAAATAGTTTCCCAGTCACCCTGTGGGGATTCATCACAAGGAATAAAATAAGGATACTTTGCATCCAAGACTTTTATCACCTCCCAGAAAATGTTTGTTGTTTTTCCCTCTAGGTTTTTCTTTTTCTTTTTTCTTTCTTTCTTTCTTTTTCTTTTTCTTTCTTTTTTTTTTTTTTTTACACCCTCCCACCCCTACCTCCACCCGGAGCTGCGGGGGATTGTTTTAGGACATTTCAAAGCCTTTTGTGAAGACACCAAAGTCCTTCTGGGGAGAATAAGAAATGCTTGATTACTTGCACTGCAAAATGGGAGATATTCACAAATTCCCTTTTAATTAAGATGTCTAAATAGCCGTTGCTTTGGAGAGAGAGCTTTCCAAACAGTTTAAAAGTAAGGAAACATTTAGAACTGCAATAGATACCCCGACCTCTCCCCGACCCTGGGGGGGAGGCGGCTGTCACCTGGGGGAGGTAAATGAACAGGAGTGACTCCAAGAGAGTCAGAGAGGGAGGGGTATCCAAATCGGAGGCAGGGACCCAGAGGTAATCGGGAGCACTACAGGACCCCAGGAATGCCAGGGGCTTCAGTTAACAGAAAACCGCATCTGTAGTTAGTCAGGTCTTTTCTGCAAATGCACACACCTTTGTCATTTAAAAAAAAGCAAAGCAAAGAAAAATCACTCAGTGATTACTGGTTTGATACTATCTGCTTCTCTGACCATCCAAGCCTGATTAAGAGCATTTGCTTAGGCCCTAAAGACTTCATAGCTGGCCACCCATCTGGTGTTAGGCTTGAGTCCGTGAAAATCCCTCAGCTTAGCACTGAATATTCTTTTTAAAGACGTTTAAGTAAAAGGGCTGACATTAGCATATGTTCCCCCCAAGTGTCCTGTTGAACTTTTCTGCCGGGCATTACCCCACCACGGGCTTTCTGGATGGTGTCCAATGAGAGATTGGCTTGGAACTGTAAAATTAGCCATCTGCCTATTAAAAATGTAACCAGCTGCATCCGATGAAACACAGTGACTATTGAAACGAACTCATCCGGGAGAGAACTCGCGTCCCCTGCTTGGACATTTTTCCAATCCACTGCTGGACTGAGACACTCCACAAGCAAAAGCCTCCGTCCTTGTCCGGAGGAAAACGGCGTGACTCGAGAAGGCAGAAGAAGGCTTCCGGGTTTGTTAAAGTTCTGGCATTTCTCAGGTTCGCCTGGACCCTGAGTGCAGAATCCTCTGTTTCTTTGCCACTTGTTTAAAACACCTCCCTCTCGCAGCAACAGACAAAATACGAAAGAAACAAGCAAGTCCCCGATATCCGTCCCTTCCTTCAAGACGCTGTGTTCAAATATTCCACATCCAGTCCTGGGGATTTCTCATAAACCTTAAGCTCCAAGCCTCAAATACTCCGAGCAGCACACGAGAACTTAAAACAGAGAGCCGGGGCCATAATTACTCCTCCAAGAGCTACCCTTTCCGCAGATATTAGGCGTTCTGTATTTACTACAAGGTCTGTTTATTAAAAATGAGAACTTTCAATAGCTTGCGCTAGTTTTTCTAAAGCCTAATGGAGCATTAAAAAATAATTCATTACCTAATTAACAAAACTGTGTTTATTTACAGTATGGAAAATGTTTCTATCAGGAAAATAACACACCATCACACAGCGTTGTGTTGACAGCAAAACAGCTGCAGTTTCATTTACTAAATGATGAGGGGAAATCAAAGGAGGTTTAAACAGCTACTTCTCTGCCTCTGATGCTTTGCTTTCCTCTCCCCGGGGTCACAGACACCGGGATGCCCCTTGGGAAGCTGGAAGTGCTCTCAGAGGCGCTCAGAACAGTCGTCTTTCTGCCGTTGTGGAAGTGTGGGTGTCACAAATAGCCTGGACTTAGTGCCAGCTGAAACCGAGGGGTCCAGACCCACATCCTAAATGTAACTGTGTCGCAGTCACTCAGAGCTGTTAGGCTGAACCATACGACATTTTCTTCTTTGTCCAAATGGGTCAAATATTGACAGCTTCGTGTCAATTATCTCCCTTGTAAACTTAGTATCTTCTCTCTCAATCTCTCTCTCTCTCTGCCTCTCTCTCTCTCTTTCTTTATTTTGCCATGGGTAGGACTTTTGCAAACATACATCAGCTGATACTGAATGAGTATTAATTGACACATTTAAAGCGAGTGACTAGTAGTTGATCCATTTCCCTGTTAGATTATTTGATTTTAAAATGTATTTTGTTAGGTTGATTTTCCCAGTAAATCTCTCCTCTCCACTGCCCCTGCCAGAAACCTCTCAAAAGGCAGAAGGTATTCTGTTGGTCTGTAGGTTTAATTTCTTTAGCATCACCCCAATAGGAAATCCTAAGAAAAAAGAGATGGTGAGACGTACAATTCAGGTGGGTGTGTAAGTTGCAACCTCTCAGGAGGAAAACTTAGAGCTGGAGAAAATCATCATAGTAACTCCAGCAACAATGCCTGCAAAATGTGATGTTTTGAGACTTTGTCCTCCGTTCACTTAGTCCTAAAGCTTAGAATGACCCCAGGAATTGCAAAATGAGCAAGGAACAAAATGATCAGTTTTCCTCCTAACACCCGCGTGTAGTCTGAGTGTCTTTGTTATAAGTAAGCTATACAGAGGCTACCCTTGCTGCCTCTTTACGATAGAATCCTGGATGTGTAACAGACATAAGGAAATTTCCTGTAGTAACCTCACTGGTTTTAGATGCAAACAAATTTTAAGGACTTTAAGTCACATAGAACAAACAGAATATATCACAGTTCTGTTTAAAATTAGATGAAGAAGAAAGAAAAAAAAAAGCTAGTTCAGCCAATCTCACTTACCAGCCAGAATTGTTTTAGGCATGTCCCTCTGGATTTATATACAGAGGGTTGTGTCATTTATATCTATTCACTCACAACACTGATATCTGTTGTGCAATTATCTGAGTGCGGCCATATAGTGGTATTAGGGGTTGAGTGTGGACTTTGATTTGGTTCCCTGTAGGGGCACAGGGCTGGGGGACTGTCCACACAACCTCAAATCATTTTCCCTCTCCATTAGCTCCAGATTGAGGTATATTGTCAACGCAGGCTACCAGCTGTCTCTGGTCTTGCATCAGAGTTCCTCTTGATCAGGAACTTGGAAACTACTTAGCAAATGTGCGACCACAACCCCGTCTGTGATCTTGGCAGACATTGCTAGTGGATCGCAGAAGTGGTCCTGACTCCAAGCACAGTCTCGGAAGGGTTCTCAACACATACTACAAATCAATCAGAATTGGCTCGCAGATGAAGCCCTGCAAGTTGAAACTAACAGACCCACATGGCGATTAAATCAAGGACTCCGCTCCCACTTTGTCCAGTGTGGCCTCAATTAACTGCATCCTAACTGATCAGCTCCTTCAATTAAACAGGTTTGTTTTTCTTTTGGCTGTTCTCTCTATATAGGAGAAAGAGATATATGAAAAACAAACACACACAAAAAAGCAGCACATATAGAGGAATTATCAGGACCTATAACCTTCGAGGCTATTTCCTGTGATGAGGCCACAATGCACCCATTTGCACCCACCCTGCCCCAGGCCCGGACAGTCCCAAAGGTGTTTAGACTGACAACTCACAACGTAAACCAGGTTTGTTTCTCCCAATTATACCTCACTCCCTGTAGATGCAGACCTATCAGAAAGAGTAAACAAACAAACAAACAAACAAAAAATACTGAAGGAATTAAAAACTAAAACCAAAAGCATTATTTGAAAGGATTCATATCCTCGAATGTTACTAGCATTTTGGACTATGGAGATAATGTTCTAATCGATGTTCTGGGAGGGTACATCCCTGCATAGGACCTTCCATAGCTCCCTATTGCCCACAAAATAGGTAGCCCAGGCACTTCTCTGGGAAAAAGACAATACGCTTTGTCAATCTTTCTCTCTTACAGTTTCATGCCTCCACCCCCCCCCCTCTATCCTATTATTCAACCTCTGTAAAGTATTGACCTGCACTGTTTTCTCAGACCCTGTATCCTTGTGTAGACCGTATTCCCTGCCTGGCATATGCTGTGTTCTCTCCCTGGTTAAGTCCCACTTATCCCTCCAGCCCCAGTTTGAATATTAGCCTCATCTGTGCCTGAGTCGCATTGTTCTCTTCTCTAAGTATAACTGTTTAACTGGTCTGGGAAGCAGCATGAGTATGAGCCCAGGCCCTGGAGCAAGACCCCGGAGTTGGCAAGCCTCGCTGTGCACAGGCTAGCAGTGAGTCTGTGGGCAAGCCATTTAACCTCTCTGTGCCTCGGTTTTCCCATCAGTAGAATGGGGATGATAGCAACTAATAGAAGATTAAGCGGGCAGACACATGTCATGTGCTTCCAGGGGCAAATGAATAGTGTCAGGAAATGTTAGCTACTATTTTCTATCCTAATATTCAACTTCCGTGTCTGGGAAGCATTCCCTCCACCCCGGAGTACGGACACCTTCCCCTGCTCATCCTTAGACTCCCAATTCCTTAGCCCGGAGCCAGAAATGGTGTGGGCCCCCAGCCGAGAGGGTTTCTAAGTAACTGGTTACGTGAAGAATAAGAGAATGGGGAAGGTGAGGAAAAGGTCGGAAGGGCGGCAACACAGAGAATACATGCATCGTGCGAATACACGCATATTATAAAAAGTTGCTGAAAAGACAGCTGCTTAGACACGAAACTTACATGCAGTCATGCATCAGCGGGAAGCACAGAATTACGGTGTGTGCGGGGGGGGGAAAAAGCCCTCACTGGGCTTACTGCTTTTCACCCCCCATGGTGACGATAGGAAGCTGGGTGCAACCTGATGCCACACGTATAGTTTCCTTATCAATCGATACTTGGGTTGCCGGAGATCCAAGCCGCCCCTGGTCAAGCCAGGGGAGAGCAAGGGTAGCAGGGAGTCTAGATGAGGGCAGCAGCGTCCCGTGTGGCAGGAGGAGGGGCGGTTCTGTCTGTGGGGTATGCCCCCCATTAAGGCACAGGCTCTGGGTTTGTACCCCAGCCACAAAGTTGATCAGCCAGGAAACCCTGGGCAAGTCACTAAACCTTTTTGTCTTCAGTTACCTTGTCTATAGAATAGGGATAACGTGGGCATGACCTCCTGAGGTTGTTGTGAAGTGAAATGAGATAATCCCAGTAAATCCCTAAGCGCAGCACAAAATACGCACTTCATTATTCTCAAAGGGACCATCTCAAAGGGGACTTTAGAGGCTGGCTTGGTGGGGCCCCGGTGAAAGGAACTTTCCAGATACGAAGAGATAGGCTAGGACGCGGCAGAGTGAATTTGACACTCAGTGGCAAGAAGAGAGTGTGCTCTCTTCTCTTCCCTGTGTTTGGATTGGCTTTTAAAACAGCACAACCCCCACTAACCTGAGTCGCAACACTGCGCTGAAATGTTACTCCCAGGATTTGACATTTCCTTATTCTTCCTGCCGCTGTTTTCTCCTTTGTTGCTTTGAAAATATGAATTAATGATGAATACTAATGAGCCTCGTGACAAGGCTAGACTCCACTAACGTTGGGGGCTTCAAGACTCATGACACTTCCAGGAACGGAAAGCGGAAGGAATCCCTTCCCTGATTTCCAAACCCACATCGCCCAAATACTCACTTTCTCTCCCTTTCCTCCTATCCAATTCCTTTCTTTTAAAAATTTTTAAAAGAATCTTCATGAAAGCCTCATGAATGAGACTTTGATCCTGTTCATACGATTTTATGTGTCTACCTGGAGTAGACACAGAATTGCTTTTTTTTTTTAATTTTTTTTTCAACGTTTTTTATTTATTTTTGGGACAGAGAGAGACAGGGCATGAATGGGGGAGGGGCAGAGAGAGAGGGAGACACAGAATCGGAAACAGGCTCCAGGCTCCGAGCCATCAGCCCAGAGCCTGACGTGGGGCTTGAACTCACGGACCGCGAGATCGTGACCTGGCTGAAGTCGGACGCTTAACCGACTGCGCCACCCAGGCGCCCCAGCTCCCTCTTCATTAAAAAAAAAAAAAAAGACAACAATATTCGTCTGCCTTTGGCATCAAAGACAATTTTTACAGCACGGTCTGCACCAGTATCTCAACACGATGGTAACTATTTCCGCATTAAAAACTAAGGAGAAACCAAGAAAAACTATAATAGGCAGGAGTAGTCAGATAGCGGATCTGGGTATTAGAATCGTGGAGTACGTATTCCACTTTCTTGACCGATGTCAGCCCTTAGCTCTAAGGTGGTTTTGTACATTCAACAGGTATTGCAGTCAGAAGCGGCTTCAAGGACGAAATAAAACCTTGCCAACAGGGCTATCTCCTCACCCTACATTCCTTTGCTTGGCTGCACTCTGCAGACCGGGGGCTTGGACATCCACAGCTCGTTCAGAAACGCCAAAAGACGGGGACAGGCAACAAATAGCCTGAGGGTCTACCAAATCCATCACAAGACCTTTACTTGGTTGCTGCTCCAGAGGACTCCCATGGAAACAGAGTAGCATAGTCACCAGCTAACGGTAAGGGCTCAGAAAGTTTGTGCTGGAATACACAAGCAGGTCAAGTAACAAAGGGGTCAGGCTACCCAGTAGCGCCTACTCATTCGAGGAAAACATCCTATCCGAGATTCAGCAGAAGAATGTGACTTCCTTGCCCAAGAACCCCCGCATGCAGGGCATCTTCAAAGCAGAGCTGGACAGGTTCCATTCCATGAATATTGTGCCTAGTGGGACTTCCTTGGCTTGCTTTCATGTTTCAAGTGCAGCTCCTTACCACAAGTTGTTTTTTTGTTTTAACTATTTCTTTATCAAATCATACGTGACCTGTTGGCATGGACGTTTTACCCCATGACAAATTCATCCAGAACCTCCCAGTTCTGAGCACTGGTTGTCGTGAGAGTGGGGGAGAGACCACCAGCCGTATACGAACGAGTCTCTGTCCTTGAGAAACTCATAGGCAAATGGAGGCCCACAGGCGTTCAAACACCCAACAGCAATAGTGACAGTTTGGTATAAAGCTCGAGTATGGGCCCTGAGCCAGACTGGATTCAGATCCAGGTGCCACCGCTACAGAGCCCTGGGACAGAGGACAGACCTCGGGTTCTCTGTGCCTCACTTTCCCCGTCTATTCAAGTGGCCTCAAAACTGTACCTATGTCACGGCATTGAATAGGTCAGCGTGTATAAAGAGATCAGAATGGTGTGTGGCACCCGGTGATGGTAGGTAAACTTTACCTTCGGAAAAAAAACAAATAAAAATTAAAATTGGGTGTGCTTACAGGGGACCACGCACTGTGCCAAGGGCTTTATGCTGACCAGCTTACCCCACCCTCGCAAGGAGAGGCACGGATTCACCCGAGGTTGGTCACTTGGGTCTCGGTTGGAACACGGACTCAATGAAGGCCGACCTGTAATATAAAATCCTGAAAGGATTCAATGAGCTCGTATGTAGACAGCGACTAGTGTGGGGCCTGCACAAAGTAAGGACTCAGCACAAGGAGCCTCACAGAGTGCAAACAGTTTGCCCAGACTCACACAGCTAATTGATTAGAGCTGAATCATGATTTACACCCAGGCAGGCTCTCTCGCTGCTTACGAAATGGTGACTGACTCAATAGGGCAGACACCCAGAGGTCTGTAGATCACCGCGAAGGCACGCATCCGTCAGGCCTCAGGGAAGGTTGGCAAGTTCATACGAAGCAGGTGATCTTATTTTTCTCTCTCCCTTCCTTCCTTTCTTCCTCCCTTCTTTCCTTCCCTCCTTTCTACCTCCTCTCTCTCTCTCTCTCTTTCTCTCTCTCATTATAACAATGGCAGGAGGCATTCATTTATTTTGGTTTGATGCAGTAACAATGACTCAATGACAGTAAAAAAAAAAAAATGCCACCAACTTCTTGCGGGTCGGGAGACATGATCATTTATCACAGCCCAAGAGGGAGTCACACGTCACGTGACCATGCTTCGGTCATGGCCGGTCTGACTCAGCCTGAAGCCAAGAAGAAAGCAAATGTGGTTAATTAAGACTGCAGGGAATGTTTAGACTGCGTGCAACCGATACCCCAGCCACCGTCTCCATGTTTTCCTGGAGATGGAATTCTGCAGCAAACTTGGGTATTACTATACTTCCTAAAATCCTTCCAGATACTGTCCGGGAGAGGCTTGAGGGGAAGGACTTAGCACTTTTGAAATTACCCCGGTGACACGTTTAAAGGAGGTTGCCTGATGAGAAAAGGCAAGCAGCGATTCTCAAATTATGCTTCTAGCTGCCCTTCAATTATAACATTGAAATCTAAAGGACTGCTCTTGCAGGAAGGGAGCAAGCCTCGTGTCCCTTCACGGCCTCCGTAGAACTTGGCTTTCGTGGCTCTTACGTCATCGACGCCCACAGAGCAATGGGGGATCCAGAGGTGAGGCGGAGTGCGATTTTGTCCTGTCTCTGACGGAACAGCAAAGTTCAAAGTTCTTTCTTGGCTTTTTGGTGAAAGGGCCCCAAGTAAAGACATACTGAGGAAGCACAAGCAGTTTCCTTTAGCAATGACTCGGAAGCAGGGCAGCGCCTACCGGGGAAACGCTCTTTGAGGCCGCTTGGGGCTCTAAATACAAGACAATTCACCCTCCTGCAAATTTAGAAATAAACCAGCCGTTTGGCGCAAGACGCTAAAACACGCCTATTCCCAGCCAAGTCCTCTACAGGTGCAGGTGAAGATTCACAAGCAGGTTTGGAAGGTCAGGACATTGTCCTGACCAAGACACCAATGTGCTTGTTCCTGTTAAGTGGGGAATTGTCACAGCGGCGATCTTCCTTTGCGGACGCGCCACGCATGTTATTCCATTAAAGGATCCACAACAATACACATTTTCTTCAACTGCCTTGAATGCTAATGGTGTCCAAACACCTTTGGCCATAGAATTTTCAAACACATATTTATATAGTAAATAGATATATTTGAAAATACTTCTTCATCTTGCCTGAGTCTCTATCTGTAGAGAGATGGCTGTCTACCCTGAAGAGGTGAAACACGCATGATGAAATCCTGGTCTTAGTTGGATTAAGTTGATTGTGTTGAAGTCTGGGTCACAACTGAGACTCTGCCCTCCAAGTGGCTACATGGGAGGCTTGGCCTGGGAAGAAGGTCCTGGACTAGAGTTGAAAGGAGAACCTTGGAGTAAAGAGAGAACCCAATGGAAGTGGAGAACCAGGGCAAGGCATCTGGGGTAAATACCACCAGCTCCACCCCACCCCCTGCATACTTACACGCCCCAAAGTGTAGGTTTTGAACCCCGAGGTAGAGACGGTTGAAACCAAGAGCTGTCTTCCTGAGCAGCTCTGTGAGGTCCAGCCATTGGCTTGTTGACTCAGTGACCAGGTGACAGAGCCCAGGGCTGAGAGCAGGAAGAGCAGGGTCTCACGGGCAGCTGTGGCCAAGGCTTGACAAGGAGGTCAGAGGGGAAGCCCGGGAGTGGACTTATTCCAGAGCACAAGGTCAATGCCACCGGCCCTGAGACTCCCCAGCAGAGCTGGGGAGAGGCTAACGGAAGCTGAAGAGCCCAAGGACAAGTTGTCACAGTTATCTGAGCAGAGTTGCTCAGTCCTAAGGACATTTTAGTTTTGCTTGCAATCTCTAAGACTTATCAGGTTTTTATATCAGACATTGTGATCCCAAATATAAAACAGCCCATTCCCATTTTTTTTTCACCCTGAAGCATGACTAAAATCAGACCAGATAATTTGGAGTGACTCTGTCCGTAAATACATGCTTTGTGCAACCCACTTTATGTACCCTCTTTTCCAAATCTTCTTAATTCTATTGCAGTTGCCCATGAAGGGCCGTGTTCTCTCATTTTCTCATCCTAAATGAGTGCTGTGTTGTGGGTGTCACGGTCATTGTCGCTGTTGTTCTGGCGGGACAGAGAGTAGGCATTAAGAGATGCCTAAAAAAAAAAACAAAACAAAAAAAACAAAAAACAAAAACAAAACAAAACAAAAAACAGCACCCAGAAAACAAAAACAAAAGCGATCCTGGTGTGATGTGATGAGAGGGCCCTGTGTTCTTGTAGGAAATATTTAACCCGAATATTATTGTGAGAAAATGGTCAGATGGATCCAGAAGGGGGGTCGTTCTGCAGAGTCCTTCCTATGTGGGACTCTTCAAAGGGCACAGTGAGTTGAAGAAGAGAGGAACGGGTGGGGTTGTCTTCGTTAGGAAAGACAAAAACATAGAAGATCCAATGAAATGCAAGGAATTTGATTGAGTTCTGGATTAACTTTAAAAACAACTTAAAAGGGATTTTTTTGAATATTTAGAAAACTTGACTATGGACTGCATTTTGGTAATTGTTACGGAATTAATCATTTTCTTAGCTCCGATAATGGTATTCTGGTTGAGGGAGAGAATGTCCTTACGCTTGGGTGATGCCAGAGTATTTAATGTGGCAAGGGAGATACGTCATGATGTCTGCAAACTGTGTGTGTGTGTGTGTGTGTGTGTGTGTGTGTGTGTGTTTAGAGAAAGAGGCAGTGAATGTGGCAAGATAGTAACTGTTGGTTGAATCTAGATGAAGATATATGGTCATTCATGACACTTCATACTTTGTTTTCAATTTTCCTGTGAATTTGAAAACTGTTGAATTTAAAAAAAATGCTCGTTTAGAAACAAAAGTTCACCCAAAAGAAAAAAAAAAATGGGGAAATCATCCATGTGCAAAAACAGTGTAGTTTTCCTGAGCCCAGGTTTTCTGGTAAAACCATCTCTCCTTCTTTGCACTGTGGTTCATGCAGGTATTTTATGTTCTTTTTATAAATAAAACAAGGATCTACAGGAATGTGTCTGCTCTCCCCTAGTAAATGCTTCCCTTCTTGCAAATAACTCAATGAATTTAGAGACTCTCTTCCTTACCTTTCTGAAGAGCACTACCAGACTGAGTTTTTCTAGAACCAAGAGGTTGACCTGGCACATTATGAGCTAAGAAATGCTCCTGAGCATGGTCCAGGCACAGATTTTGAATTCAGCATCTCAAAACCGGATTCAGTCAGCTGAGCCAATATCTGGGTGGCTCGAAAGAATTTGGGTTGAAAGAGTCGATCACTGACTCCCATGAGATAACTCCATACTGCTCAGATGTTCCCAGAACATCCTCTTGTGTGCTTATGTAGGAAGGAACGGCCTCTGCGCCACAGTGGAGAAACTCCTTAGAGAGATTTTCCAGAGGAGTAAGATCAGCTGGGTGAGAGTCAAGGTCACCAAAGGAAAGGTCAACGGAGACAGAGACCTTGACCTAAGGCAGATGAGCTTTGTGGAGCACAATCGCGCAGTTTCTGAACGAGCTGAATTCTCTACGGCCCCAATACTTGCACCTCAGAGACGGATCAATTTTGAGTTAAGAACAAGGATGAGTGTTTTGAAAGGAAAGTGGCCAAAGATAGAGTGATGTAGGTACTGAGTGCCCCATCAAATGAATTATGGAAATGGAGGCTCCACAACCATTGGATGGAGACACCATTTTAGAAATGGAAGCATCAGGAGGGGTAGCTAGAAAATCTTAAGATCTCCTCTTGCCCCGGGGAATCTCTCTCTCTTCTGTAATCTCCCCAGGACAGTGCAGTCTCCTTGAAACATAACCAATGGCGATAATGCTGGTCCCTGAAGCGCCCTCCGACAGGCTGCGTCCTTGGCTATTTGGAATAGCTTGGAGTAGTCCCATCGAAAGCCTGTCACCTGCCACAGCAGGGCGGGAACAGGAGGCTAAGGTGCCCCTTGGGGAGCCTTCTAGCCCTCAACATTGGTCTTTGTGTGTCACCCCCTGATCACCAGGTACCCAAGACAGCCTGCTGAAAAGAAGTCAGACGCTCTCAAGCTCCCAGCGGGAAAACCTTGGAGCCCTGTTGTTGGAAATAGCTCCCAACCTGCATCTCAGGCAGGTATTTTTAGGTTCTGTCTTGAAGACACAGAAACTTTCATACATTTCAGCTTCTTTGTCTGGAGTCACTGCAACCCCAGACATGTCATTGAAATGGGGTATAATTGTGGTCTCCTCCACCCACCAATCTGAGTGAGTCGAAAAGAGCTTCCTGCTGTGCCTTTTCTGGCAAGGGAAAGTCAAAATGGATTTTTTAAAATAATAATATGTTGATCAAGAAGAGAAAAAAAAATCTATTGAGGCGAGGGGGCTCTGCATTTGGGCTGATATGGAGAGAAAGGTTACCTATTATTTTGAAAGCTGGTCTGAGTTCTCTTCTGCAAGCTGTAGAATTCAAGCTCCGAGGAGCTAATGTCTCGCATTTGAGGTTAGAAAATAGAGATGCTTGGAATCATCTGAGTTAGATCAATGGCTGTTATTAATATGAGGCTCTCTGAGGAATAATTATAATTGTCAATCACTGGGCATAGCCTGACATTAAAAGAAGAAATAGGGGAGAAAACCACAATGGTGCAGGGCAGATCTGTGCAATTGACAAGAGGCATTCTGCTAGTGCGAAGGAGCTGGGAGAAGGGAGGTTTGAGTTCCCCAAGGGCGTCTGGCCACCATCTCGCCATGGGACATCTCAACAAAGGGGACTTGGGGGCTATGCTTGCTGGGAGCTCCGTGTCAAAGGCTGACGTTCTAACTGGAGGGCAAGGTATCCCAAACGGCTGAGGGCTTTAAGTCCCTACCGCTCCCTGTGTCCCTGAGAAGCAACACCGATCAAGCCACCTGGGACAATGTTGCAGTCATCCGGGCCATCGGTGGATCCAGACAGCAGACAGCAAAGTGCGGGCGGCTGCAGTGAAGGGTGGTATGTGGAGTGGGTTTAAATAGACGGTGAGCCTTTTTTTTTTTTTTTTTTTTGGAGAAAAACAGCAAAACATTTGCCCACAAGGTCCAGAGAGGAGATCACCAATGGTCCGTTTTCTAAACTTAACTCGATGGGAAAGGAAACAAGCTACTCCAGGAGCGAGGTTTGAGAACACAAGCAGAGCCCCCCGTGGGAAGTTTTCCCTCCGGGGCCCCGCAGCCACGCAAAGCCAGAGTCCAGTTTACTGGGACCAGAAGCAGGACCGGCTATGCTCTCTGCAGGGCCCTGTGCCAAATGGAAACGAACCCCTTGCTCAGAAGTGATTAAGAATTTCAAGACGGCGATAGTAGGGCAGAGAAATCAAGTGCGAGGCCCTGCTGAGAGCCTTGCCCACGAAGCCCACCCCAATCGGAGGGCAGAGCCCTGCCTCACGGTCCCTGAGATGCGGGACCATCGGGACACGCAGGTCCTCATTCAAACCGCAAAGACGCGCTTCGGCTGTTGACGAATAACCGGCCGGGAAAAGTCAAACTGGACTTTTAAAGAATAACATGTTGATCAAGAAGAGAAAAAAATCTGTTGAGGCAGGGGGCTCTGAGCCCACTGGTTATGCTTCTAAAAGGGTATGTTGCCTCCCGAGTTTCAATATTTAATACATGGCATTTAACCCAGAAATCCCCTGATCCTCATAAAGCTTCATGTTTCTCACACACGCACACACACACACACACACACACACACACACACACGCACGCGCGTGTGTGTGTGTGTGTGTGCATACAGAACAAACCTAAAACCTAATACTTGGCCACACCTAGTGACCTAGGAAGTAATATTATCATAGTTTCGGTTCATAACAACCCTGTAAAGAAGGAAACCATTCTCATTTCTGGTTTAAAGATGAGGGGACAGAGGCTGCCTGGGGTTAAATGTCTGCCTCAAAGATCTATAGCTACTACAGCTTGGTAGTAGAGGCTAAAGTCTGGGATTGTGATCCTTCCTGCTTTGAAACCAATTGACAATAACTTTCATATATTAAAATAATAATAATAATAAGATCTATAGCTACTACGTGAGCAACCACTGAGTTTTGATACGGATTCTTAACTACCTGGCCACACGCTCCCTTCTATGACAAACACTGTCTCATTTTCTTTTCTTTTTTTTTTTAAGTTTATTTATTTATTTTGAGAGAGAGAGAGAGATTGAGAGAGAAAGAGCACAGGAGGGGCAGAGAGTGAGAATCCCAGGCAAGATCTGCACTGTCAGCACAGAGCCCAGGGCAGGGCTTGAACTCACAAAGGGTGAGATCATGACCTGAGCTGAAACCAAGAGTCAGAGCTTAACCGACTGCGCCACCCAGGCGCCCGGGTCTCATTTTGTTTTTATGACAACTATATGGGGACATCAGCTGACAATCAAAGTGGGGACACGCACTCCGAAAGTCGCCTGGAAAATTAGTGGGCCAGTCACTACCTGAACACAGGGCTCCATCATTGAACAAAGGGAAGCTAAAAGGGCGTGGCCACCAGACACTGTTGAATATTCATACAGCCCCTTGGGGGACCCAGAGCTGGCAGGACCTCCGTGTGTCACATGTCCCACACCCTCTGGCAGGGTAGGATCGAAGCCAGGCAGACAGACCAAGACAAACAAATTGCAAAGCCCTACGGGAAGAGACCACCGCACAAATACCTGTAAAATCCTTTTGGTTCAAACTCTGTTTTGCAAGAGCCAGAATTCGGGGGCGGGAGCCGGGGAGGGGGAGAACCCAGCCCGGCAGATTGTAAAAGTTCAGAGCCGAGCAGAGAAGTAGTTTCAAGCTAACTTTTCATAAAAAGCAGAAAAGCATAGAGGGAAAGTTAATTAAGTCATAACTGAGTTGCTGAGAAAACTTTGCTTCTCGTTGGAAGGAAATTACACTGGGTTTTGGAAGCGTAAGCAGGCGAGAGTGGCGCGGCTCATTTTTACACCTTTTCATTTTCCACATCGGTTGCAAGGGTGAGAGAATACGGACGAGAAGGGCCAAGGGTCTGAGATGCATAAGCAGCTCGCTTTCATGAGAGGAACTGTTTGGTCTTTTTAGCTTTATTGCGCCCTACATGACAATCTGATACTCATGCACACCATGAAAGGCTCCCCCGGTGAAGGTAGTTACACATCCATCGCCTCCCTCATTCCCTTTCATAAAACTATTTTGGTGAGAATGCTTACGTTTTACTCGGTTAGTAAATTTCAATACAGATACAATGTTATCAACTACAGTCATCAGGTTACCCTTGGATCCTCAGACTTAACTCATCGGATAACTGAAAGTTTGTTCATGATTTCTCCTCCTACGGCTGGTGAGTTCGAGCCCCGCGTCGGGCTCTGTGCTGACAACTCAGAGCCTGGAGCCTGCTTCCGGTTCTGTCTCAGTCTTTCTCGGCCCCTCCCCGAGGGGCTTGCTCAGGGAGCGGGCTTGCTCCCCGCTCTTGCTTGCTTGCGCGCTCTCTTTCTCTCTGCAATACAAATAAACATTTAAAAAAAAAGGTTTTTTAATGAAAAAAAAATTTAAAAAAGAAAAGAAAATTGGCCTGCGGGCCCAGGGTCTCAGCACCTACCAGGCGTGTTGAAGTCCTCCCCACTGTGTTGCTAGAACTTCTGTCTGCTCTTGATATTTCTCTCAAAGAACTTCTCGAAGGCAGGATTTATTGTTTTATTCATCTGTGTCTCCTTTTGCGCTCTACCTGGTGTGTAGAAGGCTCCATAAGTTGAACATGGAAATAGCTGGGTAGTGGGAGAAGGTGATTATTCGGAACTCAACTATTTCCGTTTTTCTTTTTTTTTTTAATTTTGCTCCCTATATATTTCGACTTTACTTGTAGGCTGAGAAGAGTCATTTGAGATTTGTAGTGCCTGTCACTGTCACTTTCATAAAATATTGTACATAAAGAGAATAAAAAAGAAACATTCGCCCATTGTATACCCTTTCTATGTCTCCTGATAATCCGTGCCCGGAGGGAAAAATCATATTCACGAACTAACCAGCAACACTATTTGCCTGATAGCAGCTTCTGAAGTAGGAAGCATGCCCCTTGAGACGCACTCTCCATTCTCTGTCTTGTGTGCTTTAAACAGCAACCCCCCACCCCCGCCCCGCAAAAGGAAATACAGTCACTAGGAGCAAATGGCAAAACCCCCTTTCATTTTCAGTCCTGAGACACGTGAAAGATGTTGCGTACAAATTATGCCCTGGCATTTAGTGGCAGAGGCCCTGCTCTGGCATCGCCTTTATTTCTGCTCATCTCGATGAAGCTACTGGCTTCGTTCAAGCCACACATTCTTATCAAGCATCTATTGGACGACAGGTAGTTCTCTGCTCGGCGTTGCCGGGTGGCGAAGGTGGCTTTCTCGGCACCTTGGCTCCGCAATTCCAAAGCAGTTCTGCCCTTGAGGCTGGGGCCGGCTTGCCAGACGTTGGCAGCCATGAAATAGCCGAGGAGAATCCGGAGCGGGATCCGAATAGGTGCCCGGTGTCACCCTGCCATGCGTCACCACCCCCGACAAGTGACAGTTGAATCCCCTTACTCTTTATTTTTCCATTCCGGTTTGGGAGGGTTGGGACAAAAGAGACAGCAAATGGGGAGCGTGGAGAGAGGGCAGCCCAGCGTGCATGACTAAATGTCAGGTTGTACAGGAGAGTTATAATTAAAGTCCAAGATGACAGATAACTATAAAATCAGATTGGTTGCTTTCCACATGGGAGGAAAACATAATGTTGTCGTCCAACCCAAGCTTTTTTGTAAATTGAAATTACCGTTTTATTTGGAGCTATTTTTAAAGGTCCATTAATTAAAAATTGGAAGCCATGCCAATGCAAGAAATACCATAAAAGGTGGTGGATTTAATGATCACGAAGGACTATAATTAAAAGATGATGTTATCTGAATATCAAATGCTCTAAATCTATGTTTGTTTTTTTTATTGAAAATAAACAAATTCGGGAGCAAAAAAAAATAGCAAAGATATGTGCAAAATGCAATGATCATGGTTGACTTCTAAACAGCCAAGGAAATTATAGTCATCATGTGTGGGAAAAGAACAAACACCTCTTAATTGCATTTCATTATAACGTACCTTTCTCTGCTCAGTTGTATATATTAATTATAAAAATCGTGTTGCAGAGCAGAGAGGCTCTACAATAGTTCTTTTTCCCCCCTTCCTCCCTGAATTCTGTCTGAAGCAGGATGCAAGAACAATATCATCTGTCATCTGCAGAAAGAGCTTTCAAAGACAAGATCATAAGAAGAAAGAAAGGCTATTATATAAAAAAGAAAAAAAATGCTTTGATCTCCCAGGTTTTCCACTTATTAATGTTTAAGGTTATCTGTTCTTTTAGAAAAGTATCTTCTCATGTTATTTTGTATGTGTACGTTCAGATACCATCACTTTCGGATAACTGTATCACATGGCATATGCATTACGTCGACAGTTGTTAACGGGAGTAGGGAGTGGGCGGGAAGCAAGCATTATTATGGAAAAATGCCATGCGGGACTTGAGGGATTTTGTAAAGTGAGGCAAAACAAGAGAGTGAGTGATGGGTTGGATTGGGGGTCCATGCTTCGATAGGGATAACCGGCTGATCTCAGTGTCGACAGAGGGCAAGGTTGGAGATGACGAACTCGCACCCCTGTAAGACTCAGTGTAGCCATTCCGAGGACTCTCAGCCTGCCAGCATTTCAACATGGCGGAATGGGATAATCCAAAGCAGCGTTCGGAATTTGTTTTGTCAGAAATCTGCCGGAACAGGTGAGCTCCATCTGATTGACCAGGGTGAACGTATATTTCTAAAGAGAAAACAGAGATCTTACGCTGGGTTTTTAGGAAATGTGTGTCCAGAATTGCAATTTTCTAGACAGAGGTCCATGGTTTACCAGATTGTTGGCTGAATCTGTACTCCAGAAATGCTTAAGGATGCTGGTCTGGGCCTTGATATTCAATGTTCAGTCCATGGATCAGCAGCATTGGCATCACACGAGAGCTTTCTGGACCTGCAGCGTCTTGGGTCCTGCCTCAGACCTACAGAATGAGCACATAAGCAAGATCCCCAGGTGATGCACGTACGCTTTGAGATGTGCTGATTTGGATGACCCGGACGATGACAATCCACACCCATTCTGTGGTGCCAGAGAGCCAGAGCCATGTGTCTCCACCCACAAAGGCTCTCGGTCCTGGGCTCTGCCATTGACTGTGCAATCTCCATCCACAAGGAGATGGAAACGACACCTTCCTCATATAAGTGTCGCAAAAAGCAAATGAAATAGTATGTGTAAAGCATTTAACAGAAGGCCTGGCCCATAGAAATCACATAACGACGGTTACTTATTTGGGGGATCTTTGTCAGATTTTGGAAGTTATCCGCGACACCAAAAATGTGATGATCTGCCAATCAAAGGTAGTGCTTCTCAGCAAGGGACAATTTTGCCTCCCCCAAGCCCCCGCCACCAACCCAGGGGAGCCATGCCAAGGCAAGAATGCATGGCTGGAGACATTTTTGCTTGTCCTGACTTTGTGGGAGGTCGCTCTGAGCATGTAGTGAGTGGGTAGAGACCCGGGATGTTGCTAAACATCCTACCGCGGACAGGACAGCCCTTCAAAAAAGCAGTATCTGATGCAAAAGTCCCGGTAGTGCTGAGATTGAAAAACTCTGGTCTAAAAGTAAGGGTATAGGGACACCTGGGTGGCTTAGTTGGTTAAGTGGCCAGCTCTTAGTTTCGGCTCAGGTCATGATCTCACAGTCCACGGGTTCCACCCTCCCTTTGGGCTCCATGCTGGCAGTGCTGAGCCTGCTTGGGATTCTCTCGCTGGCTCGCTCTCTCTCTGCCCCTCCCCTGCTTGCTCTCTCTTACTCAAAATAAATAAATAAATTTAAAAAAATAAAATAAAAATTAGGACATAAAAAACTGACTTGGTCAGGTGATAAGAGGACATTAGGGTTCTGTGGGTACTTGAGAGGTTACTTGTCACTTTAGCTTTTAAACCGAAAAAGCGAAAGCGGATCGCCACCCTCAAACACGTCAAAGATGTGAGTAAGGTTCCTCCAGGGATTTCACCCCTGCAAGGAGGGCAAGCAGTAACTGATCAACCCACCAAGGTTAGCACCCCCCCCCCACACCTTCCCCGTCCTGTCACTCCTATCTCACTACTCTGTTTCTACTCTTGGGAGTACGCTTTGTGTTCAGCAATTAATGTTCACTTATGATTTGCTCAGTTCTGCTCTGCCTCCTTGGAGGTCTCCAGAGGAGAGCTTTCTTCTGCCCACATCGCTGATGCCACGCCCCATGCCTGGCACGGATGGAGCATTTGCAGTATTTGTTCCAGGAGTGCATTTATTCCAGGCTTGCCTTGTAGATATCAGTGATATCTACCAGGCAATGTAATGGACCTGTTCTCCTGGTCCTTCTGTTTCTTTTTAAAGACTTAGACAGAAATAGAATAAAACCTTGCTTTCCGAGTTATTTTGGAATCTCATAAGGATTCCCAGAAATGAGACAAAAGGGAAGAAAACACGTGGATGCACTCTCACCCCGTAGCCACCCAGCAGCATGCTGGAGACAGCAGGCATTCCTACTTTCCATTTTTTAAGGAAGGGGGACACGTGATGGACCCTGCAGCCAGGCAGAACTGGAAGCAGGGTGGCATCACCATTTACTAACCGTGTGACTTCGGTAAGTTAGTCCAGCTGCTCAAAGCCTTAGTGTTCTCATCCTTAAAATGTGACTAACCATTGGAACCACGTGGGAAGGGCTTCTGAGAAAGCAAGGAGACCACACACCCATTCAAGAGATACTGACCGTGGTCCTACTGTGTGTAGAGCCCCGTCCCCAATGCTAGTGCGTGTGAGCCACTTGGCACCAGCCGCAGTGTTGACACTCTCCTTGTCAAGCTGGGTTCACAAAGTCCCAATCAGGGACGCCTGCCTTTTGTACCCATTGTCACCACTTGAGTCAGAGAAATGTGACAAGAGAATCGTTATCATCTTGGAGCCCAATGATAATTGGCTTAGTAAAAAGGAACAACAAAAAAAAGTTAAAATAGTTTCCCAGCCCATTAAAATGTGCTTTGCCAGCTCTTTGAAATCAGGTGGGAAGGGGGTGCCTGGCTGGCTCAGTCGGTGGAGTGCGTGACTCTTGATCTCAGGGTCATGAGTTCGAGCCCCATGTTGGGCATAGAGATGACATAAAAAGATAAATTAATTAAGTAAAATAAAATAAGGTGGGAAGGACACATCAAAGTCATCTGGCAAAATAAACGAGTGCTTTAGGAATTCGAAACGAGGTGTTTGTGAAAGATGTTTATCACTGTGTTAGTTCCAATATCTGACAAGATATTGGATCCAAAGAAACGGGGAATCATTTGGAAAATTGGGGAAGTCAATGCTGTGGAATTCTTTTTTGACATTAAGAAATTAAAATGACACAAATCTGTGGAAGATACGCAAAAAATATTTACACACACAATTTCCACATGAAAAATCGAGCTCTTTGGTCAAATTGTCCAAGATAAAATGCAAGAAATAAAAAGGCTTCTATTAGAGCGGTTGAGTATGTGCCCTGGTCGTATTTTATCCAAAATCTTCTTTACTGCTGCTAAAGCTTCTTTCTGGTTAAAAAATAATAATACGTATAATAATAATTAAATACTTCAGGGCTAGATTAATGGCTAAGAATTTTCCTCTTTCGGAAAAAAAAAAATACTCCAAGAAAGGTCCCAGAAGGGGGAGAAATAAATAAAAACACATTGGAAACATTAAATATGGCCAGTGGGTAAACTGTAATTACCTAGCGCCTAACAGTTTGAAACAGAATGTTATACAGATGGTCATTTCCGTGCTTAACTATAGGGAAAAGAAACAGGTACTTGATCTGTGAGGGCAAAAAGGAAAAGATTGTACTTTGAAAGCAAGGATTCATTAGGCCAAGTTTCATCTAGCTTCGTAGTACAACCAGATTCTGGACTAGGGTTCTGCACACAGAGCAAATTTCGACGTTCATATGTTCACACATTGGGGTCAGAGAGACCAGTCTCCAAATCCTTTCTTCCCCTCTTCCTTGCTGTTGGACTTTGGGCAGGACACTTACCTTGTCTGAACTTCCATTTCCTCATCTCCCCCTCCCAGGGCTGTTTTCAAGATTAAATCGAATACAATTAAGCTAAACTCTTAAGTATATATACAACACCTAATACTCATTAGCGTTCAATAAGTATCTGTTAATTATAGTATTAATATTACTAGTCTAATGGGTTCCTCTTACACTCTACCTCATTCTTTTTTTTTTTAATTTTTTTAATGTTTATTTATTTTTGAAGGAGAGAGAGACAGAGTGTGGGGTGGGGGAGCAGAGAGAGAGAGGGAGACACAGAATACGGAGCCGGGTCCAGGCTCTGAGCTGTCAGCACAGAGCCCGACGCGGGGCTCGAACCCACAAACCGCGAGATCATGACCTGAGCCGAAGTCGGACGCTCAACCGAATGAGCCACCCAGGGGCCCTGACACTCTACCTCATTCTTAAGTGTGAGCCAGCTTGTGGGCCAGGATGTTCGGGGTGTTTGGATGAAGAACTCTTTTTTGGATTTATTCTCCTTTTCAAAACTCCAACTCCCAGCCTCTGAGTTTCCTCCCATTGCTAATTGCTACTCCAGGAGCTGTGACAGCCTTTCCTGTTTGGTAGTTGATGAATCAATCAAAAGATGCTATTGTGAAGCAGTGATTTGGGGTTTGTGAAGTGCCTGATGGAATGTGTGACACTGACAGCCCCCTGGGGGAGGCAGAGGGGTGGGTAGGTGGGGGGGGGTGGTGGGATTTGACTCATTTAGTACAAGATGTTCTCAGAGGGTGCCAAGCAGGTGCTTTGACCCCAGCCTATCCAGGATAACCATCTAGCAAGCTGGGTAGACTCTAGTTTCTATGGCAATGATTGTTGGGGGACCAATATCTCAACAATCCTGTTTCGATGCCCTCTCAATCGCTCTCAACGGGAGCATCGCTCTCAATCCCTCACCTGCACTGCCTTCCCTTGTCCTTCCCCTTCTGCCAATCATTCCTGTTCAAAACATATCCCTACTCCATGCTGCCACCGCTCAGTCCTCTAAAGGGCAGATCTAGTTCTCTGATCAGCATGCTCCTGATAAAGGACTCAACCCCCAACAGCAGTTGATTGGGCAACCTCTCTACAGAAAACATTCAGATTGTAATTTGGGATCCCCCAAAACAGTCCATGACTCAGGTTGATCATTGGGTGCCTACTGGGTGCCGAGCACCATTCTAGAGGCCGAGCAGGGTGAACAGGGAGGAATGAGTGGGTATCAATGTTAGCAAGTACCGTCCAGACTTTCGAGAGCGCAGAGTTGACTTGGGGCAAACAATCATATTTATATCTCAGAATGAGGCAGGAACATTTGATAAAGGCCGATCAAGGTGTAATCAAAGGTTGGAGCCTTCACTGAGGAAGAGGCATTCTGATTATAGGGGCGGGTGAGGAAGTAAGTGCGGGTCAGGACGAACACTTATAAAGGAGCAGTTCTTGAGGTGGGCGTTGCAGAATAGGAAGGTTTCCAACAGGCGACAAATGAAGAAATGGCTAAGGAAGGAGACTGTGATCGTGGGCACGGAGAGGCAAAGGTACATTGGGTATGAGGTACTGGAAGCAGAGAGCCAAGGATGGTGAGGATATTGATTCCTTGGAAGAAGGTGATGGGGAATAACACGCATGCACGAATAGGAGCAGTCATTATAATAACACCTGCCGTTTATCGAGTACCTATTTTCTTCTAGACGGTACGGCATCTCTGCTGGGATGTACTGGGGGACCTTCTGTGCAAGCGCTTGACATGAATTTACATCACGAGGGAAATCAGCCCTGGGAACTGCTGGAGACTTTCGTTTTCCTGCTCAGCCTCTGAGCCGCGAAGATTTATAGCGTTACCGATATATCCTTCAAGCAGCGCGCGTGTGAGTGCGCGAGCTTTCAACCCCAGCCGCACACGCTGCCAGCTCTATGACCCTAGACGAGTTACTCTCTTCTCCTGAAGCCCAGTTTTCTCATCTGTAAGACGAAAGGCCGTTGGATCCGTGCCTTCACAAAGGTGGCTGGGAAGAGTAAAAGAAAGATGGCCCGAGAGGCACCTAGTACAGGGCCTGGTCACGCTGAGCACTAAATAAATGCTGGTTCTTAACTACTCCACCCCGGGCAGCTCACCAGCGGCTGCCATAGCCATCGTGAGACTGAGAAAAAGCACCGCATTTCGTGCGTTTGCCTTCGACGCCCTGGCACGCTTGTCCTGCTTCCAAATCATCAGCTAAAGGGCTGTGCCCGATGCCGTGAATGGTACTTCGGCTCCCAGATGGCCATCGTTCAATGCCTTACTCAGGTGACCCTCCTCCAGGATGCCTTGACGGGCCACTTCGGCCCACGGAGCTCGCCCCTTCCACCCACTGCCCAACCGCTGGGCTCTTCCCTCCAGGCTCGAGCTCTCCACTCGTCTGTGAACTGGTTCAGGAGGAGGTCAGCTCGCCTACATTGGCCGGGCCTTCGGGTTGTCGTGGGGGTGACGGTGGGGTGTCAGGAGGTCTCCGGCGGTGCCCACACACACCCGACCGGTCGGCCACCCCTCGTCCTCTCCTCACCCATCTTCCTGCTTGAGCTCCCCGTCAAGACTGAATCCCCGCTCCCGAGAGCACTTTTTTCTTAGAAACTTGATTGTTCTGATGGAAACCTGCCACAAACCCATCTTTCATTGTCTTTTAATTCGCTATCTCTACATTTTAAGGTGTTTGGGGTTTTAGGGCTTTCAAATAAAAAATGTCATCAAGTATTTAAATCAATCTCTCTCCTCTTTATTGATAGGAACTCAAGCCTGCTGATTAACTTTTCAATCAAAGCTCCTGCCTACCACACGCACACCGGAGCAAGCCACAGGGATTGTCATTTGGGCACTCACTAAAACACTTATTCAGCTGACTTCCTCAGTGCTTCTAGCTGCCTCTCTGGAAGCAGAGGGAACTTCGGGGTTGATCTCCAGCCCCCGGCTCAAAGTGTCTGCTGATGGAAAGCTCTGTCACTGACCCTAACTCTCCCGCGTGCACCTGGGTTCCCTGAAATTTCTGGGACGCACCTAGCAGGTTGGAGCTGGAGAAAGCTGCACATTGGAAGGGAGAACAAGAAAAAAGAACAACAACCTTGTTTTCTTCCCCCCCCCCCCCATTCTTTTGAGAGAGTTGATTAGTATACCCTGTAATACAATCACGATCCTGTGCTATGTAGATAGATAGAGATATAGAGACAGTCTTCTTTTGTATGTTCCAGATATCACTCAGAATGCCTCACGGGACCTAAGGCAGTAGGTAGAGGTCTCTGCTTTAAGCCTTGTTTTGCGGCCACCCGACTTATTGCCTAAAGCGGATTCTCCGGGTTTCTACGAAGTGACATCATGAAGTCCAGCGCCGGGGGGCCTGTAAGGGCATCTTGCTCACAGCACTGAGCAGTTGCCCTGCATGTGGCCTGATTTATTTTCTTCCAGAATCGAATCTGGAATACAAAGGTAGCCGGCTCCGGTCCAGGAGATAGCACAGAGAGGAACAGAAGGAAGTTTCATCCCTGCACTTAGACCCAGAAAGGCGGGCCAAGGATGGAGTATCTCCCTGCCTGGGTGTCCGCTCCTCCTAATTTACAGTCTAATTGTGGAACGCTTTCGACCTATCTTGCTTGCCGTCGACATCAAAATGTCTCTCTTGATTGTAAACTTCTGGAAGGTGACACTGAGAACGTCTGTGGGTAAGCCAACGGTCCGGAGTGATAGGAGCTCACTGTTCCCACAGCAGGCAGGCGACTTTCTATCGCCAGAATTCTATCACCCTTTTGGGATCGTAGGTGTCAGGCTGACACTTTCTGGAACTTAGCTTTCCCATCAGTGAAATGAGAGGGTTTCCCTCCAGGCTCCTCCAGCGAGGCGCTGTGTGACCCTCTGGGTCCCGTATCGCAGGTATGTTCTCTGATGTTTCAGTGACAGTACGGTGGGTTTTGCCGCGTGCGACATTGTCGTGACACCAGCCGTGTTGAAGGCTGGGGTGTGGGTGAGGCCAGAGCAAATGGAGAAAGAGCTGGCAGCGAAGTGGTCTCCCCTGGGAAAGCTGAGATCCAGGAGCACGTCCCTTTAGGTCTAAGGAAAGCAGTGACACATACACCTCCCCCCCTCCCAGAGGCCCCCAGGTGAATCTGGCCAAACCACATCGCGTGCCGCCCACATCAGAAGCACCGGGAGTCTCTGTCACGGGAGGTAAGGAAGAGCTCCTGAGGAGGTCCGCCAAGTACCCCTTGACTCGAATTTCAATCCTCGCACTGAATTCTATTCCCATTATTTAATTTCCTTCCCATCAGTCAGAATTAAATACCAAATCCCAAGCCCAGGTCTTCTCAAGTCCAATCGCCCCAACGCTTTGTTTCCAACTTACATAAAAGTTTAAATTTCCTCTTCCCCTGCTCAAATTTCTGCCAAAACAGTCATCAGCAATGAAATTTTTGAAGATAATTAGCATATCAGATATCTGTAAGAAGCTAATAATGTATTTCTTGGATTATGCTTCTCTGGTTAGCTGTTATTAATCACAAATATTATTCATGTCATTTGAAATATTCCCGTTGGCGGATGTTTTTATGCTTGAAGGATTCTGGCTGAAAGTCTTGGGCGACGGACGCACCCCCTGCCCCCTTTGGAGAGGAGAGATTGGGTCGAGTCTTGTTGAACAGGGTTAACCTTCAGGGGAAACAGCATTAAGGGAAGTAATTATCCATTCACACTGAGCTGGCTACAAAGAAAGTGAGAAAATCACCTTCTCAGAACTCACATGAAAAACATAATGTAGTTAATATTAAATAAAGGCATTGGGCAACCTAGCCTCTTTTTACAGTGTGTTCTGATGTGTCCTTGATCAGGGGCTGTTTTGTTTATGATTAATGAATGACTCACCTTGGGCTGTGTTCCGTTCAATGCATACCTCATTATGAATTTGAAGAGGTCATTTGTTCCTTGGATTTAAAATAAAAACCTCTTTGTACATTGAGAAGGTTACGAGTTTGATATTGGTGCAAAATTGGGTCAAAGAGAATGCGGGACGTTTGTGTCGGGTTGTTTGTTGACACTGTTGTTTTTAACAAACAAGTTCACTTTTTAACTTTAGGCATTTGGAGAGCATGTCTAAGCCTGGGCTTTGATTTTAAAGTAGGTCCTAAAATTATGGGACTTGGATCCAACTTCTCCGTAGCAGCACTGCCTCCCGGACGCCATGATTCTGAAGGGCATCAGGTTGGTGGGACCCACATGGGCGAGGGCTGTCTGTGCTGCTCCAAGAGGGGCTGGTGGAGGGGAATTCAAGGGGCACAGAAACAAATCAGAAGTAAACACGATCTGGGGTGCCTGGTGGGCTCAGTCAGTTGAGCATCTGACTCTTGACTTCAACTCAAGTCATGATTCCAGGGGCGTGGGATTGAGCCCTGCATTAGGCTCTGGCACTGGGCACGGAACCTGCTTAAAATTCTCCCTTTCTCTCTCCCTCGGCCCCTCTCTCCTGCTCCTGCACTCTCTCTCTCTCTAAAAGCAACAAGCAAAAATAAAAGAAAAACGAAAGAATCGCACTGAGGCCCAAGCACACAGCCACGATCAGTTCTTTTTCCTTTTTCCACCATGTCCACCAGACTGGTTCGGAATGGCCTCTTTTCCTCTTTCTGGTTGGGTTCTGTGTTCATTTTAATTTCATTTCACTCATATTTAAACGGCAGAATGAGCAGTAGTTTGCAGCGTGCTTTGCCAGACCCTATAAAACTCAAATTTGATGCAGGAGGTCACAACTGGGGGGGAAAAAAAAATTCTGTGCCTGCCTTGTCTTTGTAAGATTCCTGACAAATACAGCCCTCTGATAAGGAAATATATGTGTCTCACTCTTTCCTGGTACCTGCACTCACACACGATCACATTTATCAGAGGAAGACAGATGATAGATAGATACATACATACGTACGTGCATAGCCATCCAGGGCCATGATGGGGACCACGAAGAGAGAGAACTTGGGTATTTGGAACCCATCGCCCTAAGCTTGGCAGTGAAAACATTGCTTCCCAGCAGTGCAGACACAGACGTGTGGTTTACTACCTACGGGCCCCACCACCGCTCAGTTAATGATCTTTCCACAGGGTATGTGTGTTCGCTTGTGCATTCAAATGAGGGCTTGTCACGCAGAAATAGAAGCACGCACATGAATAGATCTTGCCGGTTGGCTAAGGATACCCGCTCCGTGGTAGACACAGTTCACTAGTCAGCTAACCAACTTTTTTTTCAGGCAAGTTATTTCTTTATGTGTGAGAGAAACTATGTTCTTTGATCACAGCCGCCCAGATGGGATTAAATAATAGCAACTCTCAGAGACCCAAAGGGGTTACTCCTGGCTGTCACTGAATAGCTGTGTGACCTTGGGCAAGCCATTTCCCATTCTGGGCTTCAGGGCCATCGCTATTAAATGAGGGCCTTGGACTATATCTTCTTTATACTGTTCCTCACCATGAGTGTTCTATCTTTTTTCTTTTTCTTTTTCTTTTTGTTTCTGGAATGATGTGTCTCCCTTCAGTGTCCGAGGATTCTATTCCCAAAACAAATATAGGAATAGCTCATCCAGGGGAGGACCTACCGCCCCTCGAAATGTCCTCTTGGTGAAGCGAGGTCTTACTATTTCACAAACTAAACCCGGAAGACCGATGTTTTGTCTGTGTCCATAACCTCCATTTGCCTCAAAGATACATAAACCCCCGTCAGACGCTAAACACGTCCAGGTTTGTTGGTCGCTATCTTCGAGCACCGTCATGACTGATCAGCAGACTGTTCACTTCGATGGCAAACAAATACCAAGTTTTACAGCCAGAAACAGAGGTCTCTTATTTTCTGACCTCACCTGTGGAAACGTAACTGGAATCGTCTTATCGCGAAGGAAAACACCAAGCGCAGTCTTGCAGATATTTAGGGCCTCGCAGATATTTAGGGCAAGCTTGGCAATTTCCAAACTCAAGTGAACTTCCAAGAAAGTTAAGAAAATTCCACAGAAAAGTTTCTTCAAATGACCATAAAACATTTTTAGAAGATTCAGGATCCAAATGGCAGTAATGATAAGTTTTTAAATGCATTACAAAATTAGGCAGAAAACTTAGTTGTAGCAATAGAGAGAAAGAGAGAGAGAGAGAGAGAGAGAGAGAAGAGAGATGATTACTCTATACTCTTAAAAAAAAAAAAAAGTGGCTCCTACCAATTTAAGAAAATGGAAAAGGAGCCTGAAGGTGGTTTGTGAATCAGTTTTATTGTATGTCACGCTGGTGGCCATTGTCTATGCGTTTTAGCTTAAAAGCTAATTAAGCCAGATTGGAAATACTTACGGCAACAAACAAACAAAAATCCTCCGATTTGAAGATAAAGGCTTTGTGGGTGTTTTTCTTCATGATCACAAGATAGCTGATGCACCTGCACTTCTGGAAGCTCCAAAAGCCCCACCCAAGGACTTTTCTTTACATCTCATCTGTCAGAACTTCCTCCTGCCCAAGGACGCCAAGCACAAGGTCCCTGGAGAAAAGGAACATTGAACAGGGAGCGGCTCCCTTGTTCACCTACTTCTGCTATACTTACCCATGATCACATCGCTAAGGAGTGCCAGTCTGTGCTCAAGTGATGCTTGAGACTTTATTAATGCCAATATATGCTTATTTCCTGGGAACCCCGAGCTTGGAGACCTGGGCACTCTTCTTCTACAGGGTTTGCTTTATCTTTTATGAGGGCTCAGATGTATGAGAAGATTACGATAACTGATCTTACCTGCTTTAACACATAGAAGACTGAGCTACCCCACAAACTCTCTCCTAAATGCCTCTCTTCCCTCCTTTTTCTTGTGAGCAAGACTTCCCCACCTTATGTCATTGTAATGTCATTGTAATGTGAAGATGGCTAGGGAATATGGTTTGCACTACTGACTGCCCATCATATGGGAGAGAAGACAGAGCTTATCACTCACACGACAGGATTTGGAGCGAGGATATGGGTGCCAAGAATTCCTTCACTGGAACTCCTTGAATCTCCATAGAGGATGCTCACTGCTCCTTCCAATCTACATTAATTTTGGCTTTTGCTAGTAACACCCAACCTTGGTTTTGTATAATCAAACTACCCTCTTCCCAATCCATGTTGGGTGGGAATAATCCCATCTCCAAGCTTGAAACATGTCATGTGACCAAGACCTGGGGGATCAATCGGTGAATAACCTTTTCTCCAAAGACACTGGCTCAGAGAGTGCCTTCGTCCAGTCAGGCTCCCCTAACAGGATACAGAACATAAGTGGCTTATAAATAACAGACATTTGTTTGTCATAGTTGTGGAGTCTGGAAGTCTGAGATCAGGGTGCCAGTATGGCTGAATTCCCATGAGAATTCTCTTCTGGGGTTGCAGACTGCTGATTTCTTGTGTCCTCACATGGCCAAGAGCAGAAAGGTGAAGCAGGCTCTCCCATGACTCTTCTGAGGGCGCTAATCCCATTCATGAGGGCTCTACCTCCATGACATCATCAAGATCCCAATTACCTCCCAAAGGCCCCACCTCTAATATCATCACGTTGAGGGGGAGGGGTTCAACAGGCGAATTCTGGGGAAACACATTCAGTGCATTACTGAGGTCATTATCATTAAGATGAAATAAAAGAAGTTTCCCATGGATCTTTGGTGGAACCATAGGAAAAAGATGCTCTTTCTCCCCCGGGGGACCTGGACCAAGTATAGTGTAATATAACCTATACACCAAAAGTCTCCTTTATTATTATTATCATTATTTTGTTATTTTATTTTATTTTACTTTATTTTATTTTATTTTATTTGTTTTACTTTATTTTATTTTACTTTATTTTATTTTACTTTATTTTATTTTACTTTATTTTATTTTATTTATTTTACTTTATTTGATTTTATTTTACTTTTATTTTATTTTATTTTATTTTACTTTATTTTATTTTACTTTACTTCACTTTATTTTATTTTATTTTATTTATTTTATTTTACTTTGCTTCATTTTATTTTATTTTATTTTATTTTATTTTATTTTACTTTATTTTATTTTATTTTACTTTATTTTATTTTATTTTACTTTATTTTATTTTATTTTACTTTATTTTATTTTACTTTATGTCACTTTATTTTATTTTATTTTATTTTATTTTATTTTATTTTATTTTATTTTATTATTTGTAGTGTAAGCCAACTTGAGTTGAGTTTATGGTCATTTGCAGTAAATCTAAAAATGTTAATCACACCTTACTCACGTCTGGTCCTTTTATGTTGACAAAGCACTCACATATTTCTTCTCTCTTTTAATCTGCCCTGGAGATTAAGGAGATAGTGTTATCCCAGCGTTCACAGAGAAAAACATGCACTAGGGGAAACCTTGATGGCTTCATTCTATTTACTGGGGGGGGGGGTGGGGGGGTGGTGGTGGTGACCGGTTGGTGTGTGCAAGGCCCTGTGCTAAGTGCTGGAGGTGTAGTGAACGAGTCAGATGCCACCCCTGTGTTCAGGGGACCCCAGTCTAGTCTGAGAGCAGACAACCACCACCAATTAAACACGTCACCGTCAGAGCCTACCTGGGCACCTACAATAAAGGAGCAGAACAGAACAGTCGAGAAGGTCAAAAGACACTCTGGACAACTAGCAATTAAACTAATCTCAAAGAGAATTCCGGAAGAGCAGGTGCAAAAATGCGGAGGCAGGAGCAAGTATGGCACACTGAAGAACACGTGACCGGCATGGAGGGAGCAAGGACCAAAAGAGGGAGTCCTGTGAGTAGACAGGGAGGCAGGCAGAACAGGAGCACACTTACCCTGTGGGCCACGTCCAGAATGTCGGTCTGTATCTTCACGCAAAGACATTTAGGATTTTCTAGAAGGGGTGTGTCCTGACCTTAGGGTACTATTAAGATAGCAATCTACGATGCCTGCAGCGCGGAGGATGTGCTGAAGAAGTCAGAGTGGCTTTGGAAAGAAGTTAAATGTGCCTGGCGTGGTATATGGGGCTTAAACAATATTTCTATAAACTGAGCTTAGTCACTTGCTCCAGATCACAAAGCCCATAAGTGTCAGAGCCAGATGGGGCTTCACAGAGTCATGCTCTTAACCGCCGTGAGACATGGAACATCAGGAGAATTATTAGACTACTCTTCTATCAGCAACTGGACAGTTGGCCCTTTCTAACTTTTCCATTTGGTGCCCGTCCTCCATTTTTTTAAATAATAGTTGCACAATTTTTTAATGCGATTCAAGCAAAACTCTACTTGGTTATTTGTGTGACAAAGTTCAAACACTTTGTATTGTGTCATCACTTTTAAAAAATGTATGACCAAGAACACTTAGCAAATTCCAGAAACCTTTGAACTGCAGTTTGTTGAATATTGTAGTTTATGTTTTCTCTGATTTGTCCCGAACCATTTGTACCTTGGATTATTAATCAATAACCAAACACAGCTCTGGCTGGGCAACCCCCCCCCCCCCTCGCCCCCTACTGATGATGCCAGGAACATGAACGACTGTATTATCTTTTCTTTGATTTCTGTCAATATACTTGTTTCAAACCTTTATTCTGGCTTCTTTCTCTCTTTGTATCCCATGGAAAAAATTCCCCAGATAAGATCAGAACTGCTTTGTCATTCATCAGCAGTAATCAGGTCTGAGCAGAGTTCAAACACATTTTTTTTTTCCCACTCTCAGAGACAGAAAAGCCAAAGAATAAAATGGTTGGCCACAACTTTCTGACTTTATATTTGCATATGTATATGTAAATGTATTATGATATCTGGCTAGCCCTTGAGTGGATTCATGTTGTAAATTAATGGATATCTGTGGGGATGGTAATAAAGATCAGCTACTGGGAATCCGGGAGATTATTTCCCCGGAAGACAAAAACTGAGTATCTACACAGCAGGGTAGCACAGTAGGCAAGCTCTCTCATGCCGGAAAACCCAGCGTCACCTCTTGGGATTTCTAGGCATCTGCCTCTCCATTTCAACATCTGTCCAACTTCGACGAAAATGGCATGGACCTCATGAGGGCTCATTCTGTAATCAGCCAGTGAATATTTATTGAGTACCTGCTGTATGCCAGGAACTCTCAATAGACACTAAGAAGCTAGGTCCATATCATCACGGAGCTAACGTTCTCATAGGAAACAGAGACAATCATTGAACGAATCCATAAGAGAATCCTGGGTGGCAAAAATGCAACAAAATCATGGGAAGATAAGTGAAGGGAGGATTCAGATAAATTTTAGATAGGTCTTCAGATAGGTTTGCTACAAGCTGACACTTGAATTCAGCCCTTGATGAGAAGAAAGAACTAGCCACTAGAAGAAAGAAAAGATCTGAGGACAGAAGACCACATAGAAGAAACGGCCAAGTCCCACTGGTGAAATGAAGAAGGCCGTAGCATTGAAGCAGAGAGGGTGGGTAAGAGGGAGATGGTGGGGGGTGATGGTGGAAAGGCACACAGGGCCAAAATCGTGAGCCCTTGAAGGCCACGTAAGGAATTTGGACTTCAGTCTAAGTGCAATGAGAAATCACTAGCAAGCTTCAACCAGGGGGAAAACTGATCTGATTAATGACAATCTGATTAATGAAAGGCTGCTTCTCAATCCTCTGTGTCAGTGGAAATTTTCAGCCTGTGGCTCGTATGGCACAGGGACCTACAAGTAAGTGGGATTGGGGTCCAATATGGCTTCCAAATTACTGGAAACGTGAGAATGGGGTGTACGAGTGTGCGAAGAGACCTGCGTCCAAGGCGATGCATGGGATGCTCTCAGTTACAGTAACTGGCACACGTTATACATCATTTCCCCCCACTTCCCACTGACCGGAACCTACCTGCATGGCCACACCTACCTTAGGGGAAGCTGGGAAACATCATTTTTGGCTGTGCAACCTTGTGCCAAGACAACACTTTTTGTACAGTAAAAGGACCCTGCAGGGACACTTCTGGTTTCTGCCATAGCTTCCACCCAGGGCAAAAGCAGGGAGAATTGCCATCCACCTTTGGAGAACCAGCCTTCTTAGGAGAAGTTCTACTCCCAGAGGACTGATAAGTAAAACAAAATAATAATCATACATAATTAAGTAGTAATTAACAAAACACGGGGGCCGCCTGGCTGGCTCAGTCCGAAGAGCTTGCCACTCTTGATCTCGGGGTCGTGAGTTCGAGCCCCACGGCGGGGGGAGAGTTTACTTAAAAAAAAAAAACGTAACAGAAAATTGCTAAGTAATTGAGACATGGCCACGTGTTGGTAACTCCCTGCGCCATCCTAGCGCTGCGCCGCATGCAAATAGCACGTTTTTTTCGATTAATGAAAACGCTTTAATGTTTGAAACAAGCAGATTGTTCACCCATGTCTCTGAGGGCCTGCCCTTTGAGCTGTTTTCCTGGAAACGGAGGTAGATTTCTACTCTTTTCCGTTTCTTCACCTGGCATGCCGTTTCAAGTCAGCTGTTTAGGGTGCGGGGTGTCCTTTCGCATATTAAACAAAGTAATTAGAAACCGTTATGAATTTGTGACCTTTACAATCATTAGCACCCTTACCACCATGTGGATGGAAATTAAGCCCGTCGTATCCTTTCCTGTGTGGGATACCAACATGTGTACAAATACCGTTTTCCCAATTCATTCAAAACGTGGCGAGCACTTCCTGGGTGTACTTAGTGGATGGCAATTGGAAGTTACTCGCTATCGATACTCGGATGGGTAAAAAAAAAAAAGGTCGTGACTCCGAGGTACGAAGAGGGTCAGGGTTTTAGCAATTAACCTGCGAGTTCAATTAATGCAGATAGATCCCAGAGAAATTCAGTTATACGACAGCAAGCGAACTTGGGTTGAAGTCAAGGATGTGTCTTGGCTGTGCCAATGACTTTCCGTGTGATTTTTTTAATGTTTAGTTATTTTTGAGAGAGAGAGAGAGAGAGAGAGAGACAGGGTGTGAGCAGGGGCTGAGGAGGGGCAGAGAGAGAGGGAGACACAGGGCTCGAAGCAGGCTCCAGGCTACACCCCCGTTGGCACAAAGCCCGACCTGACACGGGACTCAAACTCACGAACTGTACGATCCTGACACGAGCTGAAGTCCGATGCCTAGCCGGCTGAGCCGCCCAAGCACCCCGTCTTTCCATAGGATCTATTCACATGCCCTAGGCTCCTCGTCTGCGAAACGAGGGCTGGGTCCTGCTCCACACTGGCCAGTACGCGCTGTCGTGTTACTGCGTCTCCACTCATGGCCCAGCAGACAGCACCAATCAAGCAAGCTTGGTGTTTCACTCTTTTCTGCTGAGACGGCCTCAAATTTCTTGCAACACCATTCTCGTTCTATCAGGGCTGGACCAAAGGATGAAACCTTTCTGTCATCCCCGAGCTTGATCACGTCTAAGACCTCTTCCCACGTGTCAGAATCTAATGAAGCAAAAACCAAAACGAAATAAAACCTTCGGTTGCATTACTAGGGGAATCTGGTAGGTGGGCAATTTGCGACTTACAGCATTCACTTGGCCGTGAATACTCCACAGTAAGGCTTGCTGGCCTTTGCTAATTAAAAAACATGAATCCTGTATTTTGGAAAGGATGGTGTGCCCTTTCCCTACCGTAAAGCCTGAGGAGGCGGTATAAATGCAAATTACATGCAAATATACTTTGGGGACCTCCCTATTTCTAAGAACTGAATCTGGCTTCTGGGGAACTCCAAAAGGAGGCTCCAAAGCTCTTTCCCAAGAGTTAACTTTCAAAGTGTTCGAGAGACTCGTGGAAATTTCCGCCTTCCATAACAAAATACGACGTGGGTTTTTCGAGTTGGTAGCGAAGGAAGACTTTCCACTTGAAGGCACGTAGGGTGACAGCGGTGACTCTTAGACCTGAGAGTGGCTGCCCCTGCGTGTTGCTGTAACAGCCACGAGGGCTTGGAGTGAGGTAAGAGGGGTTGCTGCTGTTGGGTGAGATACACCAGCAATGTGCCCACCGTTGCTGTCCTCCTATCGTGAGCACAGACCCTTCCCTTAATCCATCAAGGCATGAAGCCAAGGAATAAACACAGAGAGAACCACGAATATAAGGTGGCATGGCTTGTTCTATTGGCAAATTCTCACTTCAGGCAGCAACTGTGACCCGCTTCCAGGTGCAAGGGACCAGCCTCAGGGACCATCCCGGGGCCTTATCATTATTACGCGTTAGAAGCTGCTTTTAAAGGAGCTGTAGGTAGGTCAGTGCTACTGACAGGTTAATGCCCGAGAATCGCCGAGAGATCTAGCCCAAATGCAAATTATGATTCACTGGCTCTGGGGTAGAGCCTGTGATTCTGCATTTCTAATAAAGAGGATCCCTGATCTGCCACCCCGAAGTATGCCACTTTGGTATAAAAATTATTTGGGGCTGAAGGCATTTGAGTTCCCAAAATTCCTTACCTGCCTAAAAGCAGAGCCTCTCCAAAGAACTCATTGTTTCCGATCCCCTCCCCGGGGCAATACTAATCTAAAAAGTCAGCTCCACACCCGAACAGATACAGTGGAAAACTATCCTATCTCCCATCTATTCTCTTCAGGGCCCATTTATCTTTCCAAAATGGTATTTGCTTTTCCAAAAGATTCCTCATCTCCGCCTTTCCCCCTACGAGTATAAAGCTGGGTATAAAGACCCCCAAATTCTGATCACCCCTTTGAGTTACTCATCACTGAGTTCTCCCTTGTGCACACACCGTACAGGTTAATAAGATTTGCATGGTTTTCTTTTCTTAAGCTGTTTCGTCAGATTAATTTGCAGGCCCTCAGTCACTGAACCTAAGAGGGTAGAGAAAAAAACGCTAATGCTCCTTATTCAAGAACCACACTTTGAGTAGCCACGTGCTACGTCATGTGCCCTGATGCGGATCAGGTACAAGCTACAGAACGGGGTTATACAAAAACCAGGGCGTGGCACGTACTTAACCCACGTCTGAGGCTGCCCATACTACCCTTAGTCCCCCGCATTTGGGACTCAGAAAGACCTGGAGTTAGGACCAAAGAAAGAAGAGCACACAGGAGCACATGGAACAGAAAAGTCCAAGACCAGTTTCCAAGGCCAAGACTAGTTTCCGAAGTCCAGAATTAAGGGACAAGTCACTGGAGCCACACTCTCAAAAAGAAATTCGATACCGCAGTGCATTCTTCCGAAGGCTTCTGGAAACACACCAAATGCCAAAGTAAGGACGTTTGGCCCGGAAAGGAAAGGGTCTGCGTGTAACAGGGTCGCCAGACGTAGCAAATAAAAATATGGGACGCTCATCCGAATTTGAATTTCAGACGAACAACAAATATTTTTGTATAAGTCCATCCCACACAGTATTTGGGAAATACTTCTACTAAAAAGTTACTCGTTTTTTTAATCTGAAATTCAAATTTAACAGGGTGCCCTGTATTTTATTTCTGTTGGCATCCCTATTTACATGGGGCGTGGGATATCTTCGAATCCTCAAAGGGTTGGCAATCAGCAGGGAGGCTTCAAAAACAATGCTGATGCCTGGGTCCTACCTCCCAAGATTCTGACATAATCGGTCCGGTGTTCGGCCTGCACTGGACTGTCTAGAAACTCCGCAGATGACCGCAGAGACTGCAAGGTTGACAACCACTGGGTTAGACTGATATATTCTAGAACCGGGTGGTGGCAGTTGATACATCAAGGGGTCATGAGAGGCAGAGAAGTTTTGGTTCTTGATGTGAACTTTCAAACAAGAAGAGTTGAGCTGTCTCTACGGGTAATGAGCCTCCCGTCACGTGAAGTGTGCACGCAGCGGCTTGATGATCTCCTGAAGGCGATTTGCTTTCAGAGGGGATTCAAGGACTGGAGGGCGGGTAGACAGACGACTGCTGGGGGGGCAGGGCGAAATCGGGGAGGGTAATGGGGGAAGGAATTGTCACGGCCTTTCCAGATCTGGAATCTGAGGATTGGCTTACTTATTAGATTAAAAACTAAATAAGTCATAGAATGATGCCCCCAGACAAGCAAAACATGAGTGCGTGGCAGTAAAAAGAAAGGTAAAACCCGAGAAGGGTCTACCGCATAATCATATGGTGAGGATGCCTTTCCTGGTTTTGACAACGAGGGGAATCTGGGTAAGGGCGATCAGGACCTCCACGGATGTACCATTTTTGCAACTTCTGGTGAGTCTAAAATAAAAAGCGGAGAATACATGAACGAAGCACCGCGAACACTTGTTTTTCTGCAAGGCCTGCGCGACGGAAGGGAGCAGGGGTGGTCTAACAGGACGGCCAGGCTCCCCGCTGGTGAGGCGTGCAATCTCTCCGCGTCCCTCTGTCCCCTCAGCCCGGAGTGGGCACATCTTCACCTGGGGTCTCCCGGCAGCAAGACAGAGGAGGGAACCCCAGCTCTTCCCAAGTATCTTTGCAAACAGTAACAGGCCAGTCGGTCATGTTGGAAGTGAAGTCCCGGACTGGAGGGAGAGCTAGGAGGCAATCCAAGAATGGGGGGCGGATCGGGTGGGGGTGGGGGTGGGGGTAGGGGTGGGGGGGTGGGGTGGGGGGGCCACTTTCCAGCTTTAATGAACAATGCAATGAACTCATAATAAAAATGGAAGCCAACCTGGAGTCAAGATGAGGTAACAGCCGTGGCTTGAGGGACTCCGTTCGTGGGTGTCGAGTGTGTGTGTATTTTTAGATAGCTACTTATTCCGCACGTGGTAATTAGGGCCCCAAGGGGGTTGCAAATTTTTTTGTTTTTTTTTTGTTTTTTTTTCAGGGTTGGCAAGTGGAAGGAGGAGGCAGCTCAAATTCCCACACATCTGGGGCAAACAGATACTGCACTCCAATTTCCTGTCGGCGCCGCTGGTTTCTCGCGGAATTACTTGCTAAGTAAATGATTGTTATAAGACTATGAAGATTCGGTCAATCAAATTAACCCCTTTTGTCCATCGCCGCCCTCCGCCCCCCCTCCCCCACCCCGCCCCACCCCCACGGTTCCCTTCATTTGCCTAAACTCGGTGGCTTTTGAAAATGTGTTCAGGCTTGAAGGCCCCAGCCTGCCTCACATTGGCCGAGTGTAACCTGAGCAGGAACCCGGAGGCCCCCAATTGTTTTGCTAATCAAGATTATTGCCCCATTGAGATGTGGAGGCACAGCCTGGCTGACAAAATTTGTCAGTTTCCCATGAAATAGTTCTGTCAGTTTAGCCCGGGTGCGGGCAACTATTAACATATAAATGAAGTTTCTCCCTCCTCCGCTCCCCCTTTCCCCCTACCCTTCAGCCACCCGTCCTAATGGATGCAGAGAAAATATAAACACACCCCCCCCAACCCCCACCCCCAGCTCCCAACCCCTCTGTGTGCTTAAATCAAACGAGCTTCTTTTCTCCGGTCCCTGGAAATCCTGTGGGCCACGGGGGCTCAAAAGGAAAGGGGGAGGGGGCTGGGAGGAGCGGATTTGCACAAAACCACTTTTAAGGCCTGAAACTGCCAGGCCCTGTCCCCCGCTGACAGCAACAGGCGGCTGGCTGGGCCTGGACGGTACAAACGGCCGTCTGAATGCCAGGCAGACCTCCAAGGCAGCCTGCGGGGACAAAGTGGCAAAGTGGAACACGGGGTTTGAAAGAGTCATCTCTGCGCGGGGGTCAAACACCCGAGATCTCTCGGCTAGCCTGGCCGCCTGACAGCGCGACCCGGGCTGGGCAGGGGGGGGGCATCTCCGAGTCCCCTCCTTGCTGCCTCTTCTCAACCGTGGACGCTGGGGCAAGTGTGGGGCTGGGCTGCGGCGTGGCTGAGCCTGCCTTTTACTCCGTCACCTTCTAGACTGTTCTGCCTTTCCCACAGGGGCCGGGCTTGGGTTCTCAGCGGGCCTGAGAGGAGGAAGGAAGCGGAGTCCCTGTCTTCCTGTTTCTCCAGGAATGGAGTGGGCGCTCCAGAAGAGTCCAGAAGGCCAGAAATAGAGCTTATTTATTACCATTATACTATGCCGTAGCAGCTCAAACACTCTGGTACAGACGAAGGTTGGCAAGTTTCACAATACCAAAATGAAGGAATTCTTTATGTATGTGTGTGTATGCATATATACATATGTATATAATATTCAACCCTCTCGGAAGGATAAGTTACATAATATATCATTCATAACATAACATAACAACATAACATAACATAACAATATAATATAATATAATATAATATAATATAATATAATATATAATTCAAGGCTAAATATACAATAATTCAATGCTATATCTGTCTCTACGGATCTGCAAATCAACACTATTCGCCACCTAGGGCGGAATTAGTTCTGGGAGCCAAGTTCTGCCAGGAGCGCCCGAGAGGATTCGGGTAATGAGCTCAATAGGTCTTCCCAGGCGGACGGACGTCGACTCGGAGGGACCCTTCAGTCACCAGTTGTTCCTGCTACGTGGCAAACCAGCAGACTGGGCTGTGAGGCCAGCCAGGACAGTGCCCGGAATGAGCCTCCCCACCCCCACCTCCAACTACTGTAGTTTCCAGATCTCCTGCCTCCACGCCGCCCAATGGGAAGAGACATCTGAGGGGGAAAGGGTTCTCCAGGAGGCCCGCCCGGAAGAACCAGGGCCTGGTGAAGCGGCCTGGCCTATGCTTTCTATCAGAACTGGTAAAGCAAACTTCTGCCCTGTGTTCTGTCCGTGGGGATTCCCACTCAGATGTCTTCTCGAAGCCCGGCACCTACCCAGCTGTTAGCGAAAGTCTGAGACTTGGTTTTGGAATCAGAAACCAGTTTTAGTTTATTTGCTGTGACTTTTGAGGGTTTTGTTTTTTTTTCATCTGAGAATGGGGAAAACTAACCCACAGTCATTTTCACCATTAAACCTGCAGTACTTAGCCTTTCAGCAAATACGGTTTATTCATTAACCCAGTCTGTAGGATCAGACCGCCTAGATCCCTAGCTGTGTGACCTTTGGCAACTTGTTTAACCTCTCTGGGCCTATATTTCTTCCTCTTCAAAATAAGAATGATCAAGTTAGCTATTCGTTCATAGGTCATGAAGAATATACAAGACCACGTTTTTAAGTCCTGAGATAGCATCTGGCATATGGTTAAGTGTTGTGTGTTGCTGAAATCAAGCAGTATCTAGAAAGAATTCGATAACATTCCTTTCAGTCATTGATTTGTTTCATGATCATTTTTGGGAGAGAGAGTGTGTGCGTGAGCATGTGAGCACGAGCAGGGGAGGGGCAGAGAGAGGGAGAGAGAACCTCAAGCAGGCTCCGAGCTCAGTGTGGAGCCCGACTTGGGGCTCTATCCAGTGACCCTGAGATCGTGGCCTGAGCCAAAATCAGGACGCTTGACTGACTGAGCCACCCAGGTGCCCCTCGTGGTCATTTCTTATTTCTAAACGGGCCGTTTACATTTCTCAGTAGTGATCTAAGATTGCCTTTCAAAATATATTTCTTTAAATAATATATGGAGTTAACTCAAAGAAAGATACTAAATACAGTATAGAAGGAAGGCGAGTATGGTAAAACATAAAAATGGTAAAGAAATGACTGAAGTTTGGAAAACATTATTATAAGTGATTAGATTTGGGGCACATTTCTCAGATGTCTATTCCCAAGGCAATCAAAAGGCACAATAGGGTGCCTGAGTTCTCCATCAGCACCGCTCCCCACCCCCCTCCACATGTTGAACCCCCAGGCCCCAGTGTAACTGTATTTGGAGACAGGGTCTTTAAGGAGGTAATTAAAGTTAAATGAGGTCATAAAGGTGGAGTTCTAATTCAATGAGACTGGTGTCTTTGTAAGAGGAAGTAGGGACACCGGAGACATGCACAGGGAAAGGCCACACGAGGACACCGTGAGAAGGCATTGGCAAGCCACAGGGAGAGGCCTCAGAAGCAGCCTAAGTTGCGGCCCCTTGATCTTGGCCTTCTAGCCTCCAGATTTGTAAGCTAATGCATTTCTGTTGTGTAAGCCACTCAGCCTGTGGTCTTGTGTTATGGTCTTGAGCTAACACAGGCTTATTGGCAGAGGGAAGAGAAAGTCCTTCTTTCTAGACTTAGGGAATAATCTGAACTTAGAGAGCGAGAGAGTGGGGCGCCTGGGTGGTTCAGTCGGTTGAGCATCCTACTTCGGCTCAGGTCATGATCTCACGGTTCGTGGGTTCGAGTCCCACGTCGGGCTCTGTGCTGACAGCTCAGCTCTGTGCTTCGGATTCTGTGTCTCCCTCTCTCTCTGCCCCTCCCCCTCTCGGGCTCTGTCTCTCTCTCGAAAATTAATGAAGCACAATTTTTTTTATTATTATTAAAAAGAAACGGAGAGAAAGAAGTGTGCATCAGAGGGAACCACGCAGCGAAAAATGGCGAAAACGTACTGAGTATTCAGTGGATTCGACACTGAGTATTAACCCACTGCAGACACCATGTGAATGGTACCCCCCGGTCCTCAGGACAAACCCAGGGAGAAAATTCTAGAGCTACAAAAACTGCATCTTGGGGCGCCTGGGTGGCTCAGTCGGTTGAGCGTCCGACTTCGGCTCAGGTCACGATCTCATGGTTCGTGAGTTCGAGCCCCGCGTCGGGCTCTGGGCTGATGGCTCAGAGCCTGGATCCTGCTTCCGATCCTGTGTCTCCCTCTCTCTCTGCCCTTCCCCCATTCATGCTCTGTCTCTCTCTGTCTCAAAAATAAATAAACATTAAAAAAAAAAAAACTGCACCTTGGGAAGGCTGACGATCTACCAAGTTCCCTCAGGAAGCAAGTGCAGAAAATATGTTGAGTTCGCGTCTTCCTGCCCCTAAAATCAGTGTTCTCAACCCCCGTGGCATTCTGCTGGCAGAAGTTTCTCCGTTCAAGAGGCTTTCTGATGGTGCCTTAGAAGGATCCAGAGGAACCATGGACCCTCAGCGCGGTGAGGACGTTAGACCCTACTGGAGGGCTGATGGGGTTCCGCGAGAGCCCCCTTAGCCACGCTGTCACAACCTGGATCATTTTCCAAAATAGTTTCATTTTGCAAATGAGCACAGGCCCCCCTGGAAGCAGCGGGCAGTTGGCAGAGATGAAACAATTAGCATTTCAAAGCGTTCGTTTTCATGTTCCCCTTTGCCAGGGTGAGAACCACTGCAGGACAAAAATGAGCCCCTCTTGTTTCTTGTCTCAGCCCGGGAGGGGTCTTCCCAGAGAAACCAGCAGCAGCCAGCCCATCACTGCAGCTGGCTCCCAGGGCCTGTTCCAAAGGCTGGGTCCCGGGTCCCGGCCGGGCCTCAGGGCCATTGCCAGTGAGCACCTGTTGAGGGACGGCTTATCAATCAGCTCCACGATCAGCCCTTCCCAACAATCCCCGCTCAGCGTTGCCACACTCCTTACAGAAATTAACACCATGCTGGCCATTTCAGCGTTTGCAGGTTCCATTTAAGTTTAAAACATCCCTTTGCTGGGGGTTTGAGGATGGAACCAATGCAGCCATGCGGGAGCAGAAGGTGCCTTGATCTAGAGCCGTGTTATTGGGTACAGCGGCCGCTAGCCAGCCGTGGTTACGGAGCACTTGCGACGTGCGGGGGCACACTGGGATGAGCTCGAGGGGTAAAATGCACCCCAGATCTTAAAGACAGTATGAAAAACACAAGCTCCAAAGTCTCATTGCTATTTGCTATATGGGTTACGTGTTGAAATGATAATATTTGGGATGTGCTAGGTTAAATGGAACATGCTATTAAAAACCGTCCCACTTGTGTATTTCTTTTTGCTTAGGTGAATGTGGCTTCTCTAAAAGACTTTCCTATTTCTCTCAATCTTGCTCTCTTTTTTTATTTTTTTAATTTTATTTTATTTTATTTTATTTTATTTTTTTGAGAGAGGGAGAGAATCTTAAACCGGGCTCCATGCTGAGCGTGGAGATCTCTCGCGACCCTGAGATCATGACCTGAGCCGAAATCAAGAGTTGGATGCTTCACTGTCAGAGCCACCCAGGCACCCCTCCATATCTTGCTCTCTAATTCATCACCTTGTGTGTCTCTGTCCATGGCACTCGTCCCCATCTGAACTTCTCCTATTTACGTATTTGTTTGCGCGGAGGTTTCTGTTTTTCCTCCTGGGATGTAAGGTCCCTGAGGACGGGGACTCTGCCTAGCTAATCTGCTGCTTTCATTCCGGTACCCAGTGCCAGGTACAAGATAAGTGACCAATAAATATTTCTAGATTGCACGAAGGAGGGAAGGAAGCCCAGGCAGGCACCCTCGCTCTGAGGCACCCCTGAGCACCAGGTGAAACTGACCACTTTGTTGCTGGTACCTGAGGCCGCCTTATACGGACCCTGCACAGACCCTATAGCATTTTAGGGTACTTCTAGGCTTATCTATCCATCTCCTTCTACTAGATGCCAAGCTCCTAGGTTGCAGGAAACTTGTCCTAGTTACTTTTGTACTCCCAGACCACGCACATCGGAGGTGAATGAATGGATCAACCTTTGAAACTTTCACTTTCCGGAGCATAGACGACTAAAACGAGCTAACTTTCTCAAACAAGGGGCATCCTGGCCTCGGTTAAATACTGTCCTTTTCCCTCTGTCTTTTCCCACTGTTGCCCACGGTGGCGGAGAGAAATTCAAGCCCAGAGCTTAGATTCCTCCTTTGGGGCTTTTTCTGGGATCTTCAGACCGGAATCCAACAGACCACTCTTTGACAGACAAGAGAAAGCAAGGTTTCCTCCACTCACTACAAGTCTGTCCAAAACCCCTCCGTGACTCCCTCAGAGGATAAAATCCAAACCACTTATCCCAGCGTGGAAAGCTTTCTGCGGTCTTACCTTTCCAGTTTTCTCTCCTGATAGTGAGCCCTCCTTATACACACAGCCATGTGCCCATATATTTAAACCCTCAGATCTTAGCTTTCCTTGGGTGTGCCTTCCGCTTCCCCACCAAAAGTCGTTTCCACCCCATTTAGCCCACAGGGGCTTCATTCCTCAGAAGCAATTCACGTTCTTTCCTTTCCACGCATTGTCTGCCCTAGTCCCTCCCCGTCACATCCTTGCCTTCCTTCCGCCGTTTTCTTGTTGACAACGTCTGGAGGTTTTCCCCCATGGTTATTCCGCTTAAGCCCCGGGTTCCCCGTTGATCCTTCCATGGTCCACTTCCGAATCACCTGTGCAGGTGCCTTGTTCACAGAGCCTTTGCTCATCCACGGTGGGCATTCATGGTTATACACGGTAGTGACACTATACCTACTCACATCCCTCAGTGGGAGCTGCCGTTCCCTACAAGACCCCACTCCTTGACGTGGTCGCATCAGTCAGGGATGGTATTTCACTTAAATGTGTCCAATCCAGATGTGGGATCAGGAAAAGAGTCTTTCTAATGGCTGCTTCAGGAAACGTACCCTTGATAAGCTGAAGACAGTGAGTGAGAAACACGTCGCATAAAGGTAGAAGTGTCTATAAAGGAGGGATATTCTGGGTTGGTTGATTTCCAGTCTTTGCCTAGACACGGGCTCAGCTATTGTAACATACAAGCCACGGAGCTTCGACCGGCTGATGATTTGTTTCCCCTTGAAATACATGTTTGTTTGTTTTTTTCCCGGATCTGCTCAGCTATGGTGGATCATGTGTTATGTACCTTAGTACACGTCTGCTTTCTAGGGCTGATACGCGCCGGGGATCTTAACTTTAAAGGCCGAAGACTCTCTATATGCCCTTGGGTAGAAGGAAGGGCATTCATTCTTAGAGAATGCCCTTTGAAATTAGTATCTCATAACTCGGTGGAAGGCAAGGTGAGCTGATGGTCTCTACTCCTAGCGAGGCTGAGAGCTATGGGGACTCCAAAGGCAAAAGCATTTAGGGGCGCACAGGCTCACAGAATGGGGTCTGTGCACCTGCTCCCAGCGGGCCAGCCGCGTCTTCCAAAGCAAGTCCCCCAGGTGAAATGTGTCACAAAGGACTCCAGGCATCAAGCGGGAGTCAGACTGGATGATACACCTCCCAATCTTAAAATCCTTCGCTTCTCTTAGATTCGCTAAGGGCAGATCCTCGTTCTGGCCCCTCCCCCGCGGGGTGACCCTGCCGGAAAAAGCATCCCAGGTGGTATTCCTCTCTAGCTCTCTGCGCTTTCCTTCACTAAGCACCATCAATATTCTTACTTCCAGCACCCGGAAGAGATTATATTTCTGGCAGATCTACCCTCTGAATTGGTCATCTTTGGGGGTAGGGTGTGGGGTCTCTGTCTCTGTGGCACTCGGGATAGAGCAGCCACAGAGAAAACCAGAGAAACTAACCCTTGGATTAAAATACAGAAGGAAGCAGGAAGCAGCAGAACTTCATGTTATGGCTTCTTACTCATTTATTGGGGATTTTTAAAGACATATTTCATGTGGGCATCACCCAGAGATGCGGGCCCTGACCTCAAAGTATATCGTAGTCTGGTGTCACATCTCTTGTTTGTGGCTCCTTGCCACAACCCATTCGAATGGTAACTCATTACCTCATCACTCCTCCACCTTGCTTCTCTGTCACCTCTCCCCAGATGGCACACCATCCACTTACACAGGCCAAAACACTCGGGGCCGTTTTTAATTTCTTCTGTTGATTCTACCTCCTAAGAGTCTCTCAAATCTGTCTACTTTTTTCCACGTGGGTGTAAGTTTTCATTATCTCTTCCATCCTGGACTCTTCTCCTAAATTATTTCTTTGTAGGTACTTTCGAGTCTTGCCCACCCACGTTCTAAGCTACCACCAGAGTGATCTTTGAATCCTCAGCTGTATTAAGGTATAAATGATGTACAATTAACTACTTGTGTTCCAAGTACACACTGCGTAAGTGGTGATAGTTTGCACTCATGAAACCATGAATTCATATAATCATCAAAATTTCTTCTGAACCCTTGTTTTAATACTTTTTAAAAGTTTATTTATTTATTTTGAGACATGGAGAGAGAGAGAGAAAGAGAGAGAGAGAAAGGGAGAGAGAGAATCCCAAGCAGGCTCTGCTCTGTCAGCTCAGAGCCCGATGCGGGGCTTGAACCCACGAACCGTGAGATCATGACCTGAGCCAAAATCAAGAGTTGGATGCTTACCTGACTGAACTACCCAGGCACCCCTCTTCTGTGCCCCTTGTAATCACAACTGCCTAGCCCTCTCCACGCCTGTGGAGCTCAAGCAGCCACATTTCTGCATTCTGCCACTGTAGATAAGTTTGCATTTCTTAGAGTTTTCTATAATTGAATATATAATATGTACTCTTTTGGTCTCTTTTCTATCACTCAGCATAAATATTTTGAGATTCTTCCATGTTTTCATATATATCAATAGTTTTAGTGTTGCTGGGGTTTTTTTTCTTTTTTTTTTTAATTCATGTTAGTTAACACACAGTATAGTCTTGGCTTCAGGAGTAGAACCCAGTGATTCGTCACTTACATGTAACACCCAGTGCTCATCCCCAAAAGCCTATCACCTTTAATGCCTATCACCCAATTAACCCATCCCCCTACCCACCTCCCCTCCAGCAACCTTCAGTTGGTTCTCTGTATTTAAGAGTCTCTGATGGTTTGCCTGCCTTTCTGTTTTTATCTTATTTTTCCTTCCCTTCCCCTATGTTCATCTGTTGTGTTTCTCAAATTCCACGTATGAGTGAAATCATACGATATCTGTCTTTCACTCTTGCTGGGTTTTATTGACTGAGCTCTGTTCCACTGTATGGATTCACAACCAATAGATTCATCAATTCACCTGTTGCTAAACATTTGAGTGGTTTCCAGGCTTTGTTTGTTTGTTTGTTTGTTTTTTACCTGTCATAAATAAAGCTACTCGACAAATTTATGAGAAAGCATTTGTATGGACAGATAGATCCAATATCTAGAAGGGGGCTGAATCGTATGATGGGTGTATGTTTTCCTATGCAAGGAACTACAAACGATTTTCCAAAGTAGTTGTACCATTTTACTTAGCCAGTAATCTCATATGAAAGTTTCAATTGTTCAACATTCTTACCAACACTTGGAGTCATTAATTTTTTTAAGTTGTAGCCATTCTAGGGGGTGTAATATCACACCCAGTGTATTTGCCATCCGTGTGTGTGTGTGTGTGTGCGTGTGTACGAATATATATAATAAAGTGTCTGCTAAATTTTTTACCCATTCTTTATTAAGTTGTTTACTTTTCTATTCTTGAGTTTTGAGAGTTACTTATAAATGCTAGATTCAAGTGTCCTACCTCCTTCAACTTTCTAGAAGAGTTTGTGCAGAGCTAGTATTATTTTTCATGAAATGTTATGCAGAATTTACCAATGAAACGATTTAGCTTGCTGTTTTCTTTGGGGGAAGAATTTTCACTAAACAGTCCAATTTTTAAATAGGTACAGGACTTTCGGCTTATTCATTTCGCATTGACTGAGCATTGATAGTCGGTATCTTTCAAGAAATTAGTCTATTTCAGCTAAGTTGTCAAATATATTGGAGTCAAGGTCTTGATAGTATTTCCTGTTATCGTTTCAACATCTGTAGAATCAGTAGTGATGTCACTGCTCTGAGGCCGGTGTCTTAGCTCTTTTTTCCTGGTTCGTTAGGCTAAATATTTATCCATTGTGTTGATCTTGCCAAAGAACTAGATTGAATTTGGTTTTTCTTGATTTCTTATGGTAGAAACTGAGGTCATTGATTTGAGACCATTTTTCTTTTCTAATAGGGACATTAATTGCTACGTATATTTCCTTCCATAGTTAAAACCAGAATGAAGGATAAAGCTCACACAAAGAAAAATAGACCTGAGAGCGAGAGAAAGAGAGTTTTCCGATGATAATACTTAAGCCCCTGGATCCAGCTGTACCTGATGAAGCCACATCACCCTAGACTTTTCAGCTGCATGAATTATATATTTTTTAAAGCTAGTTGAGACTGGATAGCTCCCACTTAAAACTGAGAGTTCTGTCTCCAACAGAAAACCTGAGGTCAAGCCACAGGGGACCAAGTTTCCTTTGGTGACTACATGAACTAAGCATTATGGGAAGTACTTGATATTTGCATTTTCATGTAATCTTAATCAGCCTGGACAATTGCTGTTATTGACTTTATTTAATGGAAGAGGAAGCCCAGACAGAGAGTGAAGCAAATTACCAACACTGCACGATGAGTGAGAGAGCCTGAACCCAGACCTGCCCAGCTATAAGTTTCATGCCTGTGCCCTTCACTGCCTTGCATTTATTTCCCTCCCGCCTGTCCTAGAAGAGTCAACAAAGTCAACACAGCATCATGAATGGGGTTACGCACTTGGGGAGAGTCAAGAATGACTTTTGCTTTCCAAGCTTTTACCGGTGAGACCATTGTTTCCGTCAGCCCATAGTTCTCTGAACCCACCTTGCTCCAACTCGGGTTCTCGTCCTTCCGGAGGGCACATCTGCAGGGGACAGTGCCGAGCCTTCGGGGCCCCTGCCTGCTGCCCCTGGCCCATCTTGTCTGCCAGCCCCTTTCCTGTGGAGGTGATCAGAGACTCATCACAGCCCATTCCCAGTGTGTTAAATAGTGAGGGAACGCTGACGCTGACGTCCCCTGGGCTCTGTGCTGTCGGGAAAGTGCAGGAGAGAGACTCCGTCCTCTGGAACATCTCAGCTCTGACGAGACGGAGAGACATATCCATGGATGTAATGAATGCTGCCCACCTGCATGACAGAGTGAAGCTACAACCAGAAGGAGCTGGGAGACCATCCCTTGAGGGATGGTGTCCTATGGGAACATTTCCTGGAAGTTACCTTAATTTGCCTTCCAAGATGTCTGGCTTTCAGAAGAAATGTCCTCCATGTTTTCTTCTACATTCCATGTCCTATTTTCAAGACCCTTCTCAGGACTCACCTCTTGTAGAACAGAATAGAATAGAATAGAATAGAATAGAATAGAATAGAATAGAATAGAAGAATAGGATAGAATCATTACAAACAAGCTTTCTGGCATCTGAGATTTCAAAGCCCAACTCCACTGCGACTAGTTGTGTGACTCTGGGCAAGTTGCCTAACCCCTCTGTGTCTCAGACGTCTTCTCTCTCAAATGGGAATAATAGTACGTACCACGTAGGATTACCAAGAAGGTGAGTAAAATAAGATATGGAACATGTTTTGAACCGTGCCTGACGCAGAATCGGCTCTCGGTAGACGTCAGTTAGTAATTACCGTCCCCCCCTCTCTCATCTGCGGCTCCTTCACGCTGAGGTTGCACAGGACAGGTAGCCACCAGGTTTACCGTTGTGATGTGAGCAGAACAGTCTCCTTAGTGACAGTCCTTCTCAGGATCCCTCTTCTCTTTTTTTGAAACCCTTTTTGCATTCTGCAGGGCCTCTCTATGCATATGGATCCTCACGTGTATCCCTAATGAATCATTCCCATTGTCAAGAATATTTTGATGGCCAGTAGCCTAAGACATAATTCGCATTTGCTCAGTCAATAAAGGGTCTTCACTGGCTTTATAACTGAAGAGTCAATATCGGAGGCTGGTTTCACATGAGCTATTTGATCTATCAGTTCTACCTGAAGTCCAAAATCAGTGGGGTCTTTTGTTTGTTTCTTTCTTTCTGTTTTTCTGTTCTCCCTTCCATGGTGTCAATTTAACCTTCAAGGCTGTGTTAGAGACAAAAAAAAAAAAAAGAAATTATTCTGACCCTCGTCCAAACAGTAAGGAAGATTTGTAATTGGGGGTATTGCAGTAGAGAAGAGAAATTGAGAAGCGGGAACTTGTAGCCAAGCAGCAGGGGGGCGGGGGGCAGGGGGTGGGGCGGGCCGCGGATTGAAAATTACCAAGACAAGGGGCGCCTGGGTGGCTCAGTCCGCTAAACATCTGACTTTGGCTCAGGTCATGCTCTCGCGGTTTGTGAGTTCCAGCCCCATGCTGAACTGCCCCTGCTTGGGATTCTCCGTCTCCCCTTCTCTCTGCCCCCCCCACCCCCCTCACCCCCGCATGCTCTCTCTCTCTTTCTCTCTCAAGAGTAAATAAATCAACATTAAAAAAAATTTACCAAGAGGAGGCACGAAGTGTGAGGTTCTCAATAAACTGCACGAACAGGATCCTTCTAAGGGCAAACCGAAGGGGGTGAGGCACTTGGTCAGATACCAACGATGATCCCATAGCACGGAGGGTGGGAGGGATGATGGCTTGGCAGGATTCATGCCAAAACTGAGCCGGGCGGACCAAAGACCAGATGGGGGACCTAGCCGAAAAGAGGGCTCAGAGGAACCTGTCTACCCTTGGGTCAAGGAGTATTTGTCAGTAGCTCTTGTGCTGGCTTAGGATGGTTGCTAGGAGCTCCTTGGTCGATGCGTTCCTTGTCCGAATCCAGCAGAAGCATCTAAAGTGACCTTGTTCTGAATTCCCGGAAGAAACCCATTGAGCCGCTCTGATTGGGCCGGCTCGATCCTGGGCTGACATCCGGACCAGGACATCTGGCATGTTGCTGGCTGGTTAAGCATCAGCCACAGGGTCCAGTCCTGGGTCCGGATCCTTACCCAGAATAATACTTTGTTATGCAAAACGCCACTGCTGGCTCCCTGTCTGAGAAGGTGTTGATACGCTAATTAGCCTCTTTCTTACCCCATACCTTCCGCTGTGGAGTTCACCGCAACCCCCAAAGCAGCTCCCCTCCACCGCTGACCTCGGCAGGGGGACGACCCACAACACTTGGTGGCCTCCAAGCCCAGCTGCCTTCTGTTTTGAGGGGGAAAAGGCCGGAGAGGTGGAGAAGCATTTCCCCGGGGCCTTGAATGGGTTAGTCACCAAAGCAGATGTTAGGGTTGCAAATCCTGCTCTGCCAGGGCTAAGCACCCACCCCACTCGTGTTCTTTACTAAGGGCGTCTGTTTGTGATATGCGGGGCCCTGAAGCTTGGGGCTCAGGGGAGGAGCCCTGTGTGCTGGGTCTTAGGGCATCACTGGTCCTTTTCCTTCTGGATGTACATACAGCTACATCTCCCGGCCTCTTTGGGCCACGTCATTGAATTATGGGCGGTGAACGTGAGCTACTTCGAGACCTGGCCCCTCGAAGCTTCCCGTGAAAAAGGAAGGCGCCCCATGGAGGGCGTCCTAAAGCCCGAGAGGAGGGGATCGCAGGTGGAATAAACTTCAGTCCCTGAATGAATGACTACACAGAACACAACCTCTCTCCGATTTCCACCTCCAGCTAGATTTTACCTGAGCAAGAAACGCACTTCTATTACGTTAAGCCTCCAGGATGTTGCTTTTTCTCCATCATAGCAAACAGCATCGACTTGACTTGCACTGGGGCTGATGGGAAGGGGACAGGGAAGGGGGGGCAGAGAATGTTTGCTGGCGTAGCAGATGACAAGTGCCTACCACACTTAGCTCCAAACGTCTCTGAGGCAAACGGCTACCGCAGTCACGGGGCGCTGCTCCCCAAACTCCTGGCTGTGTCGTCACAGGTTTTTTGCATTACAAAATATGAATCAATCCAACTCAGGGCCCCGTATAGTTTTTGTAATGTGCCTAACACAGCACTCTGGCCATGTGACTTCTAGCATTGTCATGCAAAGACTCCAGGACCTGGGATTGATTTTCCAATGCCTGGATGTCATATTCTTATCAATATGATTTTCAGCTATAAACTGAAAAACCAATAGTGTAATAAGTGGCTATAAAAATGTCAGTATGAGCCCGCAGTTAAGAGCTGAAGGGTAACACAGCCTGTTGCTAAAGACTGTCACGTCAGCAGTCCCTCTTTCGAGGGCAAACACAGAGAAGCCTTCATCCAGTTCCACAGTGGGTGGAACTTCATCCAGTTCCGACAACTGGGTGTGAAATATTTGGGAGCAGAGGGGAGTACGGAAGGTGAGGGCTTCCTCAAAAGTTCCTAAAGATGTTTACAAATGTAGGAGCTAAACTCTGGGTAGGTCAGGATGTGGGGGTGAGGGGGCCGTCTTTGGCCTGAGGGGACACTATCAATAGACAACAGGATACTAGATGGTAAAACAAAACAAAACCAAACCACTTGGGAAATCTGTAATAATTTGGAGAAGAATGCGAAGGGCGAAGTGTTTCAAGGAGAAGCATCAACCGTGTTGAATGAGAGTACGTTTGCATACAACCAATATGTGTTCTTCTGTCCTACCTGCCGCCATTTTAATTCTCTATCTTCTTTAGATGCAGTGAAGTCCTCTTTGGGGTTTATGGGATCACACCAGCCCACTGCTGTCCACCAACCCATCATGGAGGTTGAATGCTGCACAACAACCCGAAATCAGGAAATCGGGTCCGGCCAGGTGAGCCCGAAGGCCAACAGAAGGCAAGGTTGCCATTTCTGTTTTATATTAGCGTCTGATCTTGACGCGTCTCTAAAACACGGGCAGCAAAGAGTTAAGGAAGAAACTGTAAAAAAAATGATAGAAACAATATGAGACCTCACATCTCAACAGTTGCCAAAACTAGCAAATAATCAAAATCTGACCACAAAACCTCTCCAGATACACAATGGCACCAATACCAGCTTAAGAACAAAGCTGCCCAATATATTTTTTAAATCCCTCTTGTCTCCTACTCATCTCCTGACCAAATGTTGGCAATGAACCGACTCACAGAATTTGGAGCTGTAAAAGGGCCCAGAGATTAACCAGAGCGGTAATTCTCGGAGCGGCAAATCAGAACCTGGAGAAGTGGGTGTTTAAAAGAATGTCCATTGTTGCAGTGGTCTACTGGGGGCCGGAGAGCAGGTTCGCTTTCTTCACACAACACACACAATCACTCTGGAAACCCTCTCGGTGGAGGAGGTTTCATCTTGGAGGAGAAATGTGGACATCGTTTCTGCCCACCAGGACAGTTCTGGTGGAGGGCCACACCAGGATCTGAAAAGGTGAAAGAGGTGATGTGCAGGATGTAAAATAAATGTCATCAAAAAAGAACACTGTTTAACGTTTATTTATTTTTGAGAGACAGAGACAGAGTGCGAGTGGGGGAGGGGCAGAGAGAGAGGGAGACACAGAATCTGAATCAGGCTCCAGGCTCTGAGTTGTCAGCACAGGGCCCAAGGCGGGGCTCGAACTCACAAACCGTGAGATCATGACCTGAGCCGAAGTCGGACACTTAACTGACTGAGCCACCCAGGCGCCCCAAAGAGAACACTGTTTAAAGGCTGATAAAGGCTGATACAGTGCCCCCCCCTTTTTTACCTATTTAATAATTCATTCCCCTTGCATTCAATTCAGCAACCTGTGGTTGAACACTACGTGTCCAGAAGAAAAACAGCACACAAGGCACCACCCAGCCTTCCATAGTCCGATGCGGAAAATTTACCTGGAAACAAAAGAAAAAGGACACTACCGAGTCAGTTCTATAAAGATACGCAACTTACCCAAGAAGAGACAAAACCCTGGAAAGGTGATCCTTCTCCATCCCCAGTGAAGACATGTCATTGTTGTAGTTTCTATAAACCAAGGAATCTATAAAAAAGAAGAAGAAGAAGGAGAAGGAGAAGGAAAAGAAATTTAAATCCTCACACATAGGACCAATTAATATATATTGGCTTTATACATTTATTCTCATTCAACACTTTTGATACTTCTTGAAGCATCTGACCCTACACATTTGCCTCCAAAGCATTGCAAATTTCCCGAAGATTTTACCATTCAGAGCCTGTCGCGTGTTGATAGTGTCCCCTGGACAAAGGCGTCCCTACCCTCCCCGGGCTCTCCACCAGTCAGGAGTTCTGTCTGTGCCTTTTTAAACACCACCTTTAAGAACTTGTGAGGAAATGCCTCAAATATTTCAGACCCGGTTCTCTAGGACTGTGGAAATGGATGAAGACTTCTCTATGTTTGCCCTTCAAAAGGGGCTGCTGACCCGACAGTCTTGAACAACAGGCTGTGTTACCCATCAGCTTTTAACTGGTTCCAGTGATCACTGATATTGTGTAGTTCTTCCCATAGACTCTGGTTGCCATCTTTATCTATCTATCTATCTATCTATCTCTATCTAGATGATATAGATAGATACATATACATATACATATACATATACATATACATATACGTATACATATACATATATCTCTTTCTGAAGAAAACAGCCGCCATATTGTAAGTTGCTCTGTGGAGAGACCCAAGTCCCTGTGCCCAACCAACAGCCAGCAGAGACCCACGCCTGCTAACGTGGAATCTTCCCCAAGTCCACTTTTGGGATGACGGCAGCCCCAGCCCATTCCTTCGTTACAACCTTGTGAGAGACCCTGAGTCAGAGGCACCTAGCTAAGCTGCATCCAGATTCTTGACGCTCCCCAGCTCCCGCAAGATGATGAGATTATAAATGTTTATCATTTGAAGCCACTAAAGCTTGGGGTCACTTGCTATGCACCGGCAGGTAATGAATACACACTCCTGACAAATGTCGCAAGGAAACCAATAAGAACCCGCATGAATGTCACACAAGCTTATGTATCTTTTGGGATAAATCGGACCATCTGGGAGCTAGTACAATTCTACAAATGCCCATCTTCAAGAGGAAAGAGTTAGCGCCCATGTATCTTCTCTTTCCTGGGTCTCTGTCCGCGTACCCAGAGCAGCCCCTGTGCAGTGGTTGTTCTGTTCCCAAAAGAGGGTACAGAGTCTGGGCCGGGAACTGGGCTACCTCTGGGCTTTCCTGTTGCATTTCTCCTTTTATTGCTGGGAGCATTTTTTTTTTCTTTTTGAAAAATGTGTATTTATTTTTGAGACAGAGACAGAGTGTGAGTGGGGGAGGGGCAGAGAGAGAGGGAGACACAGAATCGGAAGCAGGCTCCAGGCTCTGAGCTGTCAGCACAGAGCCCACGGCGGAGCTCGAACTCACCGACTGCGAGACCGTGACCCAAGCCGAAGTCAGAGGCTTAACCGAGGGAGCCACCCAGGCGCCCCTGAAAGCGTTTTCTTGATTGCGCTAAAAGATTTAGAACTGTCCCCAACCATGTGTTTAAAGTCACCCCTAATCCCGACTTTCTCCCCCCAAGGGGGAGACTTTCCCTTCTCCCTTTTCCTTACAGGACGTTTGACTCTCCTACGTGGCCCGCTCTATGGACAAGGGGGTGTCAGGGCTTCCTGCAACTCTGGAGGGTTTTCCTCATCTGCACCTTCCCGCAGGTGGTCGTGACTCATCTGGAGTCGAAGTCAGATGGTAAAAAGCTCCATTAAAAATAATTGGCAGTGACTGGACGGGGCTGAATGCTCATTTTAAGTCTGGTCTTGGCAAAGAATTTGGTAGGCAAATAGGGTAAATGAGTAGATTCTTTATCTCCAGCCTCGGTAAAAATCACCTGATTCTGGAATGATGTCATGATTACTGCAGAAATGGCTCTCACACAGGTACGTGGAACAGCACTGGGCGCCCAGCACTCAGTCGAACACAGAGCTGATATCTCCTTCTGGATGTCATTACCATGCTTCTTCCTCTTCTGGCCCTGACCGCTATTAGAGATTGTTTTGTTGGGACCCCAGGGTGGCTCAGTCAGTTAAGTGCCCAGCTCTCGATCTTGGCCCGGGGCATGTTCTCTCCGTTCATGGGATCGAGCCCCACGTTGGGCTCTGTGCTGATAGCACGGGGCCCGCCTGGGATTCTCTCTCTCTCTTTCTCTCTCAAAACAAATACATTAAAAACAAAAACACATTCAAAAATTGTTTTGTTGTTTAGTTCATTATTCCCTTGTGTCTCCCCGCCACACGCACACACATCTACACACAAAACACGCAGACGCACACACATACGTGCACACACGTACACAAACACACACCGTCCCGAATGTAAACCCGTAAGCGCACCAATGTGATTGGTTTTATACACAACTTTCTTCTAGCTTTGAGTACTGGCCTGCCACTCCTGGGTATGCAAACAAATATATATATATATATGTATTGAATGACCGAATTAATACCTCACTGATGGCAAACTGATTCATGTTTTTACATAATGCCAAGAATTTAAAGGCCAGGTCCTCAAAGCAAAAGTCCCCCCCCCCCACCCCGTTGACACTTCTCTTTTTTAGGAACAAGATATTTAGAATCCGCTATGGGGTCCTAGTTTTGTGGAACCTCCCCTCCCCCTAATGTGGGAGGATGCCCAGGACGTTCGGCCCCAAACAGGTTAAGCCAAAGGTTTAATGGGGAGGGAGGCAGGGACAGCCTGGCCCTGTCGGTGACTCTGAGCAGGGTCCACAGCATGTGCTTTCTTGGAGACCTCATAGCTCCTGGACATTAGACCCAGTGCCAGCTAATGAACGAGATCTGACAAGACTGTACTCTGAAGTGGCATTTCCCCCTCTAAGGCTCCCCTCAATCTTAAGTGGAGCCACAGATAACAGGAAGAAAATAGATGGAAATGTTGGGAAACCAGGAAGGCCGCCCTTGTTAACAGCTCAGGGGGGAAAAGAAATAATTTTTTGGCTTCGTCTTAAATTACCTAAGACTTCAGATTTAAGCTCAATTTGCTGTGAGAATTGTATCCAAATCTGGGATAACTCCTTTCCTTTCATTCTGGTTCCGTTTCTTTCTTTCTTTCTTTCTTTCTTTCTTTTTTTTTTCCTCCTTCTGGTTTTTATTTTTAGCAGTGCTCCAATTATTGTAAGATGATAATAATCATCAGACTTTTTTGATTCCGAATTTACGTAGAACGGGGCCAACAATTCTCTTTTTCAAAGTCTTCAAGAACCCAAACTTTCACAGTCCCACATTCTGCTCCCAAGACATTAGCTCTAATTAAGCTAATCAAACCCATGCACAGCCGTAAGAATAAAAAACACTGAAGAAACAAACCAACTCTATGAGAAACAGATATTATACAATGAAAATAAAATGAATGCTCCAGACTTCTTTAACTACTGTTCCATTAAACACACTTATTTTTGAATGAGCTTTGATCTTTTCTTCATTTCGTAGACCAAGATGTTTTCATGAGAGGAATGAATTACTTCCTTTAGGTTGACCTCATTCATATTCCAGAGCAAGAGCCAATCCTGTGATGGCTGCCATTGAGCATAATCCAATTACAATTTTTATTTCAAAATATAACACGATCCTCTGCCCTTGAGAACCAAATGTACTCCATGGTTGGCAAAAAAAAGGGCAGGGATTCCCATTTGCATGGATCAGGAAAGACGACCTGTAGGCTGCTTTGGAGGAGCTAAGTTTCGAGAGTTAGAAAAATGGAAACACCAGCCCGTGGTATCCTTTCACCAACAACCTCAGCCTAAGAGTCGGGTGTCTTCTTGGACTAAGCAGAGGAGTCCTGACCGTGGGCCTTCCCCCAAATGCCTGTCATTAATACATTTACCCTTTATAAGCAACTTCCCACCCTTAATAAGCCCACCTCTCTTACCTGAAGTTTTATGTTTGCACCTTCCTGAGAGCTTTGTGACTTTTTTAACCTATGTCTTCTTTTTGCTCCCCCCACCTCTGGGCATGTCTTCTTAAGCTTCTCTCCAGACCAGCTTTAGACGGAACACCCTCCACCCACATGGCTACCTTTCTCCCCGTTGGGAAGGAGTCTGGGAAGAGATGGGCCTTTGGCGTGGCTCACTGGCTCATTGGAAAAGATCGTGAAGGATATTCGCCAACATTTGGACTGTGCCATGGGTGTCATTTTAATGTTTTAACCACAACTTTGGTAGTTTCGAAAGTCACCGATGAAAGGAGGAGTAGAGAGGAAGGAGGGAGCACACTACCTCCTGGCGGGGGTGCGGGGTGCGGTGGTGATGGAGAGAAGGCGCACGGCACCACACACATGTCGGGCTCGGACACCCGTCACACAGCCTCATCCCCGCTTACGTGCAAGAGGCAAGGGTTAATGACGGGGGGCAGAGACCGAGGGGAATCCTCGGTAAAGTCGAGCTTGGGGAAGACTGCCCACGAATACTTCTGGGTTAGCCACCTCTTGCCTCCTCTGGTTCTGAGGGTTCTCTCCGTGAGGCAGTGGTTGAAGCCGGGCGGTGAGTAGCTTCTCTCTGGGGAGGCACAGGGAAAGAGAAGAGTCTTGTGAGTTGTCCAAGATAGAGGACAGGCACTGTTGGAAGCTAGCAGTGGACCCCTGCAGACCTGAAAAAGACTTGCTAGCATTGCAGAGGACTATTTGGCTTACAAACGAGAGAAATGTACCTTAAATTGGTGTAACAACAAAGCCCACCCCAAGTCTAATTGCTCCAATACCCGAAACACCTCGGGGTCTCCTAACTTCACGTGCTCACATATCCTGCCTGCACAGGATCTGGACACCATTCGATCCTCTGCCCATACCCCCATCCCCAAAACATCTCAGATATGTATATTTTTTTTATATCATGGGCTCTTTCATGGAATGTTTCGGTTTCATGTTTATTATTGAGATGCTTGGAACGGGAAACCCGGAGACCGGTGTGACGGCTCTACAAAATACTGCAATTTTTCACTTTCCAGAAGCCATAGGTTTCTAGGGATGCCGGGAGGAAACAGGGGTGTAGCTGGTTCAGGAACTGTTACCTTTGAATGTGAAAGGTGTTTCTTTCATACTCGAACGAAAGGTAGTGACTTCGGATGTGAAGGCGCTGGTATTTTTCCAGAAGGCTTTCTCCTCTACCACGTTGCTTTGCACTTGGAGAAACCCTGAAAGCCAGGACAGGGGATACCATTCCCATTCGAGAGAACTGAGGTCTTCCCCAGGCTTGTAGCTAGCTAGAGGCATAATTGAAGGAAGGACCTAGGATTCTGACGTTTCTCTATCTAGGCAATATATTTAATGATTAGGAGCCCAGGTATGTACTTAACATGGACCCACATCGACACAGAAATATACACAGGTGTATCTTTTGCCCAGACCCAAACCCAAGTTGCACGCGTGCTGTACTTTTTGGCTTATCCACTGCTGTATTGCCATTGCCTGGAAAAGTAGGTTCTCAGCCAATGCTTATTAGGTAAAAGCCACAGCCCTTACGCTCACCTGATTTCTGCATTTGCTGGCCGAGTGCCCTCCGTTCCTCTAATAAAGTATCAACACGTCCCAGGACTGGGAAAGACCCTGAAGAGTCCATTCTCCTGCCTCTAGACAGCACCACGCCTGAGCCATTTCTGATGGAGAGCAACCCCCCCACCTTTTAAAGGCTCGTTGATATACACACTGAGTGGGACAAGACCCACCAGACAGGAAGTTTCGTTTCTGTACTTACTATCTCTCTGCTTTGCACAGTAGAAACCGGGAGAAAGTCTTATTCTATGGCAAGTATAATAAGTAGGTTTCAAGTCCAGATTACTGGTGTCTTCCAGAAGTGCCGTGCTGAAGAATTTTAGATTGTAATGAACCCTTTTGAGTAAATTTTAATTCCAGTATAGTTAACGTACAGTGTTATATTAGTTTCAGGTGTTCAGTATAGGGATTCAACAATTCTATACATTCCTCAGTGCTCACCATAAGTGTACTCTTTATCCCCATCACCAGTTCGTCCTTTTTCACCCGCCTTCCCTTCTGACAGCCACCATTTCTTCTCTGTAGTTAAGAGTCTGTCTCTTGGTTTGCCTCTCTCTTTTTCCTTTGCTCATTTGTTTTGGTTCGTAAATTCTTCCTATGAGTGAAATCATAAGGTATTTGTCTTTCCCTGACTTCTTTCACTTAGCATTATCCTCTCCTTGCAAATGGCAAGGTTTTGTTCTTTTTGGGGGGCTGAATAATACTCCCCTGTATGTGCATATTACTTCTTTTTGATCCATTCGTCAGCCGATGGACACTTGGGCTGCTTCCATAATTTGGCTGTTGGAATGAGCTCTTATTAAAAAAGAAAATCCCTGGGGCACCTGGGTGGCTCAGTCGGTTAAGCGTCCGACTTCGGCTCAGGTCACGATCTCACAGTTGGTGAGTTCGAGCCCCGCGTCGGGCTCTGTGCTGACAGCTCAGAGCCTGGAGCCTGTTTCTGATTCTGTGTCTCCCTCTCTCTGACCCTCCCCCGTTCATGCTCTGTCTCTGTCTGTCTCAAAAATAAATAAACGTTAAAAAAAAAATCCCTGGGGTTGATTGGGGGGGTGGGGCGTCTGCAGGGGCAGAGGACAGAGTAGTGGTGGCATTTCGGATTCGCAGTTCCTGAAAGCATGAAGTTTCCTTTTGACCCCCATCTACATCATCCTGCCTACGCTGGTGATGTCAGCAAAAGATCATGAATTGAAGAGCCGAGTCCCCGCTTTTGCTAGGTCTCATGGTGAAATAACTGTAACTATCTTTTATTTTTCCTAATAACCTATAAAAGCACTAGATCCCACAAGCTCCCAAACTGGGAAATTTCAAGCACAACCTCAACTAAGCAAGGGGAGAAAAGCAGCCTAAGACAAGAGACCACTGAATCCCCCTCTCTCCACATGACACAGGAGACACGTCCTCAGAATGCTGAATCGACACGGAGCTCTTGCGGGGCTCTAAGGGTGGGTGGCCACGGGCCACCTGGAGAGCGACGTTCCAGGGAGGCGGAAAGGCGTTTACAAATATGGGCGCACGGAGGGGCGCCTGGGTGGCGCAGTCGGTTAAGCGTCCGACTTCAGCCAGGTCACGATCTCGCGGTCCGTGGGTTCGAGCCCCGCGTCAGGCTCTGGGCTGATGGCTCAGAGCCTGGAGCCTGTTTCCGATTCTGTGTCTCCCTCTCTCTCTGCCCCTCCCCCGTTCATGCTCTGTCTCTCTCTGTCCCAAAAATAAATAAAAAACGTTGAAAAAAAATTAAAAAAAAAAAAACAAATATGGGCGCACGGAGAATGTCTCATACAAAGCAAGGACTTCAGTGAGCCTAAAAGTAGGAGGTATGTTTGACATGGGAAGGTGTCTCATGTTGAAAGAATAGACCATAGGTCTCTGATGATATTTCTAAAGCCTTGAGGCTTCACCTATAGGTTGGTATGTGTCTTCCTAGATTCTTATTTCCAACCCCCTTCCATACACGTCAACCTGGAAGTTGCCGGGCAATTCGGACTCAACACGTCCCCGACAAAACTTCAAAATCTTGAGATTTGATTTCACGACACTCAAAAGCTTCGCTTCCCGTCTCCCCGGTCATTCAACACGTTTTCGTGCTCTAGCTCTGTCTCATGTACAAATCGAGGCACTGGGCCACAGAAGTGAACAACGCGGAGACAGCCCCTGCTCTCGCAGACAAGATGGCCAGATTTCACAAAGGCAAAGGGCGCCGATGATGTTGTGTTCTTTGTGGCTAGGGCTGTTGGGGTCGTGCCGCGACGAACCTGAAGCCGTGCCCGTCTCGTAGGACTTAACTTCTGGAGGGAGAAGAGAGGAAATAAGTGTGTGGGCCCTGCAAAGCATTCTTTTTTTTTTTTCCAGATAGGGAGAAGTCATACGTAGGAAGGAAAATGATGCGAATAAGCGAGTCTGGGCAGGAAATAAAATGCTGTCACCAAGAGTGGTTACACTGGGACACACACTGCAAGGGACAGCAGGAAGACATCCTTGAGGAAGTGACACGTGTGGAGATCCGGATCGTGGCAAGGAGTCAGCCATGCAACATGGGGGCCGGGCGTTTCACACACAGAGATCGACAAGTGCAGTATCCAGAAGGTGGCAACAAAGCCTGGGCCTTCAAGAAACAGAACGGAGAGGCCTGTGGCTGGAATAATGAATAAGGAGCCAGTGGCAGGAGATGAGATCGGAAAGCAGGGCCACATCAGGCCGGGCCTTGCAGGCCACAGCGACGAATGTGGCTTTGGTTGCAGGCCTGTGGGAAGCCACCGGACTTTTTAGGCAGGATCGCTGTCTTAGTTGGCATCCCCCAGTCACCCAGTTGCCCAACCTAGAAATCTAAGTCCCTCCCTCCTCATCTGGGTGGTCACAGTCCAAGGTTGTTTACTCTCTCCCTTAAATATCTCTCAAATTGTCCCCTTTCGTCTCATCCTCCACATGCAAGTCCCTTCTGATCTCAACTTTCCCAGGAGGCCTCCTCGGGGGCCGCCCTGCCCCGGCCTCTCTCAGAAGTCTCCGCCCTTGACCCCTGCCTGGAAATCTTGGCTGGGTTTCCGCTGCCCACTGGTCGGGGCTCAAATGTGAGCATCGCCCCTCACTGCGAGACACCTTCCCATGTCAAACATACCTCCTACTTTTAGGCTCACTGAAGTCCTTGCTTTGTATGAGACATTCTCCGTGCGCCCATATTTGTAAACGCCCTTCCGCCTCCCTGGAACGTCGCTCTCCAGTTGGCCCGTGGCCACCCATCCTTAGAGCCCCGCAAGAGCTCTGTGTCGATTCAGCATTCTGAGGACATGTCTCCTGTAGCACTTGCCAAGTTGGGCTCAGAGTTTTCTGGGCACGGGGCCAACGCCCTCACTCTTGGAAGTTCCTGAGGGCAGAGATCATAGCCTGTGTCTCTGAGAAAGCCAGTGCCAGGCAGATGCCCAAGACACACTGAACTTAAGAAAGGCATTCTATGACCCCCCAGAGACCCATAGAGAGAGAGAGAGAAGAGGGACATGTAGCATTTTCTATGGCCTCTCGGACCATCCTGAGCACAGCAGCCAACAGCCGCACCCCTTCAGAGGCTGGCATCCAAGCTGTTCAATGCCTGTTGGGGATCCAGGCAAGGAGGAGACGCCATCCCTCTTTCCCGGCACCTCCGGAACCCATCAAATGAAATCGGCCCTCGACAACAACATCAAAAGGACTGGATAATTTGTAACTAGTCAACAGGCCACTTGTGTAGTCAAGCTAATGACGAGGTTATTTGGACAGTGCCCATCTGGGTGAACAGATATGGGCGTCCATAGACTGACAAGGCTCTGTGCTACCACGGTCTGGGAAGAAACCAGGAAACAAGTCTCTGGCCACACGTATGCTCAAACCCAGGAAAGTCCCCAAATAGATATTTGAGGAGAATCTAAACAAAGTAGGCGGTGGAGCTAAGAATGTTAATCTACACTCTTAAAACTTCTGCCTTTGGTCTTTTTTTGCAGCGTGAATAGCACACCATCCAGATGGGAGTGCGCGCTTACTGGCAAACGCTGGTTATTTAGATTCTGACAAGAGTCGGTCAGTATTTATTCGGGAAGAGATTGATTCCACCCAGAGTCAAGAAGAGTCTGCCCAGAGGGGAAAATATGGGAACAGGGCCTGGGGAGGTGGATGGGATCCTCACAGATTCGGAGGAAGGCGGATCCAGGGCAGGATGCGGGAAGCAGAGCGGGAGGTGATTGGCTTCGCCCTCTACTCCTGACAGCTATGGGTTTTCCCCATCGTACAGACGAGCAGACTGAGTCTCAGAAGGGTCACATGTCCAACAGGCACCCATCAAGGGGTCCACACAACACAGATGGGAAGTAAGGAAAGGCAGGGAGGGGCGGGGACCCGGGAGCCAGAGCTCCAGCCCTAGGGCATGGATGAGTCCTAGAAGAGGGTCACTTGGAGAAGGACCGCGGCCACCAAGGCTGCCAGGACATATGGCGACTGCAGCCTCCTCGGGGGGTGCTGTCCCCAGGTGGGGTGACTCCATTTCTGCCGGTTCTCTGATGTAAGTCAGAATCCTCCAACCTGCCCGGGAGCCCGGGAGCGTTTCAGCAGCCCTCTGAGCAGGTGGAGTGAGCCAAGCTCGGGTGCAAGTTTGTGAACCAGAGCCCCCCGTCCGGAGCGGACTGCCAGCGTTGCCTCCTGAGGGTCTACACACGGGGATGATTACGTCACCAATACCCTGCCCCTCTTCCCGCCGCCCCAGGACTCCCCACCCCGCGACCCCGTGCAGTAACTGCTGTGTGTGTGTGCGCACATAGCTTTGGCTTCCTCACCCTTTCTCTCCCGGGGTTCGATTGTGCTCACAAAGACCCCCACCCCCACCCCCCCAATGACTCGAAGCATCTCACTGGCAGTGACAAAGGCGAAGGAACTCCGGGTTACGGCCACGGTCCGGGCCCCACTCTCCCGCATTGTGCCCAGCCGCAGCAGTGGTCTCAGAGCGGTCGGGGGTCTTATATATCTCATATGTGCAGCAAAGCAGGGGAACAATGTGACAAATTATGAACAAGCTCAGAGCCGAGCCAGCGGAATTCTTCCCTTTGTGAGCCTCCGTCACGTGTCAGCTGGGCTGCTGGGCCGGGCGGGGGACACGGGGGTGGGGGACATCCCAGCCGCGGGAGGCCAGTCCAGCTCTGGAACACTTTTCACACTTGGGAACACTGCCCCTCCTTGACTTGCACGGTGGCTCTCTCTCTCTCTCTCTCTCTCTCTCTCTCTCTCAAGGATTGCAAGGGAAAAGAAAATTATTCTGACCTGATTTTTTTCTTTTCTTTTCCTTTCTTTCTTTTTAAATCTTTTTAACATTTATTTACTTTTGAGGGACAGGGAGAGACAAAGCACAAGCAGGGGAGGGGCAGAGAGAGAGAAAGAGAGAGACACAGAATCCGAAGCAGGCTCCAGGATCCGAGCTGTCAGCACAGAGCCGGGTGCGGGGCTCGAACCCACAAACCGTGAGATCATGACCTGAGCTGAAGTCGGATGCTTAACCGACTGAGCCACCCAGGCGCCCCAGCAGTTTTTTTTTCTTTTAGATGTAAATATTCAATCCACATTATCCTTGCTAAAGGGAACAAAAGACCCAAGCAAATTTTGAGAGTCTGTATTTCAAGAACCAAAGGTGAGAGGGACGCCTGGGTGGCTTAATCGGTTAAGCGTCCGACTCTTGGTTTTGGCTCAGGTCATGATCTCATGGTTCGTGAGCTCGAGCCCCACATCGGGGCCTCTGCTGTCAGCACAGAGCCCCCTTCCAGATCCTCTGTCCCCCTCTCTTTCTGCAGCTTTCCTGCTTGCAATCTCTCTCTCTCTCTCTCACAAAAATAAACATTAAAAAAAAAAAAAAAAAAAAAACAAGGGCAAGAAAAACTCCAGTGATGTCGGCCACCATTCTCGCTCCTCACACTTCCTAGTCTTGAAGAGCCTGCCTCTTCTTAACCTCCCGCTGCCTCGGTTTCCTCATCTATAAAGAAACGTGGCAGTGAGGGGAGGCCACCATAGTAAATGTGTCTCAAGGGCTTAGAGCAGTGTCGGGTACATAGAGAATCCTCAACATGTGTGTTGTTATTATAATGATTATTTACAACAGGATAAGCAGAAATAGACACCCAGTGGCCACTTCGACTATCCTTCTCGTGCCTTGGCCCCCTCACTGCCCAGCAGGCGCTGTCCAAGAAGGCCCAGCCCTGACTCGTCCTCTGTGTCTCAGAGTGCCTGGCAGGAGGCAGGGGACAGGGATTCTCAGTGACCATTTGCTCCCTAACTGCCGTGAGATGGCCTGCAAAAGAAGTCTCTCCATCACTGATGCTGGAATAATCTTCCCTGACAAGATGCTGTGTAGACTGAAAGCCTTCTCTCAAGGTAGCTTCTCGGGTCGCGTTAGGAGATTCAGGCCATGTTTTCTCAGGATAACAAGAAGAAAGTGTTCTTATGCAAACCATTTGGGAAACACACCTTAACCATTTGAGGGTTCTAAGGAGAAACTTAGAACCTAAAAGTGGCCCCTTTTCCGGACACTACGCCCTGAGCTTTTTTTTGCCAATGGCTACTTTTGTAAGATTCTTACCAAACTCTTAACTCTAGAGATTTCTGTTCTTCTCTCCTTTGGTTAAGAGATATGAAGTCAGACCTTTGGCCGATTTAGCTCTAAGTGGTTTTTATTCGATAACGGACAATTCAAAGACCCCTATTATGACCAAGATAGAACTCGTCACCAATTTGGCAAACCTACACAGAACTTGGGGAAATGAAAGAGGGGATAAAGGGGCACCTGGGTGGCTCCGTCGGTTAAGCGTCCGACTCTTGGTTTCAGCTCCGGTCATTATCTCATGGCTCATGGGTTCAAGCCGTGCATCCGGCTCTGCGTTGGCAGCGTGGAGACTGCTGGGGAGTCTCTCTCTCTCCCTCTCTCTCTGCTCCTTTCCTGCTCACTTGTTGTCTTTCCCAATAAATAAATAAATAAACGTTAAAAAAAAAAAAAGAAAGAGGAAAAAAGAGTCAAGATTTAACGATACCTCTTAGAAGTTAGAAAGCCGGAGAAGACTCCCCTTTTATTTATTTATTTATTTATTTATTTATTAATGTTTATTTATTTTTGAGACAGAGAGAGACAGAGCATGAACGGGGGAGGGGCAGAGAGAGAGGGAGACACAGAATCGGAAACAGGCTCCAGGCTCTGAGCTGTCAGCCCACAGCCCGATGCGGGGCTCGAACTCACGGACCGCGAGATCGTGACCTGAGCTGAAGTCGGACACTTAACCGACTGAGCCACCCAGGCGCCCTGAAGACTCCCCTTTTAATAGAATACATGGCGGAAAGCGACACTTTATTCTTTAAATTAGCAGTAGACAGAGTAATGTGTCAGTACACCATCTTCTTCTTAAGTATCAGGATATTCACTTGTGGATTCGGGCAATTAATGCACTTCCTTTCCTGGTAAGACCTTGAGCAACTTACCTGGAATGTTGTGTCTTAGGCTTTTGAAGCTGTGCTCGATAGACAGAACTGAGCACACAGTGTGGGGACTGATAGAGGAAATACCATAGCTCATTTCATCTCAAACCATGAAATTACATGAACTCGGTAACTCACTTCCTGTGTTACCGAGCAGTGTGTCCTATGTCAGGTTCTTTCATAAAGGAAAAGAATGTAGGTCCCATCCTGGAGAGAGGCTCATCCCACTGGGAAACCAAGACAGGCACCTAGGACAAAGGTCAGTAGTCATTCGAGGCAGACAATGAGCCAATCCCAGTAGAGGTTGGGACCACAAACCTGCTGACTGATGAATGAAGGGGGTGGTCACTGGTATTGAATTCTCCAGGGAAGAAGAGGAACTCTACTTTGACTCAGGAGGATGGCAACATTTGGAGGGAGGAAGGGGAAAGGTGGGCAACCCAAGCTCAGATATGGTGACAACTCAGCACGGTCGTTGCTTTTTCCATCCATGACCATGGCAGCCATCTTTACCACACCACTCTTGGTCATCACTAATCAATCAAGTCACTCCCTCGACCCTCCAGTCCAGCCTTCAGAATCCTTCTGAACACGGCATTCCAGGGAGGCATTACCAATTGCTCAGAGTTAGTTCATCAAATAGAACTTTCCATTCTTCTGAGGGACAGGAAGGGAGATGAACAATCACAATAGCCTGAGAGGAAATAGGGGTGTGTGAGAAACTCAGGTCTTGAGGGAATGTCCCCTGGTGGCCAGGAGTCACATGGTAGGATGATGCAGAATAAGTAGGGCCTTAACTGCCGCATTATCTCCAAATAATAAGGAAGAGGGAAGGGGGGAGGATTAGAAGTTACTGCCTCTATTTCTGACAAATCATTGCATACTTAAAGTGAAAGGGCGCAAGCTCAACGTCACCCAATGAGCTATTTACACATAACTTCAGGGCACCACTGAGATGACGTCACACATTTTACCTAAGAATGTTACATCACAACCCAATGGAATTCGTAGTGTCCTGGAAGGAAAGCCAGCAAGAGGCACGCACAGGCAAGAGAGGGTGTGCATGAATTGCTCAAACCTAAAAGCATTTATCTTGACACTTTGGGAGAAGACTGTGCTGACATGTCACTGTGCCCGTAGACCTTTTGGAGGGGACTTGGGCAACTCTGTGTCAACCCCTCGTTCATCTACCCCACTTCCTGCTCTACAAAAAGCAGAAGGATGAGTTTTCGGTGGGAGAGTCTGGTTCTGTCTTTACTTGGGAGCTGCTCAGGGCTCTGGCTGCTTCTCCACTGCCTGGCCCACTCGCGCCCCACCCCCCCCCCCAACCCGGCACAGGCTGGGGCTTAGAATTCAACGCAGAATCTCACTCGGCTTGACCACGTTAGAAAAGGAAACTCCTTCCACTTCTCTTCCTTCCTTTCCCTTTCTGCATGCAGCGTCTCCTCTTTTTGGTAAAACAGGACACTGTCAAGGTCACTCAGAGGATCAAAGGCACAGACCTAATTTAGGGCAATAGAATTTTGTCAAGCCCAAAATTATCCTCTGTACCTGCAGATGGCTCTTTGCGCATCCCAAATAAAACGTCCCTCCCTAAAATGATTGCTTTGATTTCTTGCAGTCTCCCTGGGAAACAATGCCTCCCCCTCACACCCCTCCACACACCCCCACACCTCCTCCACCTCCCCTCCCTACCCCCCTCCCTTCCCTCCCCCACGACCCCCACCTCTCCCACCCCCTGCTCCCGGCCTCCAGGGAAAGAATCAACATACCCAGGCAGTATATATCTTGGAGACACCAAGTTGGTCAGGCAACTTCCCTCCTACTCGCCACATTCCAAAGGAGATTATTAATTGTCCCCAGAAGAGGAGGCCAGCTGAAAAGGAAGATCCCCAGTTGATATGCAAATCTCACCAAAGAAGCAATTGCTTTCCCCCACCCCCCCCACCCCTCTTCGCCCGACCAACAAGAGCAGAAAGTCTGCTGACAACTTAGAAGTCAGCACTTACGGAAAACAAAGCCCCTACCCCAACCTCTGGAGAAGGATTTTGTTTTATTTTAGGAAGGCAGAGAGATGGCTTTTTTGGTTTACGCTGAAATTACGAGGTGTGTCACCTTTTCTTTCTCCTTCGCGCCCAAATGGAGGCTCTCACACCGAATTTTGTTTCCCGACAAGAGAAGGAGAAGCCACTGGCCTCCTCGTGGAGGGCATCCCCCACCCCCGCCCCCCCATCCCCAAGCTTTTGTGTTTGTTGGAGATCTTGGACGGTCCCCCGGCAAACGGCATTCAGCAAGGTTATCGGGCTAGTCACAGCCTTCAAGAAACAAATATCTAACACCTTGTTCCCTTTGGCGGTTCAAAAGCCACTGTCACTGGGGTCCACTGGTGGTTTCAAACAAGGCCATGATTCATATGTAAACGAGAGGAGGATTTTCATGATTTCATAATAAAATGTTGAAACGCTTTGATCGCAAGTTGTAAGGAGGTGTGAAACAGTGCCTCCGAAACAGACAGATATTTGTGTAAGCATCCTTTATGTATTGCCAGTGCGGAATAATAACATATGAAAGCCCCAACTTACCTCATCTGCCTGGTACAACCAAGGCATAAATAAAGGGGAACAATGGGATTACTATTACTCACTCTCCGAGAGCCAGCGATATCACTGTATCCTTTATAATTGCTGGCAAGAAGATTAATGTTTTGTTAAATATCAGAGCAAGGTCACAAGGGGGCTTGCGGGCCTGTCTAAACATCTAGTCTTTAAACTCCTTCTCTCTCACTTGCTCATTTTTGAGGAAATGAACTTGTAGCGTTTCCTCTAATTACGGTGATTTCTGCTTTTGAAAGCTGGCCTACATCATCACCTCGCCCCAAACACACACACACACACACACACACACACACACACCCTCTCTCTCTCTCTCTCTCTCACACACACACACGCACACGCACACACACACGCACACCTTCCCCAAGTGATATTTGGGGACAGGCTTGATTTAGCTGCAGCATATGGGCAATGTTGTTATGAGGCGACCTTGCCCTTTTAACCAACGTGGATAATTCATTGCCTGCCACTGTGGCCCGAAGCAAGGGGCTTGGGCTTAAGAGATCGACTTTATTGGGGTCCTCAGGGGGCTCCCTACCGAAGACTGCTATCATCGTCCGCTGTGCTTCTGTTATGTTTAGCCCGTACACCCGTCCATGCAGATGTTTCCAACAGCAAACAGTTCGTGACCCAGAAAGAACAAAATATTTTGGCTTTTCCCAGCTTTCAACACCTGTTCAAACCAAAGAGGCTCCGGAGCTCTGTGCACACACCAGAAAGCCCAGCCAGCAACTGGCGAGAGGCCGCTTCGTGGCCGCAGCCAACCTATGACTCAGTGGCAAACCCAAGAGCCTTCCCGCAGTGACCCTTAACGCCCAGATCTTACAGAACGACCCATCATCTTCATGCTGAAGGATCTGTCAGTGTATCTCTACCACATCAAAAATTAACCCGGGAAGTCCACAAGCATCCCTCTGTCGTTTTGTTCTACGTTTTTCAGGGCAAGGTCATGGCCTCGTACAACACCGGGCTCCGGGTATTTGCTGTTTGTCCGGTTTCTGCGGGCTAGCGGTTGACTTTGGGAGTCCTTCTGGACTGAGTGATTGAGGACAGCACCCCGGGCGTGGTGGTGGACGTTCTTTAGAGTTTCCCAAAGGGAACCAGCGACAACACTGAGAAGGCTTGGGGTCGACAGGAACATCTTACAAATAATGGCTAAGAACACAGTAGAAGGCAGGAAGGGGAACCTTACAAAAAGCAAGAGGATTGCCAGGGGCGTGCAGGGCCCTGGTTCCGGGGTCTGCTGATCTCCCCGCTCCACACCTTGTGCCTGGGCAAAGGCTCCATTAGTTGCGGCCCCAATTTTTTTTTTTATTTTTTTTTTCAACGTTTATTTATTTTTGGGACAGAGAGAGACAGAGCATGAACGGGGGAGGGGCAGAGAGAGAGGGAGACACAGAATCGGAAACAGGCTCCAGGCTCTGAGCCATCAGCCCAGAGCCCGACGCGGGGCTCGAACTCACGGACCGCGAGATCGTGACCTGGCTGAAGTCGGACGCTTAACCGACTGCGCCACCCAGGCGCCCCGCAGCCCCAATTTTAAGATTTGCTTGTCTGTTTGTTTTTCCTCCTTGCGGCTCAAGGAGGAGTTAAGAAGTAAAAGAGACAGCTTGGAATGAAGGTAGGTGTAGGAGGCAATTCAATGTGAAAGAGGGGATGTCCTGACTTTGGGGACTTGCCTTACCTTCCTTCACTAATCTCAGCGACAGTCAGAGGTGTAGGAATAGCCACGATTACCTCTTGCCTCAGCATGAAACAAAAGCCCCACCTCTGTAGATGTCTGTGCCTCGTTTACACTGTAGACCCTCAATAGCACGCATTTGAATCAATGAGTGGCTAGCTGGCTGGGTGGGTGGATCGATGGACGGACGCACAGATGGATGATTACAGAGATTCAGCACAAGATAGACTAGGCAAGCAAGAGCTCAGTCACCCCGAGGGTTGGCAAACCATGACCTGTCATCCAGGTTTAAGCGGACACCTGTTTTTGTAACAAAGGTTTTGCTGAGATGTTGCTATGACCATTCATTTATGCACTGTCTGCTATCACGATATGAGGCAGGGCCGAAGAAGCAACATGGCCTTCTAATTATTTACTCTCTGGGCCTTTACAGAATAAGTTCACCAGCCCCTGAGCTATACTGTTACGAGACTGTCTGAGTTCTCATGTGGTCTGTCCTCGTTCTTTGTTGTCTTTGTCTTATTGATACAATAACAATAATAAAAAAAAAACACACAAACAGTAAAACCACATCGTACATCCATTTTACTCGTATAAACTCTTGCAAACCTGTTAGGCATAAACTAAATAAGTCTGTTGGGTAGAAGAAGCCTAGTCAACGAAGCCAACCTCTTCCTCTGGGGTTCAGGTGAAGAAATGATGATCTGTTCCAACGCAGAGGATACAACACTCAATGTGATAGGAGTTTTGAGAGCCTGTACACAAAACCACATGCTCTGTACTTTCTGTGGAATTCAGGGGGATTTACTTAGGGGCTAATTTTGACCAGATGGCTAATTTTTCACCTTCTTACAGTCGCTTTTTTTTAAAATTTTTTTTTAAACGTTTATTTATTTTTGAGACAGAGAGAGACAGAGCATGAACGGGGGAGGGGCAGAGAGCGAGGGAGACACAGAATCGGAAGCAGGCTCCAGGCTCTGAGCCGTCAGCCCAGAGCCCGACACGGGGCTCGAACTCACAGACCGCGAGATCGTGACCTGAGCTGAAGTCAGACGCTTAACCGACTGAGCCACCCAGGCGCCCCACAGTCGCTTTAATATAGAACCTGGGGCGCCAGCTCAGTCAGTTAAGCGTCTGACTTCAGCTCAGGTCATGATCCCAGGGCTTGTGAATTCGAGCCCCACCTCGGCTCCGTGCTGACAACTCGGAGCCTGGAGTCTGCTTCAGATTCTGTGTCTCCCTCTGTCTCTGACCCTCCCCCGCTCGCACTCTGTCTCTCTCTGTCTCAAAAGTAAACAAACATTTAAAAAAAATTAAAAAAAAATAGAAGCTATCCTCATGACACCTAGGAATCTTATGCCCAGAGCTCATACACATCCCATTGTGCGTGTTGAGTTTTTTCCTCTTGCTGGGTGGGGAGGATTATTTCATCTGCTTCCCATGATTCAGGAGGAACATAACAGCTGCTTAGATAAGATTAACTGAATTTCAGGCTCCTTAGACGCATCCATAATGAATATGGCACAGGTTGGTAGGTCCCCGTGATCTATTCGGGTCCATCAATACCAGCAGCCGGCAGAAGGAACACAAGAATGCATGAGGTTGGCCAAGAGAGTAGAGCTATAGCAGAAGCTCAAACATGGGAAGTCTAGCTTGAGATGTCCTTGCCTTAGAGAATTAATGCTGCATGAACTTGGCTTAAATGATTCACAAACAGGAAGGGTAACGGGGGCAAGGAGTGAGAAGGCAGATATGTAGATGCATCAGGAAGACAGATATTGTGGTCTGTTATTTTGCATTTGTAATGGTCACACCCTATTTAATACGATGCTGTCACTGCTCCCTGCATGTCGGGGCAAGAACACTGCTGGCCATCAGGTAACTCTGCAGCACAATCCCATTAACTACTTGGAAGATTAAGGTAGTGGACAGCTTCAAAGATGGCCACTCATAATCCCCGCCTCCCATTCCTTCAGGCCCTTTATAATCCCCTCCCTGGGAGTGTGGGCTGGACCTAGTTACTCGCTTGTAATCCATAGAATATGGCAAAAATGATGACGTCTCCCTTCTGAGACCTGGTTACAAAAGATCGCAATTTCTGTCTTGTTCACCTCTTGGCCTCTCGCTTGTTCTGTTAAAGCCAGCCGTCATGCTGTGAACTGCCCTGTAGAGAGGTCCACATGGCCAGGACCTGGGGCGCGGGGGCGCGGGGAATCTCTGACCAACAACCCGTGAGGACCTGAATCCTGCCAACAGCCACATGAGCGAGCTGGGAAGTGGATCCTTGCCCACTTGAGGCTTAAGATGACCATAGCCCCGGCTGACGCCTTAATGACAGCTTCTGAGAGACACTGAGCCAGGAGACCAGCTAAGCCGCACCTACATTCCTGACCTCCAGAAACTGTAGGATAATAAAGATTTGTTTCATTTAGGCCAAGAAGTTGTAAGGTAATTTGTTATGCAGCAGTGGATAACTAGTACAGTTAGAGTTTTCCGGCTAGTTTGGCTTTCCCCTTTCTTTATACCTTAATCCAACTCCCTGTGTAACAATCACTATTTGGCATACTATATTTCGTTGGGTTTTTCTTTCGAAGACTGAAAAGAAACTCCGAGCTAGGGACAGGTGAATGATTTGTTAACTGCGTTACTTCCTTGCTGGAGAAATTAACTACCCAATGCTTAGAGACTTAATGGAACACCAACTTATTCTATCTCATGGATTCATTTCATTTCATTTTTTTTTTTTTAAGAGAGAGAGAAAGAGAGAGAGAATGAGCCTGCAAGCAGTGAGGAGGGGCAGAGGGGCAGAGGAAAGAGATCATCTTAAGCAGGCTCCACATTCAGTGCAGAGCCCAACACAGGGCTTGATCCCACAACCCTGGGATCATGAACTGAGATGAAATCAAGACTGGGGTGCTCGACCAACTGAACCACCCAGGCGCCCCTCTGGTGCATTCTCTAAGTCAGAAATTTGGGCACCAACTAATGTCACATAGAGGCATCAGTCGATGACTGGTCTGGTCTGGAGGGACTAAGGCGACTCCATCACACGTCTGGTGCTTTGGCAGGGGCGACTGTCAGCCGTGCGTTCATCTAAGGTGTCATTCGGAGCACAGGTGGTCTGTCCAGCATGCAGACCTTAGGGTAGTCAACTTCTGACATGGCAAACAATGTTCCCAAGAGCAAGAGCCCTAAGAAGTTTGGTTTCATATTTATCCTCCAGAGAAGTATTTTTCAGATTGATTAGATTCAAGGATGGGACGCTAGACTCAAGAAATTTATTAAAAGAAAAAAAAGGATGATATGGCCCAAATAAGTTGGAAAACCTTTTCTTCTCTAGCTCCTTCTTTGGCAGTCAAAATGCATATTAGCATATTTAGGCCTTAAAAATCAAGAACCCAATTTAACTTATTAAGAATTTCCCAAATATATAGACTACAGAACCCCATCCTTCCTTGAGTATGTTAGAACATTCATCTGGCATATGGAAATAAGGCAAAAAGTTTGAGAGCACGTCCTTTCTACATCAGCACTATTACCAAAGGCCATTCAAAGATTGTCCAGGGAAGGGCTGTCCAATAGAGTTTCTGCAGTGATAGAAATGTTCTGTACTGTCCAATATGGTAGCTACCAGAGACATGAAGCTATTGGGCACTTGACATGTAGCTAATGCTACCGGGAACCTGAAATTTTAATTTCTTTAATTTTAACTGGTCTAACTTTAAATAGCCATATGTGTCTACTGGTGGCCATGTTGGATGGAACAGGTCTAGGAAAAGGTACTTAGTTGATCTCAGTGTTTATCATTGATTAAAGGTCCCACACTCGGTGATGTCACTAGGCCCCTACTGCCCTCTCATCTGTTCAGCTACTAACCAGTCCCCCTTGACCTGTAGGGTCGACCCACAATAAAGCAACCAAGTGAGTAGCTCCTGGGCCATTAGGAAACTTCTAAGACTCTGCTTCAAAGCTAAGGTTTACTGACTAGTGGTGATGGTTGATTTTATCTGTCAACTCAACTGGGCCACAGGATGCCAAATGGCTGGTTGTGCATTATTTCTGCGTCTATCTGTGAGGCTGTTTCTAGAAGAGATTAGCCCTTGAACTGGTGAACTAAGTAAAGAAGATGGCCCTCCCCGATGTGGGTGGGCATTATCCAATCTGTTGTAGCCCTCCATGGAAAAAAAAGGTGAAGGAAGGTTGAATTAGTTCTGCTTGGTTGCTGACGATGATATTGATTTCCCCTGCCCTCGGCATTCCTGGTCCTCAGGCCTTCAGAGCAGAATTAGAATCTCACCCTTGACTTTCCTGCCTGCTGTGACTTTGAACTATACCACCGGCTTTCCTGGGTCTCCACCTTTGCAGATGGTAAATCATGGAGCTTCTCAGCCTTTATAATTGTATGAGCCAATATCTCATAATAAATATTTTCATATACACACACATTATTATTGACATATATATGTGTATAAATGCACATATATACATATACACATGTGGCCCGGTCCCTGGAAGCCCTGAATGACAGTAGATGCTGCTTCTGGTATACCTGTCACGGTCTCCCTGTTAGACTGTGATACTGCATTGCTGGGTGGTGATAATCTCAGGAGTGGGATCACAGATCTTCAGGACATGGGAACAGTGGATAAAGTTGGGGACCCCAAAGCCAAATGTCCATGTTAAAATCTGGGCCCTACCATCCACTCCATGTGTACATTTGGAGAAGTTACTGGACTTTTTCTGGATCTCAGCAACTTGTACTATAAAATAGAGATCATGCTAAGAAAATGTCGTAAGGTCGTGAGCCCACTCCTACCATTTGTGGGCTAAAGAAATGGCCGACAAAGGGCCCTCAGGTGGGCGATCTACCTGTCTTTGCTCCAAACAACCCCAAACAACAACCTTTTACCCCAAGTTCAGCTCCATTCCCCCAAGTTTACCCTCACACCCATTGACAGTCATCTCTAGACCTAGGGGACACTCATTGGTTACACCGTCTCCCCTTGAGAAGACAAACCCAGGACAGAGGCATATGCAGCCTGTGTGTAAGCAGAAAATTCTGAGGTTCTGGGCATCCTTAGTGTGATCTAGAAGGAGGGACAATGGTTCCAGGAGAGCGTATCCCCTTGTCCCCGAGTCTCCTCACCACGGGGAGAGGCACTGTCACCAAAGGGCCAGATCAGAGCCCAGGGAACATGCATGCACTCACACACCTACGCAGGGCACAGGGCAGGGGCCCCTCTTGCCTGGGTCCAAAGGAGGTTCTGGACTGGGGATTAAGTGACAGCTTAGGAAAAGGGCTGGCACCTGGTTAAGACTCCGTAAGTCACTGGCATATTTCACTTCAGTTTCACCGTGGCGTCTAGCTGTGTAAGGTCCAGCTGTCCTCTGAACCTAAGACCTACTAACAGATGACAAGAAAGAAACTTTATTTGACTTGGAGTGAAAATAAAGCCAGTTTATCCCTTCAAAGAGTACCGGGGATAATGGGATGAGGAGACGCAGGTCCGGGGATACAGGGGACCCGAAGTTCCCAGCGGCCATCGTATTCTGGATTCATAAGGTCAAACTTTACAGCCTTGTTACTGTCACTCTTGAGAATCCCTATCAAAGGTAGGCCATTTCATCCCTGCACTAAGTGGAAAAAAAAGAGAAAAAAAGGCTTCTGTGTTTTTCTTATAATGACACTACCAAAGAGCATTATGAAACGCAAGAATAAAAAGGGAGAAACGTATTTTTAAACAGATAGCGTCTACTGAGGTGTGAGCTAGCCAAATACAAGGTCGTCAGGTGGCCAGGAAAAGAACACCCGAGAAAGGAAGCATACATGCAGTGGATGTGAAGTTACTCCTGCCAGAGACACATCTCGGGGCTGAGGCTACGGGCGAGGCCCGAACCGGTGGCCAGCGTGCACATCGGAGGAGACGCTCGCTCTCGGGGCTGTGTGCGTGGGCACAGGGCGGGCACCTGAGAGGCCGTGGGCTCCGTGTCTCACTCGTCATTCTGGCCCCGGGGTCCCCCGTGTGTTATAACCAAGGCTCTTCAAAAGCAGTAGGGGAGGCTGTGAAATCGCAGTCGCTTCTGGGATAAACTAGGGGACAAATTAACACAGATAACCGGCTTCAGAGGATTCGCACACACCAGAGTTCGCCGGCAGCTCGCTCTGTTGGAGGTGGAAAGGCTGGAAATCGCTAGGGCTTTCCCCCCCCCCCCCCCCCCAAGGAGCCACCTTCCCCAGATGCGCAGAAAGCCCGCACATCTGACTGTTCCCCCTTGCTTTCAGCTCAGCTGGGAGGCTTCATGAGAACGCGTGCCAGGGGGGATCTGGCATCTGATGGGCGCAGGGAAGGGGCAGACCGGCTCCAGGGTGAGTCCCAGACCAGCCTGGGCCCCCCAGCAGGCTCCGGGGAGAAGAAAAGCCAGGCAAGCCAGGCAACCCAACCCACACTCTCTCCTTCCAAGCGGGGATATTTGTCTTTGATTCCATAGGTATTTATTTGTGTTTTCCTCCGACTGTTTTGCATATCATTGAGAGTTAAAGAAGACATATTGTATGTCCTAAAGAGAGGCAGTAAAAATAATTTAGCTTATTTCTTTCATGTCTGAGTGTATTAATTCTTGCTTACACGAGGAAATACGAAAAAACACAAACTGTAAACAAGGAATCATTGGGAATCAGATTATGCATGAATAACGACACACATTCTCATCTAAGATGTGTGTGCGCGGAGGGGGGAGAAATGTAGTTGTGCTGCCAGTAGCATTAAAAAATGTGTTTCTTTTTCAAAGGAAATTACTCAGAATGTAATAAAAACATGTTTTCTGTTCTAAAAGGATTAATTTACCTTTTGTGTCATGAAAAAATAAATGCAATCAATACCTCAATTCTCCTCTATGGAGAAGGAGAATTTCCACGTGCAAATCCTAGGGAATGGCCACTTAGCTTCGATTTCCTAATACTACCGAGATTGTGTTTCTCTTATGATTTCTCTGTTATTCAGACTCTTTCCCGGGCCTCAGATGACTTCAGAGCAGGGAGGGGCGGGGCGGGGGGTGTTCCTCTGCTTCCTTTTCCAATTCTGGCCCCTCTTTCTTTCCATGCGTTTCCCTCTTTTTCCCCTGTGACCCCATTCTCGCTCATTAGCACCCAGAGACTGAGAAGTGCAAAGGGCTCTGTAAAGCGAGGAAGAAGCAAGTTAATCATTGCAGACTCCAGAGATGGGGGCGGGGGTTAGTGGCATCTCTAATTCCACTGAGCACGTGACCTGGGACTTGTTTACCTAACCTTACAATCCTTCGCTTTCCTCGCTTGCAAAAAAGAAATGAAAAACTGTACCTCCTGGATCGGGCAATTCTCAGGAACGAATGCATGGAGAGGGCTCAGCACGGTATCTTGTGGACCTCATTTTTAAAAAAAATTTTTTTTTAACGTCTATTTGTTTTTGAGACAGAGAGAGACAGAGCATGAACGGGGGAGGGGCAGAGAGAGAGGGAGACACAGAATCGGAAGCAGGCTCCACGCTCTGAGCCATCAGCCCAGAGCCCGACGCGGGGCTCGAACTCACGGACCGCGAGATCGTGACCTGAGCTGAAGTCGGACGCTTAACTGACTGAGCCACCCAGGCGCCCCTTGTGGACCTCATTTTACTGGAGCCATTGCTTCTTGCCTCTTTTTCACGCCTGGACTTAGGCATCCCGTTCGGAAATAACCTTTCGTTCTCATTTCTGTCCTTCCCGCAGGCCGAGTTCATTCACCCGTCACCCCCAGGGATATTTGAAAGGATTGTTCTTCTTACTATTCTTCCATTTGGTTTTCCTTTACTGAGCCCCAGACTCAAGGGTTGGAAGGATTCTTTGGGATCTGCCACCCAAACACCCATCCACGCAGCCGTCCGTCCACGCAGCCGTCCAACAAATCTACTAAGCACGTCAAGCACGGTTCTAGCTTTGGAATGGAGACGTGAACAAAACGCTCAGACCTGGGCTCTCATGGCGCTTCGTCTTGTGAGCGGGCATGGAACAGCAGAACGACACGTGACAAGTAGGGCAGCCAAGTTGTTTCGGTTTGACCAGGACTTACCTCGTTTCAGCGCTGAGGTCCTGGATCCGGAGACTGTATCCTCTGTCCTGGCAAACAGGGATGTTTGGTCATCCTAACAGATAAATGCGATGAAGGAAAAGCTACCAGGAAAGTTGCCAACTGGAGACCTGACCCCCGTCTCAGGGGTCAGAGGTGGCTCACGCCGGGAAGCCCCGCTCAGTGAAGACCAGACAGATGGAGCAGGAGACACCCGAAGGATGCGGTGAGGAGGGGAAGGCGGGTCAAGCGTACGATCAGGGGCACTGCTTATACAAAGGCCCGAAGGTTGGAGGACTTGGAAGGCGCAGAGAAATCAAAGCCAGGTGACATTGCAGAGGCGAGTAAGGAAAACCCTACAGACTCCACGGAGGAAGGTGTGAGTCAGCGGAGGGGCGCTGGGAGGCTCTGGGGAGGTTGGAGCAAGGACACCGTGATGAAGAAGTTCCTTACGAAGACGGTCCCCCGGCTGTGCTCTGAGCACTGATGGGAAGTGAGGTGCCAAGACTAGGTAGGAAAGTTCTACCTAGTGGGCGTGGATGAAGGGCTCCCCGGGACAGGGTGGACTGGCCCAGACTGGACCGGGGACAGGAGGCAGCAGAAGGGGAAAGGCAGACTCCCAGGTTCCTGGTGGAAGCTCTCATGCACGGTAGGACCGGTCAATGAGAAGGCAACGCTCGCCGCAGCAAGTCAAAGTTCTCGCGAGTCTCGGTGCTTCCAACTCGTGGACTCAGAGGCCCAACACGTGCACCTGCTCTCCAGACATTCACAGGTGACAGAGGAGCACGGCCTGGCAACACACATCCCCATACAGTGGAGAGAGGCTGTGAGGCCAGAATCGAGCACAGGCATCGAGCAGGGGCAGGAGGGGGGGACCAGCCAGGCGCACGAAGTGAAGGAAGACTTCACAGAACGGAAGGTGCTTCCCTTCGGACTTAAAAGCGAAACGAAAGCTCAGCAGGTGCAGACAGAGGGAGGACGCTCCCGGCAGGGAGCACAGCATACGCAAAGGCAGGGGCTCTAAGACCAGTTGGGGGCATGTCCAGGAGTCTGGCCCGGCCGGAGCAAAGATGGCAGGGCCACGGGGTGGAGGGGAGGCAGGCCAGCTCGTGAAAGTCCCCTCTGTCTGCCACACGAGGAAGTTCAGACCTGATCTGGGAGTCCATAAGGACCTACCAAGGGTTTTTGGTGTTTGTGTTTTTTTGGTTTTATAAGTATTTTAGACTTATATAAAAGTTGCAGAAGTAATACAGAGAATTCTTTGACTTCTGGGTTTTTTTTTTTTTTTTTTAGTTTATTTAGAGACAGAGATAGTGTGGATGGGGCACGGGGCAGGGTGGTGGGGGTGGGGGGGGCTGCAGAGAGAGAAGGAGAATCCCAAGCAGGCTCCACAGGGTGGGCACAGAGCCCAGGTTGGGGCTCGAACTCACGAAACCGTTGAGATCATAACCTGAGCCCAAATCAAGGGTTGGACGCTTAACTGACTGAGCCACCCAGGTGCCCCTAGAATTCTCTGTGACTTCTCCACCAGCAAGGGGAGGGCACCAGCTTTTACTCGACTCCCTCGAGTGATTACGATACCAATAATTATTGTAACAGCAACACACTTATATAGTGTGCCACGTTCCGGGCACTCTTCTAAGGATTTCATGTATATCAACTCATGTAATCCTCAATCAACCCGGTGAGGCCAATACTTTCGAGGACCCATTTTACAGGTGAGAAAACAGACATTCCTAAGAAGCATGGTTAATGAAGTGCCACAACCCAGATGTGTGGCCCACATCTACGGCCCACCCACTCGTAGAGTCTAAATGCGTGAAAACAGCAACAACCCAGACGTCCCCTAAACAGATCAGGCACCCACGACGGAGGTACGGCAGGTGCTATCACCTCCTTGCAAAGGTGACGGTAAATCAAAGTTTCCGGAAAAGTTAAATGGCTTCTCTGCAGCCAAACCTGCGACTCTAGCCTCTTGAGCGAATTTACCTGCCCCCCCCCTTTTCCTCCTCTCTGGGATCTCGGTGATTCCATGAGGCCCACCCTCCGTGGGGAAGGCTGCCTGCCCTACTCAGCTCTTCCCATTCAAATGCCAATCTCTTCCTGAAACACCCTCCTCGACACATCCAGAAATAGTCGGCTATCTGGGCACCCCCTGGCCCCCTCAAGCGGACATAAAATTAGCCATCATACCTATCCTGTTACCTGAGGCGCTGCCCATTTATTTCCCTGAACACGGATTATTGAGCCACTATGAAGCATTAAGCTTGGAGAACACGTCGACAAAGACAGACAACACAAACCATTGTTGCTTCTGTCATTAAGGCATCTCGTCGAGGACAGAAGCTCTTTTAACGTGGGCTTCTCCAGAGCCACAGCCTTCAGTACTTTCTGGAAGGGCTTCATGACCCAAGAAAGCTCACAAGCGCAGTGGAGTCTGGCTGTGTTCGAATCCCAGCTGTCCTGCTTCGCAGCAAGGTGACCTTGGGCAACTTGTCAGCCCTCCTGTGCCTCCATTCCCTCATGGGAATAATGACACCCCCAACATCCTACGGATGTTCTGAGGATCCAGTGCGGGAAGCACCGGACATCGCGTGTGGCCAGATGGTAAGCATTACATGAGTACTCACATAATTTTTAAGCCAACTGTACGGAGATATTGCATGCATTTAAGCCGTGTCGTCGGATGGGCTTTGACAGTGGCCTTCGCGGGAGGGAGCCCTGACGCATCAAGAGCCAGCGATCGCTTTACGTTTAGCGCAATTCTATTTACTTCGTGGCCTTGCCGTGGGAACGCGTGGCCTTCCGAACAGTGCAGGGCATGTAACATATCCTCGATCCATGTGAGCTCTTTTTACCACTATCGTTGGCTGCAAAGAGTCTCCCACCGGGCAGAGTTACCTAGAAACTCGGAGCAAAAAGAGAAGCTCCCGTGCGGGGAAGCAAAGCAGCTGAAAACTCTTCTGAGAAAATACTCGCGGGGTCCAGCCCGGCGATGGAAGGTGCATGCCACTCGTGGTCTGATCCGCCCCCTGTTTTGAGCCCCAGAGGTCTCTGAACTTGACCCTTTCCTAACAGCAGATGTAGACTCCAAGGGTGGCCGCCAGGATGCGCAGCGATGACCTGTTCCTCGGGCAGCCAAGGGGCTCAGCCGCCGGGGACGGGGCCAGCGAGGTCACTACCGAGAGAGAGACCCCTGTCCTTCTGCCGCTTTGATGGCGCTGCCAGATCTCAGCCTCCCATCTGTAATCCCAAGTTCCATGTTTTAAAAAAAGTCTTGCCAAAGAGGCCAACAGTGTTGGCTCCCGGGAAAACAAACACAAAAGTATTTTTGTCAAGGCAGGAGCCCTGCAGTGGTTGGCTGCTTTCACAGATATCTGTTCACCTTTCATAAATGTCAGAATTGAAATAAAACAGACAGGATAATGAGGTCTCATTTCCACCGAAGCAAGCAGGCACCTACTAATTAACCCACAGACCACTAACAAACATGCTGTTTAGACGCTTTGGCTGCGATCGGCAGAAGCGCAAATAGCTTGGGCTCAAACGATCTGATTTTCTGCTATTTTAAAAATATTTTAAATGGCCCCGATGATTCAACATCTGTTCATTTAGTCGGCACGCATTTGCATAATACCCACTGTGTGCAAGGCACCCGATCAGGGCTGGGGCGGGGGGACCGTGCGAGGCCGTATTTCGTGAGGAGCAGAGGCCCTGTGGCGGCCGACAGGTCGGGATTTGAATTTCGGCCTCGTCCCTCGGCACGTACGTGTAAGCGTGGCAAACCTGAGTTGACTCCTGCATCACGCAGCGTGGAGATAATGCCATTGCGTGTCGTAAGCTGTTGGAATTGAATAATAGAAGTAAAATGTCTACCAGGCAGGCGGAAAGGGACACTTATTGTAAAGAAGGAGTCGGTCAGAGAGAAGGAGAAAGGAAGGGGGAAGAAGAAAGGGGGGGGGGGCGCCTGGGTGGTGCAGTCGGTTGAGCGTCTGACTTCCGCCAGGTCACGATCTCGCGGTCCGTGAGTTCGAGCCCCGCGTCGGGCTCTGGGCTGATGGCTCGGAGCCTGGAGCCTGCTTCCGATTCTGTGTCTCCCTCTCTCTCTGCCCCTCCCCCCTTCATGCTCTGTCTCTCTCTGTCCCAAAAATAAATAAACATTGAAGAAAGAGGGGGAAAGGAAGGGGGAGAAGGAGAAGAGTACACGGTGGGGGTGACAGAGGAAGGAAACCAACTAGGTTGGGGACAGGAGAAGGAAAAGAGGAGATCTCCGTGTCACTGACCTCTGCGTACGGTGTGCAAGACCGATATTATTACGGATTACGAGGGCAGAGTCAGTGGCTAGAGAGGGACAGAAACGTCTGAGATACTTTGAAGAAAGCAATCACTTCTCACCGTGGATTGAGAGGCAGTGGTCAAGGGCGAGGAAAACTGTGTTTGGAGTCCTTGATGGGCGGACACCAAGACTGGAAGAGAAGAGCAGGGAAAGGTGCCTTAGGTGGGAGGAACAGCCTGGACACAAGCCTGGGGGCTAGATTGCACAGGCTGTGTTTACGGCCCAGAGAGGTGTCACAGCTGGCTTGGCAGGTGGGGCGCAGTGGAGGGCAAGGCTGCAAAGACAGGGATCCCCTGGGCCGTGGAGACCTCGAATGTTTTGTCCTGAAGGTGGCTAGAAGTTCTCCATGAGAAGATTCCAGAGGCGGAAATCCAAAGCGGGAGAGATCATTCCAAGTTATTTCGAGAAGTCCACGAGTAAGGAAGAGGTCCATTTCTGTACTGTGCAAACAACGCTGGTCCCTTGCCTCCACAATGCGTTTTATTTCCTTGGAAAACAATGCTTCATGAATTATCGTATTTAATTCTAGCCCTCTCCTGGGTCGAGTGGTGGCCGCCCAGATGATAGGTCTACATCCTGATTCCAGGAATCCACAAATGTGACCTTAGATAGAATAAGAGTCTTTGCAGATCTAATTACATTAAGGATCTGGTGATAGATCATCCTGGATTACGCAGGCGGGCGCTAACCCCAGTGCGAAGCGTCTTTGTAAGAGACACAGAGGAGAGGGCCACCTGGGTGGCTCGGTCTGTTGAGCGTCGGGCTCTTGGTTTCGGCTCAGGTCACGATCTCACTGTTTGCTGAGTTCGAGCCCCATATCGGGCTCACTGCTGTCAGCCCAAGGCAGAACCTGCTTCTGTCGCCCTATCTCCGCCCCTCCCTGACTTGCACTCTCCCCCAAAATAAATATGTTGTTTTTAAAGAGAGAGACATAGAGGAGAGACAAACAGGGAGAAGAGAAGCTGTGTAAAGAGGGAGAGGTGCCGTCACAAGCCATGGAACGTTGGAACCACCCGAGGCTGAAAGAGACCAGGAGATACCTAGGTTTCATACATTTCTGTTGTTAAGCCACGGAGTTTGTGCAAATTTGTTATGGAAGCTCTGGCAAACGTTATAATGCCAACCGTTTGCGAAGAGCAGAAGTGGGATTGTATTTCCTCTCGGACCACTGAGAAGAGAAAGGTCCTGCTTTCAGGTAAGTTCGTGGTGAAGCAGGGGCCACTTGGGACCCAGAAATCTGTTAGCACTGGTGCAAGGCACGGTAGGAGAGTATGTGAAGTGGCCGGGACCCAGCCAAAAAAAACACCATAAGACCCAAACAACTTGGATTCCAGGCTAAGAAACTTATTTCCCGGCCTGCAAAGAGCCTGTTTGCCAAAGTTGGTTCTGTGAATTAGCAGTTCACGGGACTGGTGCATTCTGCGTTAACTGAGTTGTCAATCACCGGCCGTCGGAGGGACCCTCAGAAACTCTACTGATGGAGCAGAGCTAAGTTCATCCGACCTAACTCCAGGAACAGAAACCACCACCTGGATAGAATCCCAATCCGGGGAGAATCGGGAAGGTATTTCTAGGGCTTTTAGGGTCAGGGCTGGGTGATTCCAAGGTGAGTTCCCTAAGGTGGGAAACTGGTTGGAACCAGGCAGAATTTATTTCAAAAGGGTTTGGATTGGTGGGTAGAGGGAGGTTCCGACGGCAATTTCGACGAGCAAGCTGTTCGTCTCAAAAAGGAGGTAGTTTAGTTCAGTTATAGAAGCAGGGTTTTCCCGGTGCTAGAAGCTAAGTGCTTTTCCTCTGGGCCCCGTAGTGCTTAGCATGGGCAGCAGGAAGGCTTTTGGCTTAAGTTCTCACAACAAACATTTACTGGATGAGGATCTTTGACGTCACAGGTACTGCTCTAGGTCCCTGTGTGTGTGTGTGTGTGTGTGTGTGTGTGTGAATGCACATGCATGTGTGTGTAGGTACCTACCCTCATAAAGCCTGAAATCACATGGGGGAGGACAGAAAACAGAACAGTCCATAAATACACACATACACACATACAACTGGATTTCAGAAAGTGCTTAGCTCTCCGGAGAGCAATAAAGCAGGAATAGAAATGAGGACTGTAATGGGGAGAGAGGAAGAAACACAATATTCATACACGTTGTGGGGAAATCGCCCTGTGGCTGCACAGGCTTCCGAGGTGCCGGGTTAATCAAAGCTACCACGACCTCGTGGCGCCCAGAATATCTAGAAGTCTTCTGTTGGCCACCGCTTTGGAGGAGACTCCAGGAAGGGAATGAAACATGAGGTATTTCCTGAATGCCCTTGGCTTCCAAGCCTTCTTCGCATTGAACCTCTCCAAGGAGCACGTTGTCCTTGGGAACGCGTTGAAGGACGAGCGCCGCGGGCGAAGGATGTCCACCCCGTTCAGGGGTCATCTGCTGGAAGGAACTGAAAGCCGGGCGGGGGGTGGGGGGGTGTCTGCGTGACGATCCACGTGCAGTGCAGACGTGGAATGCAGGGGTGGAGAGGGAGGGAGAGGAGGGGAGGGGGTGACCAGCCACGAGCTTCTTCCTAGCAGCCGCAATAGGGCACCGTTTTACCCGGGGCTGGGGACCCTGGTCTCGATTTTTTCTGTTCTTTCTTTCTGCTCCTGTCCCAGACTTGGGTTCGATGTTTGTTGAACGAATAAAGAGAGCCACTGGAATGCAGGAGGAAAGTAGGTAGTTCGTGGAAAACAGCGGGGGACACACAGGCCCGGGGACACACAGGCCGGGACACCCCCGTGGCACATTTGCAGACGACTCTCCTTCCCTCCGCCGCCTCACTCTGCAGGAAGCAATTACAGGTCACTTTTCTCGTCCCGCTAAGTCAACCCAGGCGCGCCCCCATGCTGCCTGGAGGAGGTATGACAACTCTGTTGCGTCCGGCCCTGAACCCCCCAACCGCTGGGCCCCTCTCCTCCCCCACAGCGGCCCACCTGCTGGACTCCGTCACCTCCGACGCCGGATTGAGTTGCCGGTAGAGCTGGACGCTGGGTGACGGCTCCCTCCACGCTAGTGTTCCCCCCCCCCTCCCCCCGCCAGGGCCAGAAACCAAGATGTCTCGGGGCTTCGGGAAATCTCTCTCGTGTGCCTTTGCAAGACCCACCGGGCTCCCGGTATGACCGACTTCGCGAAGGTGCCAAGTTCCCTCCGATGACCATGCCGGCCTCTTCTCTCCAACCCTCAGACCTGGGGTCAGGCCGCCTTCCTTCTGTCTTCCTTGCCCTCCCTCCACGCCCTCCCTGTCCTGGTTTGCAATCTTGGCCCCACTCGGGACCAGCCCAGGCTTCAGACACGCTTAAGTGCCCCTGAACCTCAAGGGCAAGCTGTCTCCCACGAGGCTTCTCTGACCTTCTGTAAATCGGGGGGGGGGGGGGGTGGGTACCGGTGGGGAAATTGTCCGATTCGCCTCGGCCGCATCCAAGCGCCGGCGGAAAAGGTAAGCGTTGACAAGTTCAGGGCCTGCCCATCAACCGAATCCAGGCCTCCAGGCCTGTCAGAGCGCCTGTGCACTGTCATTCTTGGCACACCTTGGACCTTTGCTTTCCTCAAGCCAGAGAATGAAACGACTCTTCCTCCGGCCTCTGGGGCCCGGGTCCACGCGTGCCGACCTGGTGACCGGCTCCCAGTTTCCCTCCGGGCCCGGTCCCCTGCTTCCCCCTCCAGGCAGGGCTCCTTCCGCGGCCCCCATATCACCCTCCCCAGAAACGTTTTGTTCCGTGCGTTTTTTTAAGCCTGCCATAAAAACATGGAATTATTTTTTTTTTTATTTGAAATTCATTTACTGTCTTCTTTTATAGATCTGTCATTTATACAATGGCTGGAAAACTTTCTAAAATCAGATATAATTTATGAACCCCTTCTTTGCGGCATAATGTCATTTTGTGCATTAAGATGACAATGACTGGGGGGGGGGGGGAGCAGATGTGTCTCTCCCGAGGGGGGTGAAGGGAGCGAGGGGGAGACGGTGGGTGGGGGGTTGTCCTGGTTCTTCTGAAATAAGTCCCCGTGTGCCTGCGCGCAGCCCCCACCAGGGCTTTCGTGAAAGGAAGACAAGAGAAAAAATGTATTTTTCCCATCCGTGAGGCAAGAGTAACCATGAGAGGCAACTTAGGCCCCCTTACAAGAGAATAAAATCTTGACAAACAGTGAATGCTGCCATTCACCCATAAAGATTCCGGACTCTAGTCTAGTCTCCAAAAAATCTTCTAGAAGTAGTTGAGGGCAATAACACCAGGCCGGGCTTCTCCGTCCTCGCCGCGTACTAGAATTGCTTGGTGGGGGAGCTTTTTAAAACTACCGCTTCCCGGGGGCGCCTGGGTGGCGCAGTCGGTTCAAGCTCCGGCGCTTGATGTCGGCTCAGGGCATGATCTCAGGTTTCGGGAGTTCGAGCCCCGCGTCCGGCTGGGTGGGTGCTGAGAGCACGGAGCCTGCTTGGGATGCTCCCCCGCCCTTGCTCTCTCTCTCTGCCCCTCCCCCACTCACAGTGTCTCTGTCTCTCTCAAGGTAACTAAACTTAAAAAATAAAAAGAAACGGGGCGCCTGGGTGGCTCAGTCGGTTGGGCGGCCGACTTCGGCTCAGGTCATGATCTCACGGTCAGTGAGTTCAAGTCCCGCGTCGGGCTCTGTGCTGACGGCTCGGAGCCTGGAGCCTGTTTCAGATTCTGTGTCTCCCTCTCTCTGACCCTCCCCCGTTCATGCTCTGTCTCTCTCTGTCTCAAAAATAAATAAATGTTAAAAAAAAAGTTTAAAAAAAATAAAAAAAAGAAAAAGAAAAAGAAAATAAAAAAACAGATTCCCAGGCCCCTGTCCTCCTTCCAATTGGATGTGGCCTGGGGTCCAGACCCAGGTATCTTTTTGAAGTGTTCCGGATGAATCCAGTATGCGGTCCTGGCTGCCAATGTGGGAATAGTGGCCCTCAGAAGATGGGGTTCTAACTCCAGTCACTATCGTTGGCATGAGGTTGGGTCCATGATAAAAGCTAATGCTTAGTTACTCCTCACCACGGGCCAGGTGCTGTTCCAAACCCTTTCCACGTATCGACGACTTAGTTCGGAGTCTGTGTGGTAGACTGTTGTTGTTATCCTGCTTCTCAGGTGACGCAGCGGAGGCTCAGAGAGATAAAGTAGCCTGCCTAGGGTCACACAGCCCATAATTGACCGAAGCGGGATTTGAACCCAGGCGGTATGATTCCGGAGGCCCCCTGCTCGACCTGCTGTGCCTACTGACTTCCTAAAGGATCTAAGCATCTATTTCTGAGTTGCCAAAATAATAATTAGTCTCTCATCTGTAAAATGAGGTGAACCGCGCTAGGTGATCTGTAACGTTCTATGGCCAAGAGAAAGGAAGCATCTTGGTGCCATCGCCCAGCCGGGAAGTCGGGCAGAGCCGGTTCTCCAACTCAGGTCTCCTGAGGCGTGGTGCAGAATTCTTCCCGACCTCACAGGACAAGCTGGAGGAGGAGCTGGCCTCCAGAACATCCCACTTGAACTTAAACCACTTCGCAGAAAGAACTCCGGCCCCACGCTTCAAATCGTGACACTAACCTTAAACCCGTGTGCTCCCCTGTATTTTCCAAGATACAGACTGAAGTGTTATCCAATATAACCAAACTTCCATTCCGCGTCTCTCGTTGATGGGACCCCGATATATGTACCATGAGGAACAGAAGAGAAGGAAAAAGTATGGTCTTGTCTTCACTGGGGGAAAAAAAAGTCACTCTAGAATGTTAAACGCAAGGGAGAGGAGATCTCTCCCCTCACCTTTTGCCGGGATCATGGGCGTCCTCCAGCCCCGTTCTCTGCCTCCCCGCTCCCCGCTCCCCGCTCCTCCCCAACGGAGGGAGGAAAAGTCGTTTCGTAAGGCAGTTGAAGGATGGCATCTATCGGAGGGCACGTTCACCATGTTAAAAAAGGCGTTAGACCTTGCCCAGCCTTTCCTTTGATTCCACTCCCTGCAGTGGATAGGGGGGCAGCTGCCCCCCTCTGTCCCTTAAATGTATCCTGGAGTGCTCTGTACATTTTGCAGGTCCCCATACCAGGGTAGTGGTCCAGGAGGCCATAAGATGGGCTGATCCGGATTCAGAGTTCAGGGCTATGATGTCAGGAGGAGATCCTTTAGGACCTCAAGAGTCAGAAGACACGCGCCCTAACCCCCAATTTCCCGAAACTGTATGTTAAAGAGCATTCTTCCAACCACCTGCTCTACCCCCACCCTCATATGAGTCATCAAGATGACTAATACTGTACCGTGACAAGTAGCATTATCCTAAGTGTCCCCTGTGGTGGCATTAACAGAGCGAACATTGAATAGCATCACTGCTTCCAGCTTTTTCCTGAAGGAGTCGCTTAGCACTTATGCCCGTCGGTGGATACTAACGTCCAAGCCAACTTGGGCATTTGGTCTTAGATATTTAGGCAAATCCGGAGGGAGACAAGTGGTTTCTTTTTCTAAGCAAGACGACTCACAAGGAGAAGGAAGAGAAGGAAGAGGAAGGAAAAACGGAATAAAGAAAAGAGTGGTTCTTGGCCAACTATCACCTCTTTGGAAACAGCGTTTTTATGAGCTGAATGCTAATGAATAAAAGTGGATAAAAAACATGTGGGTTAAATTCTCCTGAAAACACTTGGCTTAGAATTTTAAGGGGAAAACAGGCCCAGGGCCAAATGCGTGGTGGTGTTGGCCAAGCCCAGGGGGAGGTGCTCTGGCCCGTGTGCCTCACACAGCTGGGTCCCCGGGACCCTGCTCGGCCACCATCCGGCCCACCTGCCTTTCACCCAGTGCACTCCTGGGAGAACTGCACCCAGCTTTGGTGGTGTGGCTGGTATTGGGAGCGGTGGGACCCCCACCGTGGCTCCCGGACCTCGCTGCCAACCAACCAGGACTTAATGAGTTTTCCTAAACCTGGTCAAAGTGCAAAAAGGGGCAGATTTGCCCAGGACAGACTCTGGTTTCTCCAGTCTAGGTAAAAATCAAAAAATCATAGCTCGATCTCTTCCCCTGAGCTTACCAAAGATGTGAGCCTGGACTCAACAACAGATTTTCCACCTGGATGTAGGTAGTGTGAGGCTGGTCCCCTGGGCCCCTGGCCTGCACATCTGACATATTTTTGAGAAGCCTACTCTCAACGCACACGAGCTTATGGAAGTCTTGATGTTTGGTAAGCGTCCTTTCCTGAGCACCTTTGTTGAGCACTGGTATGTGCCTGGTGCTATGAAGAAGGGCTTGACCCTGACCCGCGTCAGCTGCCTCGTCAGAATAGTTATCGAAGGAGGGGACCGGTGACTTCTCCAAGGCTGTGTGTCTGATTTCTGAACGGGGGGAAGATTAGAGGGAGCAGAAGCCAGTGTGTTGTGTTCTAATGAATGACACCATCCTGGTAATCTTTAACCCCTTCATTAGAGTCGTATTTAAAATGTAAATTGAAAACGTGTGCCACAGCCCTCAGTAACTCCAAATGGCTCATTTACAGAAAATAATCACAGGGGGAGGTCACCCCGTCATCTCTTCAGAGAGCACTTCTGGATAATCTCTTATCTGGTGGGTGTACTTGGACAACGGGCTACGATTTCACCACTAACCTGAGGGAAGCATCGTTAGACATGTAAATGTGTTGGAGGGAAAAAGACAGCCATCATGTGATTATTTATCCATCCCTCCCTCAGAGCAGCATGGATCACGGACGCACGGCTATGCCACAGGAAACATTGCTTTTTCTCCTCTGTCAACTCTCTTCCTTCCCCGTGTCCGTGGTGTGGGTTCTTGTCACTTTGTTGTAATTAATCTCCCAACGATCTGTCTCTTTCACTTGATTCTGGAAGCAGAGGTCCCATCTGATGCCCCTGGTACCCCCCGGTTTGGGTTAGGCAGCCTTAAGACCCCTTGCACAGGGATGACAAGCATGTGGCTTTCAGGCTGTCGCTCCGCCTTCGCACACCGGGGACGACATTACCGATCAGTCGCTGTACTGCGTCTCTTGCCGGTCATAGACCTCCTTCAGGAGGGGCCTGAGGGTAGCCACCGGCAACTGATCAGAGATGACATGAAAAAGGAAACGTTTCCCATAGGTTTGTTCTAAAGCCTAAATATGCACCTTGCCCAGGATAGGACGGGCTCTACCAGCAGGAGAACGCGGGAGCTGTAGACACTCGCCAATCAACATCTCCCCTCTGCGGAAGGGAGGGGCTCGTCAAAGGAGAGACTTAGGCAGGGACCCATGTTGGGTGACCACGCCTGGGATTTTTTGATCTGGAGCTAAGGGAGGACATCGGAGTTTTCCTCAGGGACGCAGACCTGAGATGTGAGATTAGGAGGAGCCAGGGACGATGGGAAGACTACCCTGACGAAATAGAACCATCATGCAGAGGGGCTTGAAAGCCTCCTGGCCTGTGTGGTTTCTGGCATCCCGTCATCTCTGAGGCTCCAATCTTTATCTTGATGCGGGTGCATGTGTCAACAAAAACCCCCTTTTTGGTGAAGCTAGTCGGAACTCTAGCTACTTTGCATTGCGATTAAAGCCATAGAAAATCGATGAAATTATTTTACTCAGAAACTCTACTTGTGGGACCAACAGAATATGCTGCAGCAAAGCTCTGTGCTGCCTCCATTGCACCACACCCGATGGAAACACGATTTGGGGTTAGCCGATCACAGGATCCAGCCAAGAGGGACTGGTTCTTTCTCTGGGTTCTGAAATCAGAGATTTGTCCTTCTCCGATCTAAAGCAACACCTCATTCTTAGTAAGACGCATCTCGGAGGGTTCTAGCCCTGGCTTCACCGTGGATGTGTACATGGCTTTGGAGGTGTCCCTTCCCTCCTCTGTGTTTCTGTGGGAGAAGGCGGTGGAGACCGTGGCTTCTAAGGGCCCTTAGAACAGTGAAGGTGCTTGACTGGCTCTGCGTAGAGCTGCACACAGCGGAGGTTCCACGTTGACCTCTTCCCTCTGGCTTGGCACTTCTCCAGGCTGAAGGGGTTTGATCTTTCTCTAATCGCAGGTGGCGTTCCCAAACCACACAATGCTTCCCTGCCCAGCCTTCCACGAGCCTCAGCCTCCCACCGAGGCCTGTTGCTTTTTTGTCCCCGGAGGGGAAAATCCATTTCCCTGTTCCGAGTTCTGTGATTCTCACTGTTCCTCCTCCCTCCTCTCGTGAGGCTTAAGCCCCTTCCAGAATAACCCACCCAGAGCATCCGCTCCCAGCTCTTCGGGATGCTGAGTGACTTTTCCTTTTACACGACCTTCACTAAGTCACAGGGTGAATTCAGTCAGGGCTCAGACCTGGGCCTAGTTAGCAAAGTTCTTCCAGAGTCCGGAAGCAAAAGGCCAGGCTCCCACCAAAACCCAGGGGCCGAGAGATCAGGGAGAGTCTTTTCTAGCCAGCCCCCTTGGACCTTGGATTGAACTCTTGCCTCAGTAGAAGAGATAAGACCGAAGGTCAGGCCGATGGAGGAGTAACCCCGTGGGGTGCGTGCATGTGTGTGTCTCTTTTAAATGAACGCCTTCCAAAGAAAAATCTTGCCTGTGTGGGTGGACACTCTTTGAAGAGCCACGAATCAGCCTCTGTCTGCTCTAATGGATGTCTCGTCTGAGACTTCTCGAGTGATTGGCATTTGGTACCCAATGGGTAATCAGGTGGAAAATCTTTTTAATTTGGAAGAGTTAGGGATGTCACATCTGCTCTCATGATGTGATGGACCAAAATGTTCATCATTACAGAAGTGCACGGGGGGGAAAGAGAAAGATGAGAGAGTGTAGGGAGACCATCTCCCATTCCGTGCACAAAATGCTTCCAAAGACCTAGTAACACGCTCATGGTTTCCGAAACCCCGAGGAGTCCGTTTTAGAACCTGGGTCTCCTCACTCTTTGTCCAGGGCGGCGCCCCCCTCAGCTGTTTCTTCGGCACTCTGAGTGCTCGGACGCTCAGACACTTTCACGGCCATCATCTGGACCACGCCAAAGCCTCTCTAGAGTATACGGATGTCCTATTTGGAACCACATCAGAATGATCACCTCCGCCCGTGGGTAACGTTTGGTTTCCGAAAGGACTCTTCATCTTGCTTTTGCCGGGAGCTTCTTTGAGGAACAAGTTACTCTGTGTTTAAATAGACCTTTGTTTCCAGAAAGCGGGACTGAAGGTCAAATGCTGCAAGCAGAGGCTGTATCCTGAAGAGCCACGGGCAAGGCAAAGGGATGGGGATGTGAAGACTGAGCAAGCGGAAGGCGTGACACAAAGCAAGGACACGTGTGTGGAGTGGCAGGCCAGGGATAGTGGGGAGAGGCCAGAAAAAGCACAGAGCCGGTGATCTGAGGACAGATCCCCCAAATCCTTCCACTGAGATCCAGAGAGCCACCCTGGACCCAGTCCCTGCTTCCCGTGGCCTCACCTGATTGCCATCTCCCCTAGGGACAATAGCCCCCATTCCCAAGTCAGCCAAGGGAGAGAGACACTGTTCCTTTGTCCCCCCAAGTGCCTAGTTGCATTATTTGTTTGTTTCAGGAATGAAACCATTGTGTAAAATTCAGCCCATCCAAACCTCCAGCAGCTTATGGCAAGAGGGAAGTCCTGTAGTTTGGCTAACGATCAGAGAAAGCCACAGTGGATCAGCAGGGACACTCTCTTTGGGACTGACCCAGTGTGACTCGTCCCAGCAGCAGAAGGCTGGGTAAAGAATGAGAGTGGATGGAGACACATCCCACTAGGGCATTAGGGAGAACAGCTAAGTGACGGGAAACAGTGGGCTCCGTCACTGCAATCAGCTGCTTTGACAAATAAGCAAAGTCTTTCTTGGTTATTCCCACTGTTGGGTTGACTCTTTGTTCCGTCCCAGTCCCAGTGAACTATTCTCACACAATTCTAAAGGCTGGGTTCATACTACGCCTTCTACTGTGCCAGGAAAAAAAAAAACAAAACAAAAAACATTTCCTTCAGCCACTTTTAAAGCGGTGCAATACTTTGGTAATACATCAGACAAGCGGAATCTGCTGTTCCCCAAAAGTGGAGTCCACAGGCGTACCAAGCGAGCAACCTAGCGAAGGGAAAAAAAAAAAAAAAAAAAAGCCCATCTATCTTTTTTTTCTCTTCCACTCACACAGAACTCTAGGAGACCCCTGAGATAACAGGATAATTAATCTCCTTTCAATAGCTAATAGGAGTGAGTGGAAGCAGTTCTGATCAGAGAATGTGGGAAATTGCATTTAACGCCAGGTGCCGCCGCCCAGCGCTGCTTCTGTGGCCTCGGGCGAGTCCTCAGCCTCTCAGGGCTTTGGTTTCTCCACTTATAAAGTGAAATTGGGGATGGGGCCAGTCGTTTTTCCTCCCGCACTTGCTGCGGCCCTAGGGCAGAGGGAAGGAACGGAAGCAGGCGGGGGTCCAGGCTCTCGACCTGCATCCAACAGGACAGTTCTGGGCTGATCTGTGTTACGGACTGAGCTTCTGCCCATTTTTGCCTTTAAAGGGATTTCATTGCTTAAAATAGGTTTGAAAATCGAATAACGTGGAAAACCACTGAACTTGTTGTGGCTTTCAGAGTGAACTCTGTGAGAAAAAATTGTTCTTGCAGAGGGAAAAATAACGTTTCTAAGATTGGTGCACAGACCACCTGTTCATCCCCATCCCCAAATATTTGACCCACGCGTAGTTGCTTAAAATAATCAACCACATTGGGGCGCCTGGGTGGCTCGGTCGGTTGAGCGTCCGACTTCGGCTCAGGTCATGATCTTGCGGTCCGTGAGTTCGAGCCCCGCGTCGGGCTCTGTGCGGACAGCTCAGAGCCTGGAGCCTGCTTATCCTGTGTCTCCCTCTCTCTCTGCACCTCCCCTGCTCTCTGTCTCTCTCTCAAAAATAAACATAAAAATACAATAATCAGCCATATAATAATAAACTCTATAATTAGAGTTTTGTTTAATATCCATTAATCAATATTTTATATCTGAGAAAACCCCCCACATTCTGTTTTAGAGTGGGTAGCGTGGGAACTTGGAACATGCTGCTTAAGAAGCCTCTTAGCCTATAGATGGCGCTTTGAAAAACACCGCACGTGTTAGGTCAGGGCCCCGAGAGGCAGACCCTGGCATGGAGTTTGTGTTTAAGTACTGGATGAAGTAATTGCTCCCTTTAGAAATTGTCCAGAAAGTGGGGGGAGCAGGACAAGAATGGGGCGAAAACATACATTAGGGTATGACTTCAGGTCCCAGCTTTAGTCTGATCCTACGGAGGGATGGCCGAGAGTGTGTTCCTACAGGAGTCAAGAGATCTCTAGGCTCCCACAGACTTGTCCCGGTTGGCTAAGGGCTGACCCACGGGGAGTGCAAACCCACGTACCTCCAGCTGTCTGCATTTTGAGGCAAAGCAGCTCCACAGCCTGATGGTGGTTCTCGCGAGAGAGACTCTGGTTGACGCAGGGCTGGTGGAAGGAAGGGATCTGCCTAGAACAGCACAGGTGACGTGCATTGCAAATTGCAGGCTTTCAAGTGGGTCAGGCTTCCGGGGCCCGCAGTGTAACAACACCTTCGGCCCAAGATGCTCCTTTGCTGACAGATCGGTGCGAACGAATACGAAAAGATGCGAGAGCCCAAGGAAACATTTATGGCAAGCTTGCATGAGTGAACCAGAAAGGAATACCCGAGATGAAAATGTTATTGTCCTCATGCATTAGTCATTTCATGGAAAGTCAAAGGTCCCTTAGATATGGCAGTGTCATTCCAAAAGAATATTTTCTATTCCACTGGCATTAGATTCCTTCTTGCTATCTTGGAGGGCAGCATCATGGAAGAACTTCCCGCTGCGACTTTCCACTTCAAGTGCTCAGCGGTTAAGCTAGCCAGCCCCCTCCAGCAATCTCAGTCCTTTCTCTTCAAGGCTCTCTCATATTTCTACATTTCTGAGGATTATGCAAATCCTTCTTGTGTTCGCTACTGAGTCATCCACTCCCTGAGGGTAGAGACCACGTTAATTATCAATACATTCCTGTGCCTACAGTAAAGGTGTTCATAAACTCCGAGCAAGTAATGAAGGTTTGCAAGTTGACTTAAACTACTGAAACCATCTATAGTCCAAAGCTTTACTTTGATAAGTCCATGCAAGCAAAAGTGTCCCTCGCCCTCTGTTCTATTGGATTCCTCAGGTTAATCAACCAAGGATTCCCTTAGGTGATTAATCCTAATTCCTCGGGTAATTAATCAGCCAAGCGTTTATTGAGCACCTAGTCTGTACCCATCTCGACATTAGGAAGATTACAAAGTGATACAAAACACAGTTCAAGCACCCTGGGAACTTCAACTGTTTGGGAGAAACAATGTTTAACTCACATGAATCAAGAAAAAAGACAATATAACAATATAACTGAGTGCTACATTATCAAATGTTACAAAAATTCAAATAGTGGTAAATATACCAAAAGTTAATTGGAAAGTACAGACCATAAAAGCAAAAGAAGCTGGAACAGCTTTTATCACCAAGATCAGTTGGTAGTGGTTGCCTAGGGAATCAACTCACAAGTCTTAGTCCAATTCTGAGCTGTGTCAGTGTCCAAATTGATAAACAATGTCTGCCAGGGCAAGAAATGATGAGTGACCACACGGTGCAACAAATTTTACATCCCTGGCAACAATGTTCACTCCATGGTCAAGAGTAACGTAATAGAAGAGAGCTTTGGAACCCAGCTACCAAAGGTGAATCCAATGCCAATTTCTTTTTAGAAATTACATTTCCTAGGAACAAGCTGGCTCTTCCCAGAATCCAACGTTCATTTTACTCATGGAGCCCAGTCCCAATGCCCACTTATTTTCTTTCCAAACAAATGTGCCAAATCAGATCAACTCCTTGGGGGGGCGGGGAGGATACATATATCTAAATCTATCCTGGGCACAGAACTTGCAGGAAAAAAAATAAGAAAAAGAAAGGAGAAGGGAGGCTGGTCTGAGTTTAATGTCAGTGGAGAATTGCAGGCAGAGGAATCTTCCGGCACCCACCCGTGGTACCTCCTTGCTATCTGCACATCGCTTGGTAAAGAATGTGGTAAGAAAGTAATCATGTTATTCCCAGCTTTGATTCTCTCCGGCTTGGGTGGAGCCTTGGAAGGTCAGGTAAGAAGAGTAAGTGTAGGAAAAAGAACATTGAATTTGCCAACTCCGAAGGATTGGATTCTAGTGCCAGATAGAGCACTTCCTTGTGTGAAATCTTAAGCATCATTTACATCTCCATTGTCTTATCCGAAAAATGAAACCGGTATTTTTGGCTTCTACCCATGATGCTTGTTGTTTGAGGCTAACATCTTTTGCCCCCCTTTCTTGGTAAACGTGCCCTGAATATATCTTGAGTCATCATCCTATGACTTTAAAATCCTTTAAAATATCCTATTATTTTTAGGCATATAATTTGAGGGAGAATGATCCCCAGTTTTAGCACCTAGGGAAGACCTGTGAATAGGTTAAACCCATCTTTCTAGTGACTGATTCGAAGATGGGTATAAAAAGAGTGTGTAAGTGGGTAACAACTGGTTTTATGAGTAATTAAGGTGCTTATTTGTCGCTATTGCTAATTTCTGTAGTGTAAATACTCCCACCATGGCTGACTTTGAACTACCAACATGATGTCCCTGAACTTGGAGCTGGGAAGAGATTTTCATAGATTGAGCTGGCCCCAACATTGGTGACACAATCCAACAGATGTAAAACTCAGGCTGGGTCAGCAAGGGTGTAAAGATTTTTCCACTTGGTGTGGTTCCCTGAGGTATAGAGCTTGAAACTAGTAGAACTATTTACTACAAAGAGAGGGTCTTGGAGATCTGGAACCTCACCAGAGAAAGTATGACACATTTGGGTCATGCCACCTGACTCTTGGATCATTTCATGTCTAAAGCCATTTCTATCTACACATTCACAGGTTAGCCTCAGCTAATAGCCTAAGCTATCTTGAGTCAGATTTTATGTCAATTACAACCAAATGAAAACTAACCGTACCCTACATTTGTCACAGAACTGTTACAAGAATTAAGACTTGCTCTGGGAAATTAATAGAGGAACTGAACGAATAAGTGAGAATTTCAACAAAGGGATAGAACATATTTAAAAAGCACCAAACAGAAATTATGGTGCTGAAGAATACAATAACTGAACTGAAAAACTCAGTAGAAGGATTTAACAACAAACTACATCAAGAAGAAAGTATCAGCTTTCAAATATTTTCTCTAAAAATGGGTTTTTGATGCCATTTTATTCTTTTAATTTTTTTCTTAAAGTTGATTGATTTAAGCAATCTCTACCCCCAACATGGGGCTTGAACTCATGACCCCAGGACCAAGGGTCACACATTCTACTGACTGAGCCAGCCAGGTAACCCTATGACATTTTAATACAAGTAAATGGTTAAGAGAAAGAAGTTATTGAAAAAGATTATGGCAAAAATTCTTTCTTTTGATTCATTCTTTGTTTATTCTAAGAGTTAGCAAGTTATTGCATTTAACCGAAATTCTTTCTAAATTTAAGATAAAATACATTATTGTTTCCTTTTATTAAGATATAGACCCAGCAAATTTAAAGATAAGACAGTAGAATTCATCCAATAATCAGACGAGTAAAAAGAACAAAAAGGGATAAAAAGAAGCGGAGATAGGTCCAGAAAACCCATAAATTACCAAATAAGTTGAATCCAAAGACAGCCACACTGAGACAAATTATTTTAAAAGTGTTCAAAAATTAAAGATAGGGAGAGAATCTAAAAAGCAGCAAAAGAGGGGCACCTGTGTGGCTCAGCCGGTTAAGCGTCCGACTTCAACTCGGGTCACGATCTCACGGCTCGTGAATTCGAGCCCTGCATTGGTCTCTGTGCTGACAGCTCAGAGCCTGGAGTCTGTTTCAGATTCTATGTCCCTCTCTCGCTCTGTCCCTTCCCCGTTCATTCTCTCTCTCTCTCTCTCTCTCTCTCTCTCTCTCCCTCTCAAGAATAAATAAACTTAAAAAAATTTTTAAAAACAAAAAACAGCAAAAGAAAAGCAACTCCTTGTGTTGCACAAGGAAACCCCCAAAGACTATCATTAAATTTTATACACAGAAACCAAGCAGGCCATGGGGAAGTGGGATGCTATACTCAAAAATGCTGAAAGAAAAATCTGCCAACCAGGAATGCTCTACCCAGCTAAATCATCCTTCTGAGCTGAAGGAAGATAAAGAGACAAACAAAGGCTGAAAGAGTTTATCAACAACAAACTGGCCTTATAGGAAATGTTAAGGGAGTTCTTCAACCCGAACCAAAATGGTGCTAATTAATAACAGGAAAAGATGAGAGTTCAAAATCCACTAATAATGGCAAATATATCGTTAAATTCAGACACTTTAATGTAATGGTGCTGAGTAGATCACTTACAGCAGTAGCATAAAGATTAAAAGACAAAGTATTAAAAACAGCCATACAATAACTTGCTAATGAATACACAATGTAGAAAGATGCACATTGTGACACAAAAAAATATGAGCTATGGGAAGGGAGCCTACAAATACAGAGCTTTTGTATGCATTCAAAGTGTAGTTGTTATCAGCTTTAAAAGAACTTTAGAAATGTGTTTTACGTAAGCCTCATAGTAGCCACAAAGCAAAAGCCTGTAATAGATATAGAAGAGATAAAGGAACATGTAAAGAGAAAATAGTTAAATCCTACCATTGCAAAAATCATCATACCACAAAGAGAGAAGAAGAAGAAGAAGAAGAAGAAGAAGAAGAAGAAGAAGAAGAAATAGAGGATGAGAAGAATCACAAAACAACTGGAAAACAATTAGCAAAATGGCGATACTTTAAATGAAAATGGACTAAAAATCCAATCAAAAGACATACGGAAACTGAATGGATTAAAAAAAAAAAACACACCAATATGCTGCCCACAAGATACTCACTGCGTCTCTAAAGAAGCACACAGACTGAAAATGAAGGCAAGGTAAAAGAAATTCCATGAACAGGGAAACCAAAAGAAAGTAGTGGTAACTATGCTTCTATCAGGCAAAATAGATTTCAACCTAAAGACTGTACCAAGAGATAAAGAAAGTCATTGTGTAATGATAAAGGGGTCCATTCATTCAGAGAATATAACACGTGTGAATATTTATGCACCCAACAAAAATCACCTAAATATATAAAGGAAACATTAACAGATCTTAAGGGAGAAATTGACAGCAATGCAGTAACAGCCGAGTTTAACATTCTGCTTTCAACAATGGGTAGATTATCCACAAAGGAAATCAATATGAAATCATGAGACCTAAACTACAGCTTAGACCAGCTGGCCCTGACCGACATGCAGAACATTCCATCCAATAGCAGCAGAATACATGTTATTCTCAACACCGATGGAACATTTTTTTTAATGTTTATTTATTTATTGTGAGAGAGAGCAAATGAGCAAGCAGGGAAGGGGCACAGAGAGAGGGAGAGAGAGAGAATCCCAAGCAGACTCCACACAGTCAGCACAGAGCCCAACATGGGGCTCAAACTCAAAAACCGTGAGATCACTGAGCCCTGCGTGGGGCTCTGTGCTGACAGAGCCTGGAGCCTGCTTTGGTTTCTGTGTTTCCCTCTCTTTCTGTCTCTCCCCTGGTCTCTCTCTCTCTCTCTCTCAAAAATAAATTAAAAAATGTTAAAAAAAAAATTTTAAGGACTGTGAGATCGTGGCCTGAGCTGAAATCAGGAGTCAGTCACTTAAACGACTGGGCCACCCAGGCACCCCTCACAAATGGAACATTCTTAAAGTGAGATTCTGTGTTAGGCCACAAAACAAGTCTTAATCAATTTAAAAGCTGAAATTATATCAAGCATCTTTTCTGACCATGATGGTGTGAAACTAGAAATCAATTATGAGAAGAAAACTACAAAATTCATAAATATCTGGAGATTAAACAACATGCTCCTGAACAACCAATGGGTCAAAGAAGGGGTCAAGAGAGAAGCAAAAAATATCTTGAGACAAATGAAAATAAAACACAATGTATCAAAATGTATGGGATGCGGTAAATGTAGTTCTAAAGGGAAGTTCATAGAGATAAAAGTCTACATTATGAAAAACAAAAAATCTCAAATAAACGACCTAACTCAATACCCCAAGAGACTAGAAAAAAGGAGAACAAACTAAGTCAAAAATTAGCAGAAGGAAAGAAATAACCCAGATCGGAAGGGGTATCAATGAAATGGAGGCTATAAAGACATTAGAAAATATCAGTGAAACTAGGAGCTACTTTTTTTTTTAAAGATTAACAAAATAGACAAATTCAACTTACCAAGAAAAAAAGAGAGAGGTCTCCAATAAAATTGTAAATAAAAGAGGACACATTGCAATTGATAGCACAGAAATACAAAGGATCACAATCGGATGATGTAGAAGAAATGGATAAATTCCTAGAAATATACCACCTACCCAGATGAATCATAAAGAAATTTAAGATCTGAATAGACCAGTTACTAGTCTGGAGATTGAATCAGTAATCAAAAATCTTTCCCACAAAGAAAACTCCAGGACCGGATGGCTTCACTAGTGAATTCTACCAAACAGTTAAAGAGGAACGAACGCCAACCCATCTCAAAATCTTCCAAAAAATAGAAGAGGAGGAAACATTTCTAGACTCATTTCATGAGGCCAGAATTACCCTGGTACCAAAGCCAGGTAAAGACATTTACAAAAAAAGAAAATTATGGGCCAATACCCTTGATGAACGTAGATGTGAAAATTGTCCACAAAATATTACCAAACAAAATTCAACAATACATGAAAATGTATTTTAATACACCAGAGGTATTTTTATTTATATTATTTATACACCAGGTTTTATTCCAGGGGTACAATGATGGTTCGAATTCTGCAAATCAATCAATGTGATACATCATGTTAACAAAATGAAGGATAAAAATTATGTAATAGTCACAGATGCAGAAAAAGCATTTGACAAAATTCAACATTCTTTCATGATAAAAACACAACAAACTGGGTATTGAGGGAACAAAACTCAACATAATAAAGGTCATGTATGACAAGCCCACAATTAACATCATAGTCAGGGAAGAAAAAGGAAATACAAGGCATTCAGTTCAGAAAGGAAGAAGTGTAATAATTTCTATTTGCAGATTACATGACATCATATAGAGAAAACCTTAAAGACCCCACCAAAACACTGTTAGAACTAATAGACAATTTCAGTCAAGTTTCAGGATACAAAATTGATATACAAAAATCAGTTGCATTTCTATGTAGCATCAACAAATTCAGAAATAGAAATTAATTAAGCAATTCCATTTATAACAGCATCAGAAAAATTTGACCAATGAAATAAAAGCTCTCTGAAAACTATAAGGCATTGATGAAAGAAATTGAAGACACAAACAAATGTAAGACATTCCGAGTTCACAGATTGTACAACTTTGTGTTGTTAAAATGTTCGTACTATCCAAGGTGATCTATGGATTCAATGCAATACTTGTCAAAATGCAAAAGACATTTTTTCACGGAAATGGAAAAAAAAATCTTAAAACCTGTATGAAACTACAAAAGACCCTGAATAGCCAAGGAAATCTTGAGAAAAAGCTCAAAGCAACATACTTTCTGATTTCAAACTGTATGAAAAGTTATAGTAATAAAAACAGTATGGTATTGGCATATAAACAGACACATAGATAAATGGAACAGACCAGACAGCCCAGAAATAAACCCACATATGTATGATCAATAAATTTATAACAAAAAAGCCAAAAATACACAATGGGAAAAAGACATTTTCTTCAATAAAGCAAAACAATGAAACTGGACCTCTATCTTACAACACATACAAAAATCCACTCTACATGGATTAGACTTGAATGATAAAACTCCCAGAAGAAAACATAGGGGATAAATTCTCTGATGTTGGTCTCGGCAATGATTTTTTTAGATTTGATGCCCAAAGCAAATGCAAAACAAAAGCAAAAATCAACAAATGGAACTACACCAAACTGAAAATCTTCTGTATGGCAAAGGAAACCATCAGCTGAATAAAAAGACAACCTATGGAATGGGAGAAAATATTGGCAAACCACATATCTGATAAGGAATTAACATCCAAAATATACAAGGAACTTCTACAACTCAATAGTGAAATAGCAAATAACTCAATTAAGAAGTGGGCAAAGGTGGGGCGCCAGGGTGGCTCAGTCGGTTAAGCATCCAACTCCTGATTTCAACTTCGGTCGTGATGTTATGGTTCGTGAGATCAAGCCCTGCATCGGGCTCTGTGCTGACAGTGTGGAGCCGGCTTGGGATTCTCTCTCTCCCCTCTCTCTGCCCCTTCAGCAGGTAATGCACGCTCTCTAAATAAATAAATAAATAAATAAATAAATAAATAAATAAATGTTTAAAAAAATTACAAAGAAAAAAGAAATGGGCAAAGGGACTGAGTAGACATTTCTCCAAAGAAGACATACAAATGGCCAACAGATACATGGAAAGAGTCTCAACATCACTAATCATCGGGAAAATGCAAATCAAAACCACAATAAGTTGCCTCCTTACATCTCTTGGAAGGTCTATTATCAAAAAGATAATTTTTTGATAATTATGGCAAGGATGAGGAGAAAGGACTGTTGGTGGGGTTGTAAACTGGTACAGCCCCTATAGAAAACAGTACAGAGGTTCCTCAAGAAATGAAAAATAATTGTCTCAAAAATAAATAAACATTAAAAAACAAAAATTAAAAAAAAAAGGGGAGGCGCCTGGGTGGCTCAGTCGGTTAAGCGTCCGACTTCGGCTCAGGTCACGATCTCACGGTCCGTGAGTTCGAGCCCCGCGTCGGGCTCTGTGCTGACAGCTCAGAGCCTGGAGCCTGCTTCGGATTCTGTGTCTCCCTCTCTCTCTGCCCCTCCCCTGTTCATGCTCTGTCTCTCTCTGTCTCAAAAATAAATAAACGTTAAAAAAAAAATTAAAAAAAAAAAAGAACGTTGTATTTATAGAACTAGGAGAAAAGTGGTTGCCGGGAGCTGAGGGGTGGGGGAGTGGAGAATAAGGAGATGTTGGTAAAAGGCTACAACGTTTCATTTATAAAATAAATAAGGTCTGAAGATCTAAGGTATAACATTAGACTCATGTACAAGGGGGCGACTACTTGACCCCATTATGGTGTATGATTGAAATTTACTGAAAGGAGAACTTACATGTTCTCATCCATACACAAAAGGTAAGTAAACGAGTGAGGTGATGGATGTGTTAACTCCCTGGGGAACTGGGGTCCCTTCACCACATGTAGGTACATCAAAGCATCGCATTGTGCATTTCAGAAATTCTACAATTTTGTTTGTCAATTATACCTCAATAAAGCTTCACAAAAGCTAAACCTATGTAAAGAAAAGGTAAAAGGAGTCCCTGGGGGTTGGGAATTTGGGAAACGGATCTTGAGGAATGGTCGGGAGTTAACTAAACATGAGAAAATCCTGTTCCTTTTCTAAGGTACCTATGGGTGACATTGTGGCAGCCGCCCCCACTTCTCCTTGAGAAGTCTGTGTGCACACACACGTTTGTATGGTACAGGCACTTATCACTAGTCCAAAACTACTTTAACTTTCCTATCAGTTGAAGTTGGAGTCTCTTGTGATCAATACGATTGCCACCAACATGTGGAGGCTTAGTCTCATGGGTCTCCACGTCCTATTTTGCCATCCCCAAATCTACCAATTTTTTACCAATCCTCAATGGCCACGATAATGCCACGTAATTGAAAACCACAAGGGGCGCCTGGGTGGATCGGTCAGTGAAGGGTCTGCCTTCGGCTCAGGTCATGATCTCCCAGTTTGTGAGTTCGAGCCCCGCGTCAGGCTCTGTGCTGACGGCTCAGAGTCTGGAATCTGCTTCGGATTCTGTGGCTCCTTCCCTCTCTGCCCCTCCCCCACTCACGCTCTGTCCGTCTCTCCCTTAAAAATAAATAAACATTAAAACAACAAACAAACAAACAAACCATGAAACCTCTGTATTGTAAGCCTACGACAATACAACTTTCCTGAGCTAACAAGCCTGCAGGGTTGCATTGATCTGGATCGGGCTCAGCTGATCTTGGGTGGGCTCGCTCACATGGCTGCTGGTGGCTAGCTGCTGACCCAGCTAAGAAAGGTCTCAGCAGAGGTGAGGGAAGTGATTGCTCTATTTCGTGTGTCTGTCATCATCTATCACGAACGCCTATGCTCACGTGGCCACAGTGGAGGGTGAGAGGCAGCAAGTCAAATCACACAAAGTGGGAGTCAAGCCCCAGCGCGCATCATAACTGCTAACATTCCATTGGCCAAAGCAAGTCACACGGCAGATTCCAGACTGGGCGCGAGAGAGCGCGACAAAGCTACGTGGCAAAGGGGCTGAAGGACTGGGCCCCTTAATGCAACCGATCTACCATGAGGGTTATAACAACCTGTAATTAGCAAGGCAGGGAAAGGACCAATAGGTACAGCCCTGTGATCCATTAGACACCCTTCCCTAAAGCCTTTTACAAGCCTTGAACACCGGGAGGAGGAGGGGTTATGTTATTTTTTTCAAGTGAGCTAGCTGAGCAGCAGCATTTTCCCAAGGCTGCCCTGCTCTATTCAGAATAAAGACGTGGGCAATAGGTCATGCTTGGATGCCTCGGACCATCTGCCAACAAAAACAGAAAAAAAATTAATTATGAATGGTGTCTTCCCATGCTAATCATTTATTGTAAAGGATTTCTCCAGCTTGTTTATAATAGCTGTTGCCTAAGGGTGCATGCTGTATAAATTGTCTGATTACAGGATACAGAGTGCTTCTTAATAGGCCTCAGCTGATTAGGAGAAGGGAAAGAAATTAAAGAGGCCATTTCCCTTTAGGTATGCAAATCCCTCCCAGAACAAAAGACAAAGATATGATAGACCACGATGAAACACACCCTCTTTTCTTTTTACCTTAAATTATGTACCAGGCAAGGAGCAAGCTTCATTGCATGTGTCAGCTGAGATGTGAATGGTCTAGTAATTGAAACAATACCAAAGCCAGAAATGCATGTTAGATGTCGCACTAAACTAGATCCCTGGGCTGCCGTGCAGCAAATGGCAGTGTATTGCTTGGATCTTTGGGTAAAAGGGTCACTTCTGACTTTGGGCAGAGCTGATTCTGCCTTGTTGCGCGAAATTTGTTTGTATCATGTCGGTCTTCTCATTTCTGGAGCCCGAACTGACGCGTCAACATCTGGCAGGGAGGGTGGTTGGAAAGGCAGACTAAATATGTTTGAGAAAACAGTGAAACACACACGTGTGCACAGACCCATTTCTTCTCAGGTGCACACAGATTCACACACACACACACACACACACACACGTATGAAAGACCTCTGTTTCTACATTTTCCTCTTATGACGTTCCTTAGTGCTTTGAAGGAATAGATCCAACGTGGTATTTCACTGTGATTTCACTTGTGGGTGGGGGAAGAAAAGATCTCATAGGTCTCCCTTCTCATCCAGCTTACAAGAACCAAAATGCAGAGGTGCAGATGTTGAGGGCGGCTCCCAAGTGAGGATTCTAGCTGTTTGGAAGGAAAAGCCGTGGGCCCCAGATCTCAGGCACTTCCAAGCACCAATTACAGTCCCTGATGGATGAAGAGAGATCACTCGTGCAGCCTGCCTGGACAGATCTTGCCTGCTTCAGAGTTCAGTAAATCTCACGTGCCTCTTGTCAATGCTTCATTAGAGCCGAATTAGTTTTCTGTTGTTGTATAATAAATTACTCCAAAACCTCGTGACTTAAGACAGTGCCATTCATTATATCTCACAGTGAATCAGGAACCTGGGCGCAGTTTAGCGGAGTCCTTGCTCCCAGGGTCTCACAAGGCTGCAGTCACGGTGTCAGCCAGGGTTGAGGTTTCATCCGAAGCCTTGACAGGAGAAGGGCCCCCTTCCCAGCTCACTCGTGTGGTTGTTAGCAGGGTTCAGTCCCTGTAGGCTGCTGACCAAAGGCGGCCTTCATCTCCTTGCCAGATAGCCTTCTCCAACTGGGCAAGTTGACAGAAAGAGCCAGGGGGAATGCCAGGAAGACAGAAGTGACGATTTTTTATAACCTAATCTCAGAATCAGTATCACATCGTGTTTGCTGTGTTCTGTTCATGAGAAACGAGTCCTCGGATCCGGCCCACACCAAGGGGGTGGGAATTACACAAGGGTATGAATGCCAGGAGACAGGGTCATTGGGGGCCATGTTACAAGGCTGCCTACCACAAAACCCATTTGGCTTCATTGGCCGTAGATAATCCTGTCAAGAAACTCCTGCCCTTTGCTGTCTTGCTGTTTGGATCAACCCCCAATGCTGGCCCACACTGTCTGCCTTTGTGATTGGGGTTCCCTCTACACACTCTCTAAGTGATTAATTTTATTTTCTTATCGTTTGAATATCCATAAAGATGTCTCCCTTTCAGAAAGTGTTTTCAACCCCTCTCTAAGCTAGTTACTTATTTCTAATCACTTACTTGTTATCTCATTAACCCGTTTTTTGTTTTCTCTAGAGCCTTCATGAAAAAAAATTATCTAATTGTTCACTCTTTTTATAGTGTTACTTCCCACTCCAGCCAGTCCTCACCAAAAGTGAAGGAAAGACCTGGTCTGTCTTGTTGAGCTTTATCTTCAGTACCTAGAACAATATAATGGGTGCATTATAAATATTTGATGGATTAACAGATAAATGAATTAATCCAATGTAATGTGACTCAAGGAAACCCAACTCCCAAGTTCTCCTGCATGTATCACTACCTCCGTATAAATGTTCTATGGCTTTAAATAGACTTATTACTGTTCCTACAAAACTGGACCATTTAGAAGCATATTGGTGGATAGTATCTATTCACGACCGAGGGGGAAACATATAAATTTTTTTAAAAATTGCATGAATTTCGGGGCGCCTGGGTGGCTCAGTCGGTTAGGCGTCCGACTTCAGCTCAGGTCACGATCTCGCGGTCCGCGAGTTCGAGCCCCGCGTCGGGCTCTGGGCTGATGGCTCAGAGCCTGGAGCCTGCTTCCGATTCTGTGTCTCCCTCTCTCTCTGCCCCTCCCCCGTTCATGCTCTGTCTCTCTCTGTCTCAAAAATAAATAAGCGTTAAAAAAAAATTTTAAAAAAATTGCATGAATTTCTAAAATGAGTTCTAAAACTACTTTAAAAGCAAATCGTATACCAATGTTTAAGGCAACATGCTTCATAATGGCCAAAAAAAAAATGGAAACAACCCAAATGACTATCAGCTGATAAAGGGACAAATAAAATGTGGTATATCCATAGGATGGAATATCCGTTGGCAACAAATAAAATACTGAGACATGCTACAATGTGGATGAAGCTTGAAATCACTGTGCTAAAGTCAAAAAAAGCCAGTCACGAAGAACCATATACTACATGATTCCACTTTTGTGAACTCTCCAGAATAGGCAAATCTAGAGACTCAGAAAGTTAGATTAGTGGTTGCCTAGGGCTGGATGGGATGATGGTTTGTGTAGGGAATGACTTTCTTTTTTAGGGTGATGAAAATGTTCTCAAATTGATTGTGTTGAAGGTTGTACAACTCTGTGAACATCCTCAAAGCCGTTGAATGGTACATTTTAAATGAGTGATTTGCATGGTGCGTGAATTACATCTCAATAAAGCTGTTAAAAACCAACCAACCAAACAAAAATATGACCCTGAACTGACTCAGAGAGTTTGCTAAGCTCAGAATGAAGTAGAGATACAGTATTTTTTTAAGTTCTATTATTTAACTTTGAGTTAAAAAAAAAAAAATCAGCCATATACTTTTCCTATGGGACAAGTTAAGTTTTATGTTTCTTATGTCTTTTGTTTTTTGCTCTGTGTGTGTGCATGTGTTTGCTTCGAGTGGCTTCAGAGGTAATGAAGTTAGAGTTGAAGACGTATTTCATTATTTTTCAAGGCTGAATAAAACTATCCTTTCTTCTGGGAGGGTGAGGCCTTCTTGCCAGTCTGGAAAGGACTAATGTCACTGCTTGTCTGTGCCCCATACATATGTGAGGATACAGCATACTTCGGGCCAGCGGTCACTGCCTGTGTCTCTTCCCTCTCGGCATTAATTTAATACAGCCAAGCAGACCCAAAGAATCTCTCTAAGGCCTATTCCTCGATTTCCTGCTGCTAAAAAACGGAGCTTATTTTCCTACTTTGACGCTCTGAGAAGCACAGGCGGGAGACAAAAAAGGAGGCCTGGCTGGATCAATTAGAGACATCTTTCAAGGTGAACGGACCCCATGACAGGTGCTGTCGCTGTCCCACCTGGTTTTCTGGGCCCAGGCGGCTTCCTTGCACACCTGCCCAGCTTTCAGCAACCAGTACCTGCCTCCTCTCCCTGAGGGCTTTCTCTAGCTGCCAGGGCCACTCTCCCACTTGTGCCACAGGCCACGAGTGCAGAGGCCGAGCAGTGTGGGAGCGGCCCTCAGCCCCTGCCTCCATGTGGAGTGGCCCTGAGGTACAATCAACACCTTCTCGGGTCCCCAGTGGGATGAAGGTCTAGTGGCTCTCCCAGCTGATCTGCTTAATACCACGTCTTGTCTTGGCTTCTTTCCTTTCTCTGTCTTCCTTCCTGTGATGGTTAATTTCATGTGTCGGCTTGGCCGGGCCACAGATATTTAGGCAAACATCATTCTGGATGTTTCCACGAGAAACGTGTTTGGACAAGAGTTACGTTTGAGCCACTAGGCTTTGAGCAAAGCAAATTGCCCTCCATGATGCGGACAGGTCCCATCTAATCGGTGGAAGGCCTGAACAGAAGAGGCGGGCCTTCTCTGAGCAGGAAGCAATCTCCAGCAGACTGCCCTTGGACTTCAGCTGCGACCTCAGCTCTTCCTGGTTCCCCAGCAGAAGGCCCTTGCACGTTCTGGAGTCTCGGCAACTCTGAGTCTCGCCTGCTGGCCTCCCGCATCAGAGTGTGGACCGACCAAGCCTCTACAGCTGCGTGAGCTAATGCCTTGAAATAAACCTCTTCCTACGCATCTACACATATGCTGTCTGTTCCGTTGCTCTGGAACCCCAATCGACTTCCCCACTGGAATTTCTTAGGATACCCTCTCGAACCAATTACTTGTACTTGAATCCTGGTCTCTGGATCCTTTCTCTGGCGTAACCTAAATAAGACAGTCCTGAGCACCTCGAGAGGAGAGATGTGTGACCCCGGGTGGGAGGCGCCCTACGCGCTACATTGAGAAAGTAAGACTGAGATACTCACTATGCGTTGTCACACGTCGCTCTGCCTTGCATACGGTATGTCAACCACCGTGCAGGCCGTGGCCACTCCCGGCAGCCGCATCTTACAGACGCAGAGAGCAATCCACAAGTTCATAGGGGATTAAGGCCCAAAATGGCTGACTCCAGAGTTTTTCTCCAGGGCCCGACGTTTTCTTATGGAGTCAAGAAAATAGAAAATGATTCTTCCACGCTGAGGCACCACACAGGTCTCGAGGGCAGATGCTCTTGAAAGGATGGCAAGGTAGAAGCTTGACTCCACACCCGTATCGGGTCTTCCTACAAGAGGCCAGCGGATCCGCTGCTGGGGGCAAAACTTCCTGTGTCTAAGAAAAGTGTGCTTTTGAAGGAAAAAAAAAGAGAGAGAGAGAGGTGGGGGGGGGGGTGGCGGGAGGCGGAATGTACGAAAAAGGACTTCAGGAGTCTTGGAAAGCAAACAGCTTTTGCAAAGCAACAGTTTGATGAGTTAAGTGCAAATGAATTAGGAATAATGAGAAACACATGGGCTAAATTTTCCTTAAAATATACGAGTTTAAAAATGAAGAGGAAAAAGTGCTTGGGGAAAAATGTGTTTTAAGTTTTAGCCAAACTGAAAACATTTGCAAAACGGATCGAGATATTTGTTGAGCCCACAGAGTGACTAGGTGGGTCCATCCCGGGCAGATAGAGCGATACAGAGTCAGGGACACAGTGGAAGGACACACGCTGGCTGGCTGTGGGGACAGAGCTCTGCAGCTGCCCCGATCCAGGCTCCCCGAGAGCTATAAATTGGGAACTTAGAGCAAGAGTGCTTTTCTTTCGTTGATTTGTGCAAGCAACCCAAGGCACCGCACTCCGCATGTAATACTGATGAATAACTAATACAGTCACTTGAAAAGCTGTTTGTTGAGAAGGCAAAATGGATCTGGTGTTTTTTTCTGAAAGTCCTTCAGAATCGGTATTTTAAGTCCTTCAGAATCGGTATTAGCGAGAAACAAGGAAGATACACAGGGATTCCAGAAGCCGGCAGAATGGGCAGGCCAGAAGGACCCAACTCCGCTGTCGCCAGCTTCTGGGTGGTAAAAATGACATACGTCAACAAGGAAGGACCACAGAGGCCAGAATTCCCTGTCGCCAACAGAGCAGCCATCCAGCCAGGGGGTGCCCTGGAAGGTAGAGCAGGACTTTCTGTGAAGAGCTCACCAGAGGCACCAATTCTCTTCGCAAACATCAGGGTCCACGGTGCCTCCCCATCTTCTCATCGGTTGGACGTGGTGACACTTTCCATCGGAGTCCATGCATACTCTCAAAAACAACGACCAGCGTTCCATTTTAATTTTTGACCCAAATACTTCTTAGGTAAGAGAAAAAAAATGTAAATATTGGGGAGACATTTACTTATTTTTTTAAAAAAAGCGGCCCCGCTTTACAAGGTCCAGAGCTATCGCCCGTGACACTGGGTCTGGATGAACGAATAGAACGGGCACAATGGGTCTTGAAAGTTATTTTTCGTGAGTCTGAGCCCGGGATGCCCACTACTCTACAAAAAAAACCAAAAGGCTCTTTGACCACTACCGGTAGCCTCTTCCCTCCCATCGCCACTCTTCCTAAAGGTGGCCTGCAGGGAGAGCGGGTGGCTTCATGGCCACCGTTGACTCCACTCAGTTTCCACCAAGGTCCATGAGGAAGCCAAGAACCCAGATCTAGGGATAGACACCACTTTGGAGGAATGTGCAGGATACTGGGTTTTCCAGTGGTGAAGATGGGCCAGGGCTGGGCACAGAGAACAAAAGAAGAGTGGGTTCCTGGAAGCAGACCCCACCCCCACCTGAGCAACGCGGAGATACGTTTTTTTTTTTTTGCTTTTTGCGCCGACTGCCGTCCTTTGCCAAGACTAACAAACTTACTGTTGTGGGCGGAGCGCTTTATGGGGTTCAAAGAATATGATTTTGGGGCTTCACAGTCCAAATATTCTCAGTCTCCCTTAATGTCTGGAACTTTCTGTAGAAAGTAAACCCCCTGATTGTAGCTGGAGAGCAGAAAAACAATGGCTTTGCCCCCACGTTGTCTCTGTGTTCAAGATAATCAAAGACACTGGATGCAAACCCAAGGTGTTGGGGGTGGAAAATGGAAGCAGAAACTGTTCTGCAGAAAGGAAAAGAAAAATGGGCTTTCTGAGGCTACTTTCGAAAGAAAAGAGCCCCGGTTTAAAAAAAAATTTTTTTTTCAACGTTTATTTATTTTTGGGACAGAGAGAGACAGAGCATGAACGGGGGAGGGGCAGAGAGAGAGGGAGACACAGAATCGGAAGCAGGCTCCAGGCTCTGAGCCATCAGCCCAGAGCCCGACGCGGGGCTCGAACTCACGGACCGCGAGATCGTGACCTGAGTTGAAGTCGGACGCTTAACCGACGGAGCCACCCAGGCGCCCCGAGCCCCGGTTTTAGAGACAACCAGCTCATTCTGTCCCTTACCAGGGGAAGAAGCTCCTTCACTTTTCCGAGCCTCAGTCTCCTCTCCTATAAAATGGGAGCAGATTTGCAGGGCCCTGGAAAGAGGGGCCCTTTCGAGGCGACACGTCTGCACAAAAGTAGGTGATTAGTAGGTGCAGGCCAGTTGCTCTATGGTCAGCTGTCAAGGACCGGGAACATGAGGTTGACACGTAGCTACACAGAAGCGACGTGTTTCGGTTCCCCTCTGCCTGCAGAGCAGAAGAGGTGGAGGGAAACCTGGGAACGTTCGAGTCTCAGCGGAGCAGTGTGGGCTTTCGGCGCTGTGGAGGTGGAGTGACATTTCTGAAATGCTTTGATTGACACCTTCAGCCATAAAAATACAATACAATAAAGTAACCTCGGTCTTCTTAAGAAACACAGGCAGCCCTCCTCTCGATCACCCACCTGAAACACGAAAAGGCTTGGGCTCTGCCAGGAGTGAGAGTTAGTCTCAAAGAGGCATCTCGGGTGTCCCTCGGCAGGGCCCCTGGGTCCTTCCTTGCAGGAATGGTGCTGCCACAGCTGTCCGGGGAGGCGTGAGGCATGCAGTCCTTCCCCCACAAAAGCAATGGGGAAAGTCGAGGCCACGCATGTCTGGAAATGTTGCCAGCAATCGAGGATGGAGTATTTCAAGGCAACTACTCAGTGCATCTCCTTTCGCCTCATTTCTTCAGATACGCTCCTCCTTAGGTCTTTAGAGCTGTTAATAATTAATGAAAAGAAGTTCTGTAGGCAAGTTCTTTTGAGAAACATTCTGTTAAACATTATGAAACATGTTTCTTCAGGAGAGATCCTTCTAGAATGTTTTATATACTCTTTAAAAAAAAAAAAAACCTGGGAATCTTGCAGAGAGGAATGCAGCTTGGAGCTTTTCCCGTATTTACTTGATCTCAGATCCCCTTTTGTGGAGGAATGTGGTCAGGAACCGCATGATCCCAAGAATCCACCTTGGAGAGGGCTGATAGAAGCAGTGTTGGTCCATCAGCCAATTGTTTCTCCTTCCCGGTTCAGGAGAGGAAGTTTTTCTATTTAATTGGCTTTTGTTACTGTTGTCGCTGTGGTTGTGGTGGTGGTTGTTTCTGGTCTCACATCCCCGGTTCTCAAACTGGCATCTGAGTCATCCAGGCTTCTTTCAAAGAAAAAGCTATTTAAATTCTGAAGCCCCATCCCAGATCCCCAGAGAAGGCAGCTCATGACTCTGCACTTTTAAAATTTTCCATCGGGGAGTTTGGGGGTAGCCAACTTGGCACAGCTAACCAAGGCCTGACACTCAGGGGTCACACTTCTACCCTGTGTCAATGACACCACCTCCCATCTTTTGTCATCACACAGTTCACAGCTGTTGGCATGAATTTTGTCTAAAAGTGGCACCAACCCAGAGGGAATGTTGAAGCCTGCGGAGAAAGGGATATTTTCTTTCCCTTCTCCAGACTCAAGTAAGAGCAATCATTGACTTTCCCTACAACCCATTAATTCTATATTTAGGCGACTAAAAGGAAAGGGGGAAAAAAAAAACCCAACCACAACCTCACACACGATGGAAAAGATTGTAGATTCCCAGTGGCGATGTCGGCAAAATGCGGAATGAGTGGCCTTCTGAGGGGTGTCACCATTCTCATATTGGATTTTTCTTTCCTAAAGGAGGTGAGTTAATTTATCTTGGACCCACATTCCTACAGACAGAGTAGAGATCTGGTATCTTCATCACCACTAGAGGTAGTGCTATCTGGACATGCCAAGTCTCATGTACGCCTGCGAGCAGTTTTAAAAGGTTTTGGTTAGTTCCAATTTTATTAGAATGAAAGCTTTTCACAAGTAAGAGGTTTTATGGGAGTTATTTTTAAAGTAATGTGTTTTTATTGGTTTCTAGTAAGATCAGTGAAATCACATGGCATTTTTAAAGAATTTTAAACCAAAAAAAGATGTTCAAACAACTTGCCTGAAACACAAAAGCCAAGAAAGTCCCAGTAAGATATTTGAACGCAAGGGGGTTCATGCCAAGATGAAACCAATCCTGGGGAAGCAGGAGACAGGGGTAAAGGAGAATTCCAAGCCAGGACAAAGATGGACTGAGTTCAGCACCCGAGTGTCACTCGCACGTTGAGGTATGAGTACTTGCGTCTCCCTCTGACTCGGTTGCCCCGACAGATATGGGGATCACAATTTGGGGCGTATAAATATTAAGCTCTTTAGAAAAGAGAAAATAATCTTAATTACCCGGACCTCAAACGAATGACTCAACTGACACATTAAAATCCAGCTGAGTGACGGGAATACCAGACACACAAATCACAGAAGATCCATGTTGGAATTCTACATCCTCCTACTCCGCCTCCTTCTTCTTTGTCTTCGTCTTCCTTTATCTTTATTGACTTTTTTTTATGATTAATAAAACAATGTATACTCAGCACAAACAATTCAGAGATGCCTGATGCAACCTGTAAAAGATAACCCCTTCCTTCGGGTGAGAAATCAGATCATGAGAGAGAAAAAGAAGGATGAACTTGTCCCTGGCCCACGGCAAGTCAGTTGATGATCTAGGACCAGAAAGCAGATATTCTAATAGTTCTTTACCACAGTCTATAATCCCAATATGTATTTACTACATACACATATGGATGGGTTTGCTACTAATTTGTGTCCCTACCTCCCTGAAGCACACACATATGAACATACACGCCCCTACCCCTACACACACAATAAGAAGTGACACGATCCATGTGTTTCTAATGTACACTGTAGATCAAGCACCTAGGACTTATTAGGTGCTCAATAAATGCATGAATGATGAATTTATCTCTGTAGAATGCTTTTTCTGTCAAACCATGCACAAGGGAGCAACTGGATAAATCTATCAACATGATATAAAACTTGCAAAAGGAATCCTCAGAACCCTTCCCTCTAATTATAGAAAACAATTTAGGAAAGAATGTTCACCTGTCCCTTGAGGAGGATGGGCATTAAGGCAACTGGGCCTTCTAGAAAGAGAACCGTAACAAGCTACTAGAGACCTGGGTGTAAGTTATATCTCTGCCGTTGCAATTGTGTGACTAGAAACTCCCGCCCTTCCCGTCAGTGGCATTACCTGTACCCTTTTTCCCACGTTGGTATAAGGGTTAAGGGGAACAATAATTTGGGGAAGGAACAAAAGTTAGAAAAGTTAGAATTTCTGTCAAACAGAAGAAGCCTTCTTAAGAATGTTACTCTGTCTGTTTAGGTCCCATGAAGGGAGGTTATATAGAAGATATGAAAATCCTTTCATAATGTTTGGCCCCATCTTACTGTGCATTCTGGTTGCTTTTATGGAGTATGAACACCCACTTTTTGGAAGTGAAATCTTCAAGGGGATCATCTCCCCTTATGAGCGCCGAAGAACGACTCCACCCCTTTGCTCAGAAGGGTATCGCCTTCAACCTTGAAATACTAACTGGTTCCAACAAGACTCAATTTATCTGTGAGACACAACACTGCTCAGTAATAGGTCACCCAGCTTAGACACAAACTGAAACAGGGAAAAAAAGGAACCTCTTGTTAGAGATTGTCAAACGGATAAAGGATTAAGCTGTGTTCAATATACTGACCACATACCACTGTGGTCACTGCCTCTAGCTTCTCTCATTTCTTTTGGGTAGTAGAACTTTCCACCATTCCCCCCTCTTACTGGGTTGACTTATAAGCAGTCCGTAATGGGGCTCGTTAAATATTCTCCACCTCTTATGCACACTGTAGGCCTGTACTTGACCTCCTGAGTTGAGTGAAGCTTCATGATTAGTTCCTGCCAACAAGTTGTGGGGACAACTGATGTGTGTCGCTTTCACACTAGAAAGCCGAATTGCTAACCCAAGTATCTTCAGAGATCTCTTTTATCTGCTATGACACCCACCAATACTTATGGTATCAGCCCACATCCCAGAGTACGGAGAAAGGGAACAGATCCCCTGGCTGACCCCAAACAGATGAGTGCAAGACATTAATTTTGACGTTCTGAGCTGCAGAAACTATCGGATTGTTTGTGACTGCGGTGTGACCCAACTCGTCAAGACGAAGGCAAATTAGAAAGATAGAGAATATCTACATCAACTCACCTATTGCCTATCCCTCACATAAACCACACGGAAACCTAGCGGCTTAAGACGGCCATTTTTGCTTGTGACTCGGCGGGCTAGCAATCTGGATTAGGCTCAGCTGGGTGGTTTTCAACTTACTCTACCTGGGTCATTCCTCCAGCTGCACATCCACGGGTCAACTGGGCGGGAGCTGATCTGTCGGGGGATCCTCCAGGGGGTGGCCCATCTCTGTTCCTCTTATTCTCAATCTTCAGTCCGTTGGCCGAGGTTTCTTTATATAAGCATCAGCACGAAAGCACAGGCACTGTTAAGGCCTCTTGAGGCCCATGGGGAGAATCCCCCCTCCTGACTGATCAGAGTGAGTCACTAATTCAGACTCGAGGAGGTAGAAAAATAGATTCCAGCTCTTCATTGTAGGAGCAGCGAAATCACAGTCAAAGGGGTATGAACATAGGCAAAAGAGGGACTTGTGTTTTTTTTTTATTTTTTAACCATCTACCACACTGTCTCATGATTAGAGCACTGGTCCAGAAAGTGTAAACGTTGAAACAGCATACTGTCAACTTGTTGTTTTGTTGTTGTTGGATTTTGTTTTTAATTTTTGCTGGTTTGCTTGTTTATTTTTAGTATCAAGATTTTGCTGCAGAAATAGGAATTCAAGGGGCACCTGGGTGGCTCAGTTAGTTAAGCATCCGACTCTTGGTTTTGGCTCAGGTCGTGATCTTGCCGTTCGTGAGTTCGAGCCCCACATCGAGCTTTGTGCTGACAGTGCAAAGCCTGCTTGGGATTCTCTCTCTCTCTCTCTCTCTCTCTCTCTCTCAACCCCTCCTCTGTGCTCTTTCTCTCGCTCTCTCAAAATAAGTAAATAAACTGTAAAAAAAATACATAGGAACTCAAAGAACCCATTATGTCACCACCTGCCTACAGAGAAGTGTCATCACCTGGTGTCCTCGATGCTCCTACACTGCATGCCTCCTTCAACCAGTAGCCACCCCACCTCCCCTGACATCATGTGTCCCTCTCCCTCTCAGGAAGGTGACTTGGAAAAATCAGATAAGCCCCAAAGCACCCCTACGTTTCCTTCAGTAGATGGTCACTTCCCACAACGGCAGGGTGACAGCTGATATCTAAAGACAACAAAAGCCAGAGGGGTCACTTGGATACGATGCCGGACAACTTGATGACAGCACTGTTGAGTAATAATCGCATTACTTTCTGAGTAGTTAATGTTACTACTGCTCCTAGCATTACGTACTAAATAAAGCAGATACTTTCCTCACAGTGCCATTACGTCTTTACCAAAGTGTGAGGGGTTTGAAGAAATGGAAGAAGGGATGTAGAAAGTCCGTGTTGACTAGTTGCTTCTACAAGTGTACCAGATTTGAAAAGGATACTGAAAAGGATAATTACCGGAAAGAAAAAAATAGCAAGTGTTAAGGAGTCAGTTGGGGTTCCCTACCCCCCCTCCCCCAATCTGAGTGAGACTCACCCACTATTGATCTTCACTACTCCTCCTCAACCCCCCTGGCTCCTTGGGCCCGGAGCGTCTTCTCCTGGTATCCCGCGAAGGGCCGGGAGGACGGCTGCTGTGCAGAGTTCGCAGGCCTGACGTCCCAGGGCCTGCCCTCTGCCGCGGCCACAGACAAAGCGATGGACAAGGGGGCACATGAGGACAGGAGATTGTCCCTCCGCCACATCACCCCCGAAGGCTGCCGGGAGACCGAAAGGCTGCCGCTCTCTTAGATGGAATGTGAGTGAACCTCCCCCGGGCAGTGGGATGGATCCAGCTCCGTGAGTTTCCAGAATTTGAAAGGGCAGCCAGCTTCTGGGCTTGTTGTGAAGGTTGTAGGAAAGTTGTAGTACATTCCTTCGTCACTCTCTGCAGGTCTGCTTTCCACGGCTTGCCAGTTCTTTTTTGGTCTACACGGACATCCTGTTTTCTGGTGGCCATGGGGTGACTCTTGAGGGAAGGAATAAGCCCACCTCTGCCAGAAGGTCATCCTGAGCCAGCCAAGGGGGCCGCAGAGTGTTACCCGGAATTCACGTCCTCAAAGCTGATTTCAGTCTTAGCCTGCCCTACTTTTAGCCGCCCCATTATCTTTCTTTTTTTTTTTTTAAGGTTTATTTATTTATTTTCGGGAGAGGCAGAGAGAAAGAGAGAGAGAGAGAGAGAGAGAGAATCTGAATCAGGCTCCTAGCTGTCATCACGGAGCCCGATGCAGCACTCGAACTCACGAACCATGAGATCGTGACCTGAGCTGAAGCCAGACACTTAACCGAGCCCCGCTCCGTTATCTTTTGTATACAATTAGACCAGGGTGTTTGAGGTGAGACCGGATTCTCCAAATCCTGGTAGTTGAGAACGAAGGATAGAAAGCTGTTTTGAAGCTGCCGACAGATTCCTAGTTCAAAGTGGTAGAGGGATCACAGGCTTTTATCTTCCTCCCCCCCCCCCCCCCCCCGGATACTGGTAAAATAATGCCAATCCATTCAAAGAGTGCTGAGAATAGAAGGGAGTCCATCAGCAGAAGAAAGGATCTGAGCAATTTCTAGAATATGGAAAGTGAATGGGATCCTGGAATATGGATCTAGATCCCTGGAATGGGATCTAGAATATGGAAAGTGAATGGGATTCCAAAATCCTGGAAGCAAAGCTGAAGTCCGGAGCAGACAGAGAAGGCATCTGCATGCTCTGGACTTCGAAGATGGAGGGCGTTCCTCTTAGCAGGGCCCTGGGGACACCACACGCTATATGCCTGTGGGTAAAGCAGAAATGGGAAGTGGGGGGTGGAGATCAAGGTGATGATCTGAAGATCTTTCAGGCTCCCCTCTCCCAGGCTCTATTCTTTTCGTGCTGAGTAAATGATGGTTTACACCCAAGTCCTGGCCTGGTCTGATATTGCTGTCAGTGCCTCTCTCAACATGGAGGAGGAAGCAATCTTCTTTAGCTGGTCTGCCCGTTCTAACCTCCCATCCCATGTGTCAAGGTTCAAGCCACCCTGCCATATCACTCAAGGAAAGTTGTGCTGGGGACGCAGAACTCTTACTACCGAAATGGAAACCCATGCCACCTGCTGTAGACGCACCAAGTCCGTAACGGACTGCTCGTACGAATGGACAGCCAGCGATCAGGAAGAAGGTGGAGAATCCCTTGTGCATAACTTGCCATCCCAGACAAACATACAAACAATGACCCTGGAGAAAACAGAAAATTCAGAAGATAGAAGAGGATATCCAAATGAAATGAAAGAGAGCCTTAAGGCAATACGGCATCTATAGAAAAGAACGGGCCACTCGGAAGACAAAGCGATCAGACAATAAGCAAAAGTGCTTTGAAAAGAAACATACGATCATCTTGTACCTGCTTTTGCTTCCCTACTCAGCACCCATTCCTCCCTCATTCCTTCCCCAAAGAACCCCCATTTTGTGTGTTCCCGCATCCCAGAGAGCGCATGTGACTCAACAGGCATTTTTTGGGTTATTACAAGAAGCAGATATAGGGCAAAGAGAATGGAGGTGTAGGCTGAGGAATGGCTTCCCAGAGATGGGAGCCGAGCATCCAAATCCTTGGAACCTGTGAATATCTCACCTTACGTGGTCAAGGGACTTCGCAGATGGGATTAAGTTAAGGGTCTTGAGATGGAGAGACCGCACTGAATCATCTGGGTGAGACCAAAAGATTACAGGTTTTTACAGGAGGGAGACAGGGGCATCGGGGAAGCGGTAGGAGAGAAAACAGTGGAAGTAAGACGTTGGAGTGATAGGAAACAAAGATCACAAGCCAAGGAATACTCGTGGCTTCTAGGAGCTGACAAGGGAGAAGAAATGGTCTCCCCAGAAGCCTGCAAAAGAAATACAGCCCTACTGACATCTTGATTTTAGAGCTCCAGCCTCCAGAACTGTGAGAAAATAAATTTGTGTGGTTTTAAGTCATTAAGTTTGTGGTTATTTGTTATAGCAGCAATAGAAAACTAATATAGGGGGGTTTATTGATATTTAGTGGGCAGATACCATAGATGCTAAATGTTCAGAAATGCATGAACAGTTGCTTGCAATGAAGAATTATGTTAACCGAATGGCAATAGTGCCCTAATTGAGAAACATTGGAAGCTGCTCGGAAGTATCTTTTCTCCTTTGCCAGTTGTCGGGTCGGGAATGGGCACGTGACAAAGTTCAGTCGAAAGAGATGTAAGCAAAGAGAGATTGTCGAGGCGTTTAGAGGCCTTCAGAGGTCTCCTCCTCTGGAGAGACATTAACAAAGAAGCATACATAACTGGTTCCTCCTGGAAGCCATCCCACAGCCATGAAGTGAACCAGCTTTAAGATAAAGTCAGCACTGGGGATCACAGAACAAAGATGGAAAGAACTTAGAGCCTTCATGACATGTTGGAACAGGTAAATCAACCAAACCCTAATTCTGTCCCACTTCTGAACCTACCGTTCTACAAATACAAATACCGGATTATTGCACAAGCTACTCGAATTCCACTTTCTGCCGCAGAAAAGGTACTCTAAGGGGTGCAGCTACAAAAACATCAACAGAAGTGTTAAAAATTAAGGCCAAAGATAACCCCCTAAAAGAAAAAGGTACATAACGGGTGAAAACACTTACATTTAAGCTAGCAACATAGGAGTTCCAATGCACACCACAGTCGACGTGGTCAAATAACCAGAGTATAGCCCTACAGCGGAATGTTCTCAGGCAGTAGAAGGAATGAACCACGGTCCACGCTGTCACATGAATGCATCTTGGAAGCATTATGCTAACCAAAAGAGGCACAGAAGATCCATATTACATAAATGTCCAGAAGAGGCAAATCTATAGAGACTTAAATTAGATTCGTGGCTGTCTAGGCGTAGAGGTGGGGGTGGGGTAAGGACAGAGGATGGGGAGTGCCAGCTAACGGGTATCCTTTCCGCTTTGTTGAGATGATGAAAATCTTCCAAAATCGATGGTAGTGATGTTTGCCCAACTCCGTGACTGTACAAAGAAATCATTCAGTTGTGTTGTACTTCAATCACATCTCAACAGAGCTGTTAAAAATAATTTCAAAATTACGGAAGAAAACGTTTTACACGTGAAAGCGCTTGCTGAACAGAGGCACCAAATACTCCGCAGGACAGGAAAGCAAAATTCACATTTCTCCATTTCAATATATTTTTCTATAAGTTTACAGAGAGCAAGAACGAATCATCTGTAAAGGACGAGACTCAGAGCTGCCTCTAATTTGTTACAAACAATATGGGATACTGCAAGAAAATGGGCAAATCATGGAAACAGAGGAAAAAGAAATGATTTTGAGCCAAGAATGTTATATGCAACTAAACTATAAAAATTATGAGTGTGATGGGGGGAGGGTGGGGATAAAGATATTTTCCAGACATGAGACGGGTCAAAGGTTTTCTCCCGCATATCTTTTCCCAAAATTTACTTGACAATGCAATACAGGAAAGAGAAACAGAGGAGGAGAATACCCAGATTCGATCACCAGAGGATCTGACGGGATGATTGAAACGAAGACAGACTCCTGGATGAGTTTCGTGGAGCAGATTTAAGAAACAGTATATCCAAATTTGAATTAGAAGTCTCAGGCAGAAGCTTTCAAGAGGAAAGTAGGTTCATTCTTACAAATAGGGCGATGGAGTACTCGGGTAATCTTAATCGGGGCGTACAATTTTGGTCAACGAGGAAAAAAAAAGACAAACTTTAGGGGAAAAAAATATAAGCAAAAAATCTTGGTGCAGGTAAAGCAAACCGAAAAGTGGCAGAAAACAGAGCAGGAGAGGAGATGTGTTAGTTTCCTGTGCGGCTCTGACAAATGGCTACTTAGATAACAAATGGCTACTTAGATAACAAAATGGCTACTTAGGTAACAAAAGTTCCTTTCTTACAGTTCCGGAGATCAGAGGCTGAGATCGCTCATACTGTGCCAGTCGAGGTGTCTTCAGGGTTGTTTTCTTCTACAAGCTCTAGGGGAGACTCTCTTTCCCTGTCTTTCCAGCTACCAGAGGTCCCTGTGTTCCTTGGCTCGTGGCCCCTTCCAGTATCTTCAAAGCCAGCAAGGTAGCATCTTCAAATCTGCTTGGGATTCTCTCTCTCCCTCTCTCTCTGCCCCTCGCCCCTCCCTCATAAATAAATAAATAAATAAATAAATAAACTTAAAAAAACAAGCCCTTCCCTGGAAGCAATTCTACTTTTCTCCTCCTGGAGAGAAGTTGGTACCCAACACTCAGAAAGACATTTTCACAAACCATCATGCCTCCCACCTATTCTCCTAAGGGACTGATCATCCTTCCGTAAAGCCCTTTGCTTTTCATAAGCGCCCTTTGTCCCCTCCCTCTCCTCTACTGAGCCAGGTGTATAGACCCCACATTCTAACCACCCCTTTGAGTGACTTATCTCTGGGTGCTCTCAAGTGTGTGTACCATGCGCATGAGAACAAACTTGTTTATTTTTCTCTCGTTAATTTGTCTTTTGGTGGTTCAACATACAAGAGCCCAGTTGGAGAATGTAGAAGGATAGAAGGAAACAGAACCTTTCCCTCTCCATATTTCCATAACCGTATCTCTTTTTCTGACTCTGCCATTTCTCTCTGCATCTTAAAGGGACCCTGGGAATTTCACTGGACCCCGCCCCCTGCCCCCCGATAATTGATAACCCAGGATAATCCCCCCATCTCAAAATGAGCTCTTTTTCCATGTAAGGTGACATATTCACAGATTGGGGGATTAAGATGTGGACACCTTTATGGGGTCTCTACCATATAGGGTGAGAGGCAGGGAATCCATGTGACTGATGGTGGGGCCATTTTCCTAAGGGCTATACCACTGCAGGTTTTAGGTTTCAACCTGCAGGGGAAAAAATTGATTATTGATTATAGTTACAGGACCTGACTGATATAAACCTTGGCAATGTAAAAATAACAATATGGCTGATTGAAAGGAAAGAAAGTAGAAAGAATACATAGAAGTGTTAATTTCCTTCATCTTACAGTGGGATACAATGTAATGCTATTAGATGGAGAAAGACAACTATGTTATACAGTTATACCCCCTCACCCCTCCCCACCCCGCAAGAGAAACATGTGAAATAATACAAGTAACAAAGTTGAGAGGAGGACATGGGGAGAATGAGTTCAGACCCTCGTCTTTCTTAGCACAAAGTTGGTAGACATTGAGGGACAGAGAAGTAAAGTTGTGAGTTATCTTGTGTGGACATTTGAAATCAATTCAGGGAAACTAAAACGAGACAAATATGTTGACCTCTGGGGGGTGGGGATGGGAATACGGAGGGCAGGGAAAAGGGATGCCCTGCTTTCCACTTCGTACCCAGGTGTCTTGGAAATGCGCGTGGAAATGAAGGAGATTGCTTCCGCAGCCGTTGGGAGCGCGGCTGGCAGAAAGTCCGCAGCCATCAGCCCAGTTCAGGGCATGCCTCTGCCTTGACCGAGTTGCCATCTGCTACAGAGGTAGCCTACATACAGTGGCTGGTCTGGGGCAGAGAGAAAAAGTGTTCCTCAGTCCCCCCAGGACAATCCTTCCGGGCCATCCCAATGTAAGGCTTCCTATGGGGCCATCGCTCTGCAGAAGACCCCCCTCTGCCCCAATCCCTTTCCTTCATGGGCGTTGATCGCATTGATCCCAGAGTCTTCCGTAATGAACATCCTACCTGCAGATTTCCATCTGAGTCTGCTTCCTGAAGGGTCCAACCTGGGATATAACGCTTTATACTAACCGTTGTTTTTTGACTCTGCAAACGCTGCTTTTTATAAATGTCAACACAGAGCTCTGAGCATACTGTTGTTTGCTTCTCTCAGGTCCATTTCACCTCGGAGGGAAGACGGAATTTTTATTTTGAGAAAAATGCCTTGATGTTGTTTGCCTATACAGAATTAAACCGCTCTCCACATCTATAAGGGAGAGATTGAAAATGATGAAGAGCTAAACTGCTTCGCATTGTAAGAAAAAAGATTGTCTTTTGAGGGCATCCGGGTGGCTCTGTTGGTTAAGCAAGCGTCTTGACTCTTGGTTTTGACTCGGGTCATGAACTCGTGGTTCCTGGGATTGAGCCCAGCATCGGGCTCCGTGCTGACAGTGTGGAGCCTGCTTGGGATTCTCTCTCTCTCTCTCTCTCTCGCTCTCGCTCTCGCTCTCACTCTCTCTCTCTCTCAAAATAAATACATAAGCTTAAAAAAAAGATTGTCGTTTTGGAGTGTGTGTGGCCTTGCATCTTGTATACTTTGTTGCAGTGTCTTCAACGGTAGGGCTGGTAAGTGAGCTGTGAACTCAGTTTGGAAAGTCAAAGTCAACATTTTTTCTTAAAGAAGCAATTGTGTGTTGCTATTCTCTTGCCAAATACATGGATAGATAGAAATTATTATCAGAAGCATCGAATGCTGTGGGAAACTACATGGGCTCGGTAATGACTTCCAATGGTTTCTCCTCCCACTAGGAGAGAACCAACTAGGTAGGTTTCTCCTAAAACCCAAAATCCAAAACAAGTTTTCCCAGGCTCTCCGAGATGTCACCTCCGCCTCTGCCTTGATTCACTCACTATCACTTCTCACTCTCCTTAGTTCTCTGGCGCCAACCTTCAAACTTACCAACCTGATTTCTGCCTCAGGACCTTTGCATGAGCAGTTCTCGCTGCTTGAAATGTCTGAGTCACTTTTCCCTTGGATCTTTGCTCTGTCTGGTCATTCAGAGGGCTTAAATGCCACCTCAGCATAGAGCCTGTCCCCGCCCATCCAATATAAAGCAATGCCCTCTTTCTTGTCTATTGCATCAGCCTTAGTTTCTCCAGAGCACTTACTACCGGCTGGAATCATCTTGTATATTTGTTTGCTTGCTTGTTATCGACTCTCCTTGTTCCACCTAGAAGGTAACCTTCTCAGAACAGGATGTTTCTTCATCTTGCCCGTGTTGTGTTGGCCACAGGCAGACTAGTTCTCGGCCCTCGGAGGTGCTGAATAAATAATTACTGAATAAGCAAACCCGGTTACTATCTGAATCTGGTATGTTAGAAATGCCACCCCAAATGACGGGGAAAGGGCTTTCTTTTTAAACAAATTAGGAGGGAGATTCGCGATTCCCAAACAGCTAAGCATTGACAACTTAACTAGGTGGCCCTTAACTTATGTTGAGACAAAGGAATGATCCAGCAACCCCAGGCATTGAACGCTATGGTTCTACTCCCCAGGGAAAACGAAAAACAAACAACAACCACAAGAACCAAAAAAAACAACCGGACCCCCAACCAACCAAACAAAAAAAAGCAAGAGGCTTGTATATACACGGAGTATGGTGCACCCGATTTTAAGATTGATCTGCCCCTCCCCCGCCCCCAGGTTGAGAAGTCCTACTTTAAAGGCTATGTGGAAAACACTTGTAAATGCACGTTGTTAGCAGGTAGGTGAGTGTTGCTGGTGCAGCTGAACACTAATCCCCCCCCACCCCCCGCTTGGTGGTCTACACCATCAAAACAGGTCTGGCTAGATGGGTGTCAGTGCTTGGAACAGGGAAGGCGGGCTGGGCTGGCAGGAGGATTGAAGGCGTCATCCCCTCTCCCCCTTGGCAGGCATGACTGTTCTTCTCAACAGCCTCAGCAGGCTCCCCGATCTCATCAACTGGCCTCCCAGCCTCGTCTCAAACTATAAGTTCATGAAGACAGGCTGACCGAAGGATCTCGAGGACAGAGTGCAACCCTGTAGTGCTTCCGAAGCAGATACCAAGGAGCAGGCATTGGGCTCGGCACTTTACATCAGAAAGCGATCGTGATTTTCTTCTTTCTTTTATGATTTTTCTTTTAGAGAGAGAGAGTGCGTGCAATCGGGGGAGAGGGACAGAGGGAGTGAGAGAGAGGGAGAGACAGGGAGAGAGAATCTTAAGCAGATTCCACGCTCCGTGTCAGTGTGGAGCCTGACACGGGGCTTGATCCCACAACCCTGGGATCGTGACCTGAGCCAAAATCAAGACAGGACGCTTAACCAACTGAGTCACCCAGGCAACCCGGACTATTGTAATTTTCTAACACTCACTACTCACCACCATCCCGAGAGTGACGTCTGACCGATAATGTCCTTCTATTTTTTTATTTTATTTTTTATTTTATTTTTATTTTTTTTTTTTAATTTTTTTTCAACGTTTATTTATTTTTGGGACAGAGAGAGACAGCGCATGAACGGGGGAGGGGCAGAGAGAGAGGGAGACACAGAATCGGAAACAGGCTCCAGGCTCTGAGCCATCAGCCCAGAGCCCGACGCGGGGCTCGAACTCACGGACCGCGAGATCATGACCTGGCTGAAGTCGGACGCTTAACCGACTGCGCCACCCAGGCGCCCCTAAACTAATGTTTAAGCAGCCTGGTACACTGTCCTGAGAGAGTTACGTTACATTTCGTTACGTTACACCGCCACAAAGGAACAGTGTAACCTCTTCATAGTAATTCATAAATACAAAATATTTAAGAATCTCTGCTTTTGATTTCATTGAATTTTTTACTTTTGGGATATGGGTTTTTAAGCAACCTTATAGATTTGAGGGTTTTTTTTTGTTTGTTTTTTTTTTAATTTTTTTTTCAACGTTTATTTATTTTTGGGACAGAGAGAGACAGAGCATGAACGGGGGAGGGGCAGAGAGAGAGGGAGACACAGAATCGGAAACAGGCTTCAGGCCCTGAGCCATCAGCCCAGAGCCCGACGCGGGGCTCGAACTCATGGAGCGCGAGATCGTGACCTGGCTGAAGTCGGACGCTTAACCGACTGCGCCACCCAGGCGCCCCGATAATGTCCTTCTAGAAAGTAGATTGACCATCAGTTACAAGTGAATGCAATAAATATCGTTGAGTAAGTGAATGAATGGATGGGTAAATGAATGAATGAATGAATGAATGCCTACCTTGTGCCAGGCACAACTCTACACACAATACAAAAGAGAGCAAGATAAGAAAGGCCCTGCTGTCTTTTTTTTAAATTTTTTTTTCAACGTTTATTTATTTTTTGGGGGACAGAGAGAGACAGAGCATGAACGGGGGAGGGGCAGAGAGAGAGGGAGACACAGAATTGGAAACAGGCTCCAGGCTCCGAGCCATCAGCCCAGAGCCTGACGCGGGGCTCGAACTCCCGGACCGCGAGATCGTGACCTGGCTGAAGTCGGACGCTCAACCGACTGCGCCACCCAGGCGCCCCGGCCCTGCTGTCTTAAGACAGACAAATGGTGAGCAAAGAAAGACCACAAATAAGTAGATAAATATTTTGTTTCAGATGTGATAAGTGCTCTAAAGGAAAAAAAAAAGAAAGGAAGGCTGGTTAATGAACTGGAAACTGACTTGTGGCAGAAGGACGTTATATTAAAACGTCAGAAGTAAGGTAATTAATTCAATAGGTAGGCAGGGGGAGCCCTCTCTGAGGAGGTGACATTTAAGCGGAGGTTGGGTGGTGACATGAATGTGGCAATGGTAAGATTCTGGGCAAGAGGACTCCAGATGGAGGGAAGAGCGAGCGCAAAGGCCCTGAGGTTGGGATCTGGCTTGGTCAAGGAGCAAAAAGAAGGCCATTGTGTCCAGGGCCAGTGAGAGTTCAAGTGAAAACTTTGGGGACCCTGGCAGGGGCCGGGTCATGTGGCATAAAAATCCTGGATGGTCTTCTGGTGGCTATTGGAAGCCACAGAATGGCTTTAGATAGGGGACTGGCCTAATGTCTTTACAAGATTACCTTGGCTTCAGCCTGGAGAATGGACTGTGGGGAACAGCGAAGAGCCAGGGAACGGACAGATGGACAAGGGACTGGATGCGGGACGCTGCCTGTGAGTCGGGTGACCTGAGCTCCCCTCCTAGCCTCACTCCGAGCACCAGGCAGGAGGCGGGAGTCTCTCTCCACCCAGGCGTCTGTTTCCTCGTTCATAAAACAAGAGGACTCATGGGGTCATCCTTCAGGGACCCTTCGACGGTGACGTTCTATCAATATCTGCACGTCAGCCTCGTTCTCGTCATCGGGGCTCTCTAAAGACAGCAGGCGGCCCCCCGTGGGCCTGGGCAGCCCTGAGACAGCCCCCCCTGGCACGCAGGTGACAAAGCTCAGGCTCTGATGCCCCACGGCCGGGGCCGGCCGACGGAACCCACTCTTGACCTTCTCACTGGATTCTGCTTCTTCGTCAAAAGACAGACGGCACCCAGCTTTTAAAACAGCGACGCGCCCGGGACCCTGGGACCGGACTCGGTCTCTTCCTTTGCCCTTTGCTCTCCCCAGAGAACCCCCCGGACGCCCCTCAGGGCTCAAGCCAGGGTTTCCTCCGGGGGGAAGGGGGAGACCTGCTCCTTCTAGGCCAGCGTTCCGAATGCTGTGGCTTCGTGGCCTGAGCAAAGAGAAAAGGGGTTTGACCCGGTTGGATATTGAATCTGGCCTCCTCCTTCCCTCCTTCTCTTTCATCTCCCAAAGTGGTCCTCCCCTGGCTTCTGGGAGAGGGCCTGCTCTGTGCTGGGGGTCACCCCTCCCCGCCCCCTACTTCCTCACGCCCCCCCTGCTCTCCGGACACTTGCTTGTGCAGCTGTTTGATATAAATTCCTCACATACATCTCCGGCCAGCCGGTTTATTTTTATAAACAATAAATAGGACGACATTCCTATGATGTCCCTCTCCGGCCGGCCGGCCTGGTTTACAGAGCTGGGGGGACAGTGACGGAAGATTGTTGGGGTTTATAACAGATGGCGGCCCGCGCGTCGTAAATCTCATAAACACGAAGCGAGGGTTTTTTTTTTTTTTTTCCGTTTTAAGAAACACCACCAACTCACTCCCCCCGCCACCCCATCTTCTTTCTCTCCCCAAGATCACAAGGCATTACTGAGGCCCACAAATCACGACCAGATGATATTAAGTTGCTTCGCTAACACTCGGGATCCCTTCCGGTGTGTTATTTTTCTTCATTAGAAACGATGGCCCAAGTGCACCAAATCCTCTTTCCCTCTCCTCAAAATTTATAGATCACAGCCTCTAAACTAATTGTTACTTGCACACTGGGCCGCAAGCTGTTTGTCCACGGAACAATTACCTTCGAGGCCTTGATTAAAGGCGCGGGGAACCATAGAGTGAGGGAAATGAAACCCCGGCAGGGTGGGCACGGTGTCCTGATGTCCCTCTGTGGATAAAACCGAGGGAGGCTCTCTCTTATCCATCAAAGACCCTGGTGCAAAGCCCCAGGTGTCACAGGCAGTGGGGTGCCGGCCGCCCGCGCCTTTTCTGACCTCACGAACCAAAGCAGCTTCCAGGCCACCGGGAGCACCTTCGATGCCATGTGTCCCCCACCCAGGTCACGGTCCTTCCCGCTGCCCGTAACTTCATGTCCTTCCCGGTGGTGGATAAGCCAAGGGGGAGGTGGTTTTGTCCCGGAACCACTCGGGCTCCATGCTTCCCCCACCTTCGGCAGGTTCTCAGGGCCTGGGGGTGAAGCTGGCCTTGTAGGTGGTTCTCGCTGGCCCGTAGGTACCGTCTTTGAAATCATCCCATCCCCTAATCATTTCCCTTCTGCTCAACAGAGCAAAATCTGAAGCCCCGGAACCCAAATTAGAGATGCTGTCTCACTGCCGCTCTTTCTAGGTAGGGAAGGCGAGGCTCAGAGACAGACAGCAACTTACGGGCCGTCACCCAGCAAAACTGGGACCCGAGTGAAGTCTCTTAATCCCATACTCAGACCTGCTACTCTCTGGAAACATGGATGCCCTGGAAACTCTGGCCATTTGAGTATGGAACTTCAGCCCACATGTCAGAGGAGGAATGGTTCTGGCTGATGTCCCCAAGCTTGACCCCTGCACCTCCCCAGCTGGGAACACTACGAAGGAGGGTGGTTATTTAAAGGGCTTCTGAAGGTGAAAGTCCTTCTCCAAGTGACTCAGGAGGAGAAACGTATTATGTTGGATACAAATAGTCTTGGTCAATCAGGCTTCTGATAGAAGTCCGTGATACAAGGATGCTGTTATCGCCCCCACTCGAAGCCCTCAGTACCCACTGTTCCTGCCCAGGGAGACAGCTGTCCCCCGCTAGCCCCTGGGACTGAGCCCAAGGGCATTTTCGGATGGAAGGACGGTGTTCCAGTCTCCCGTGAAGCCGAACAGAAAGGCCAGCCCGTGAACACAGGGGGTGCAGCTCTCCGGCAAAAAAGGAGGGGGGCAGGAGAATAAATGCCACCTCTCCTCCAATAGACACAAGACCTGCCAGTCTCCCAGAGGCCCCCAATAGGTTTGAACCCTGATGTGCCCAAGGGTACCCTACTTCTTGGCACGCACATTGGTGGCTGCCTTCCCTTCCTCCATTTCACTCCTCTCGACCCTGCCAATAATTCCTGAGATCGCCGACCAGACAAATCCCCCACATTCAAATTCCTGCCCGGACCTCTGCTCCTGAGGAGACCCAACCTAAGCATCTTCCCCCCTGTATAGAACATTGATGTCAGTTCGGTGGCCTGGCTTTTTGCTTTTTATTTATTTATTTAAAAAAAAAAAAAAACAAGAATATTCAATTCAGGATATTTTAAATCAAGACAATTCCCATTTTCTTTAAGCATCAGAAATGCCAGCATCCATGCACGGAAGCCCTGATCAGGGCCTGAGCAGCTGGCCGTTGTGGGTGGACCTGTTGTCTCTAGTCCCTTCTGGTCCCCACAAGACCCTACCGTTCTTCGATGTCAGCTTCCGAACGTTTGAGTCCTAGACTTGTCTAAAGGACTGCAAACAACCAGTCAAGCGTCATCCTTGCATTGTTTCTTTTCTTCCTGCAAAGTCCTCAAAAAGGGACACTCCGAGATTTGGGCGAGTCTGTCTCTTTACGCCCTTTTTAATTTCAGGCTTCCGTAATGACGGTTCTCAATTTTTGCGGCAAAAGAGATTCTCCCCCATCTCCAGTCAGACTTTCCACTCATTAATGTCAACTCCACACGCTTGATTCAGATTCCAGGGAAACCCAAACCAGTGAGTTTTCGTGGTGGGTTCCACGTAGCCAACTTGGGCGGTTTTGACTTTTCCTTTGAACAGATGAATTTTCAAAAGTAATTCCTACCCTTCCTTCTACCCCATGCTCCACCAATATTAATACTCGTGGACTGTGTTCTCCTTATATAGCTTCCCAATTTTCAACCAATTCTTTTTGCCCTCACACCAGAGGACTGAATGGTGCCACTGTTAGCCTAATAATATAACCGAGTATGGTAAGTAGATACATTCAAATATGTATTTATTTTTTTCATGTTTATTCATTTTTGGGAGAAAGAGAGAGAGCGAGAGAGCACAAGCAGGGGAAGGGCACAGAAGGAGGGGGACAGAGGATCCAAAGCAGACAGCCCAAAGGGGGGCTCGAACTCATGAACGGCAAGATCATGACCTGAGCCCAAGTTGGACGCTTAACGTACTGAGCCACCCAGACACCCCCAACTATGTATTTAAAAAGTTGCGGTGACCTAATCTAATAGTTAGGTGTGATATCCAAGCTCTGTCAACTTGAAAATGAGATGTTTCCCTGAAAAATGGCCTCGCTTCTAACCCGGGGAACTGAATCTTGGCCAATGTCCTTTGGCCGTAGCTGCGAAAGAGCCAACATCTGGAATAAGACGGGAGAAATCTATTCCTTTGTCCAGGTAATGCGTCTACATATCTCTAGATGGCCACACACTGGGAAGTCATGTTTTCCACTTCTTCTCTGCTGAGTTTTCCCTGCCGACAAAGGGCAGGCCTTCGGAGATGTGTCGATCTGAGAAGGGTTACAGTTCCTCCCTCCCCCCTAGAGCACTCTTGTCTCTCCTCTGGGTTTGGCCCCACGAGCTCACACGGTGACAGGGTAGAGCCACCACACGCGGACACACCTTTCGAAATCACACCTTCCCCAAATCAGCCTCGCAGCCGGCGCGTTGAGTCGAGAGTGGCGCCCCACGGAACCACAGACAAGTCAACGGCACCCTAGAGCGAAAGCAAGAGAAGCCCGGCCACTTCCATCCAGCAAGAAGAAGTGAGCCAGTAACACACAAGGGTAGAGGGCCGAGGCGCTCTCTGGATGTTCTCCAGGCGACGAAGGAGCCAAAGTGCCACAGCAGGGGGTCCCAGCGTGGGGTGTAAACCATGGTGCGGTGGAGAGATCCAAGAGGCTGCTGGCGCTGTGTCGTGTGAGCTTGGGCAAGAAGGCGTGCCCTCCGTAGCCCCACTCGGGGCGGAGTGGAGGGAGCAGCAGAGCCTAAGGAGAAAAACTCAGAATGTCAGAACCAGAACCAAGCGTAGGGCTCAGGTGTGGGTCTTCCCCTTGGGAGCAAAGCAGTAGCTCAGGTCCACATGCCAGGCAGCCCACCTGGAGCCAGGTCCTGCCTCCCCCCCGCCTTAATCCCTCAATGGCTCCCTATTGCTCTCACGTTACGGTTCAAAACCTCTAACCAGAGCTTTTCAAGGCCTCACAGAGCTCTGATTGTTCCCCGGTGTCTGTCCTCATACTGTCCACTCTCTGTGGCCGTGGGGAAACTGAGCCATCAGAGACGAACCATTCATGGTGCCTGTCCTCAAGGAGCTCACAGGAGAGAGAAGGAGACAAGCAGGCATCGAATAATTCGCAAGGCCGCTTCATGAGGGGTGTGGGAGGTGTCAGGTGACAAGAGAAAGGGGTGTAGGTTACCGGGCATGGAAAAGAGAAGACTTCACTCCCAAGTCCCTCCAATGGGCCTTCAAGACCGAGGAACAATTGGCGAAGCGAAGGAGGTGGGGAAGGGAGAGCATTCCGGCAGAGGAACCACCTCGAACGGAGACACAGAGGTTCAAAACTTCACGGGACATGGGTTCCGTGAGGTGGGTGGTCAAGGAAGTTCCCGGGCCAAAGCTCAGTTTTCCAATCTGAGGTATGGGAGAGCATCTGGGCTTGCAGCCCCAAGAGGCCACCTGCACGCAGGGGCTTCCTGTTCCAGTCCACGCTGGTTCGGTTGCATGTGGCACTTCTTCCCCGAGACCAATCGACTGGCTCACGTGCCAGTGAAGTCCAGAGAGCGTCGTGGCTTCAACCCCTCCACCAGGAAGTGCTACGCCGCTTGGCCCTCCTTTGTTCCGTGTTAGCTTTGGTTTTCAGCCAGATTCTCTCCAAGTGATAACAAAGATACCACTAACCTCCTCGTGTCAGACTTCTGACTCCAGAACTGTAAAATAATGAATTTGTGCGGCTTAAATTTGGTCGGTGGTAACTTGTTACAGCAGCAATAGGAAACAGATGCGTACTTAAGAAAAGCCATTGAAATCTTCGAGCAGACAAATGGTACTCTCAGATTTTTTTTTAAGTAGCTGCTTATTTTTATCTGGGTCACGCACCGTTTCACCACGATTTGGGGGTCAAATATCAGCCACATTTTACTGAGCTGATAACAAAGTTCTAGGCAAGGCTGGCGAAAGCCATTTCCTACGTCAGAGCACCAAGGGTCCCCATTTCTGTCACGTGCACCTACGGCTTTAGCAAGTTTCTGGAAGGATAGTGCTTGGGATGGGCCCCAACTATGCCACGTGTCCATTGCTAGGACACGTGTTGTGGTCAGGAAGATACAGAATTTTCATTGACCCGTCGTGGGTCATGGACGAGCTCCCGGAGCCAGGGGTGAGTCAGTTCTCACCACCAACAACTGTGAGTAGTAAGCGGGCTGGTCCTCCACGATCTCCTCTACAAGTCCAAACCGAGCCCCGGGCCCCCCACATGGGTGGTTGGTGCAGAGGACAACACTCCCATTGCCAAGATGATAACGTCTTGACTCGGGTGTGCCTCAGTTTCCCCGCTGACTTTAGCTCGTCTGCCAGACGGGCATACTTGTCCGTTTTGTCCGGCCAGATTTTTGTAAAGCTTCTGCTGAGGGCAAAGGTTACATCACTAAGGCCCTCTGTTTTGTTAGCTTTATCAGGTAGCACAACTTCCGCTCCGGGGAGCTGTTTTGGGGGACTCTAGCTCTCCCGGAGTAGCTGTGTTTCAACCTGTTCTTTTTCCTGTGCCTATTTCTTTCCCCCGGCCCACTTCCAAACAAAAATTGGTGGCCTCCGCGGCAACATTCTTATGCCTGTTGAATGGGCTCGTGCCAGCCAGGGTGGCTCACTTCTACTTTCCTCAACCGTTGGACTTTGCTTACCGGACAAATGGGTTCGGCAGCGATGTCACTGGCCCACGTTTATTAAGGGAGATCCTCGAAGCTCACAAAATAACCTGTGTTATGTTACTTCTGCTGGTGCTGTGGCTAGTTGGCCGTAATGCCGACTGAGGAAATATCGAAATTCTACTCTAGAAAGCAGAGATCTCTGTATTATTCTTTCCTCCCCCCTTCCTCCCTCTGTCTTTCACACTTCCTTCGTCCCTTCATCTGTTACTTCCTTCCTTCCACAAAGGCTTGTTGGGCAACTACCATATCCCAGGCACTGGAGACAGAATAGTGTTGAACATTTTTCTTTGAACAATAAATATATAAAAATATAAGTATTTATATATAAATTATATATATATATATACACACATATTTGTTATATATTCATGTGTGTCAAAGCTTTGACAGGCCCTACTCTACGAAGATCTGCTGGTAAGAAGGTACACACGGGAACTCCTTAACAATATAATTTGACAAATACACTTCACAGATGAGGAAATCGAGGCAGCGGGCCATCCAAATGACTCTTTTAATGCCAAACAACCACTTAGCCGAGGAGACTGGACATTTACCCAGGCTCCAGATTCACTAGACCTAGCTATTACACATCATTCATGCGATGAATAAGCACATGGAAAACGATGATAAACTGTGGCTGACATCATGAGGGATCGGCTTTAGGATCTTCCGATGGTGTCGTAAGAGAAGGGAAGGCATCTCTGAGGAAGGGGGATGAGTTAGAATTCCACTGGTGTTGGGAGGCGAGTGGGGAGAGAAAAGGCGGGTGGCAGGCTGAGGGACAGTGAGTGTGAACCTACCCGGAGGACCCAGGCGAAGCCTGTGGGGGCTCTGTGCCTGGGAGCACGTACTATAGAGTTCGTATAGTTGAGTTAGGGGCGGGTAAGGTCACACTTTTGAGGCTTTTATTTGTGGTAGACAGAACACGGACCCCCAAAGTGCCCACGCTGTAATCTCCACAACCCGTAAGTGCGTTACCTTACAAGGCAAAAGGAATTTTCCCGGTGGGATTAATGGCATAGACTTTGATGTGTGGAGATGATTCCAGATTCTTTTTTTTTTTCAACGTTTATTTATTTTTGGGACAGAGAGATACAGAGCATGAAGGGGCGAGGGGCAGAGAGAGAGGGAGACACAGAATCGGAAACAGGGTCCAGGCTCTGAGCCATCAGCCCAGAGCCCGACGCAGGGCTCAAACTCACGGACCGCGAGATCGTGACCTGGCTGAAGTCGGACGCTTAACTGACTGCGCCACCCAGGCGCCCCTCCAGATTCTTCAGGTGACCCCGATCGAATTATTCCTGCCCTTAAAAGAAGACTTTTCCCAGCTGTGCTCACAGGCAAACAATCACAGTGGAAGAAGGCCCAGGGAGATATGACCTTGCTGGCTTTGATGATAAACACAAGGGCCATGAGCCAAGGGATGTGGGTGGCCCCTAGAAGCTGGAAAAGTCAAGGAAGCAGGATTCTCCTCCAGAGACCCCAGAAGGCAACACAGCCCTGACAACAGCTTGATGATAACCCAGTGACCCCATGTGGGACTTCCGACTCCAGAACCATAGAAATAACGAATCTGTATGGCAGTGATTTGTTACAGCAGCAATAGGAAACTGATGCATCCTTACACAAAACTACTAGAGACTTTGAACAGGGGAATGGTACTATCAGATATTTCTTTAAATAACTTTATATCTTTATCGGAGTCTCACACTATTTCACCGTGATTGGGGGCGCCCAACATCAGCCACATTTTACTGAGCTGTTAACAAAATTCCCCATCAGGGTTGGAGGACGCTATTTCCCTATGTCATAGGACGCAGCATCCCTGTTTCTGACGCAAAGCGTTTGTAGCCATCCCACGTGCTGTCATCAGCCACTGGCACCGAAGTCTTTACGTTGGCAGCAGAGATTTCCAGTAGCTGCGAGGCCAGCTGGATCTGTGTTCAGATCCACGACGGCTGACCTCAGGCAAATTGCGCAACCTCTCTGAACCTCCGCTGCTCACCTGAGGAGCAGGGATCCCGCCAGTGCCCAATCCGCTGGGCCATCGTGAAGATTGAAAGAAAACCGGCACGTAGCTTCTGACACAGACGAGAGCTCCAAAAATGGAACCTTCTTCTCCTTCCGGGTACCTGCCTCCACTGCTCTAATTTCTTCCAGGTCAGACAATGCATTCAATGTCTGCACAAACAGGGCCGTGGACACGGCGAGACTTCAAACACATAAGTGCCAAGTGACAGTCCCTAATCGACACTGGGACGGCCGAGGCGCTGTCCATAAAAATTCCCTCTTAGTGAAAAGCATCATGATGCTTGGGGTCCCCCACAGTTGCTAGGTGAAGTGATAATACACAAGACACTGCTCGCAATGGGGTTGCTCATACGCATAGGACAGTTGGCCAGACGGCTCTGTGCAAAGGGAGACAGTGGCTCAGTTTCAGCCCGAAGATACCCACAGTCTAGTAATTCAGGGAGGCGGAGGAAGCAACCGGGTCATTACCACCCAGACACACACACACACACACACACACACACACACACACAGAGGCCTTCCATAAATAACGTAGCCAATCCCTGTCTCCCGACACTTTATCATTTTAAAAATTTGTTTCCGAGAAAAAGACATAAACCTAAAAAGGTGTATCCAGCACAGACCTTAGCCATTTTCGCCATGAAGATACATTGATTGCCAGTTGAAACTACAGCGCAGATATCATGAGGGTCTCTCTGTCTCTTACAATCTAGGCGAGACTGAGTCAGGCTATGGATGATCGAGGTCCTTCTTCAAGACTCCTCTGGCTTCAGGCTCTTACTTCTGCCTATTTAGAAACTTTTAGAAATTATCTGATGCCCTGCCAGTTTCTAATTGGCCAACCCGACCTGTTATAGTCTGATACGGCTGTTATTTTATGTCATACGATAGTACATTTTGTCTTTTAAAACGCTGGTCAGTGGGGCACCTGGATGGCTCAGTCAGTTGAGCGTCTGACTCTTGATTTCAGCTCTGGTTGTGACCCCTGGGTCGTGAGATCGAGCCCCATGTCAGGCTCTGCGCTGAGTGTGGAATCTGCTGAAGATTCTCCCTCTCTCTGTCTCTTTCCCTCTCTCTCTTGCCCTCCCTGCCCCTTTCCACCACTCACGCTCTCTCTCAAAGTTAAAATAATAATAATAATAACGGTAAATAAAAATAAAATGCTGGTCAAGACCCCCTAATTAATTTTATAAGTGACTTTCTATCTACAAATTGTTGGCACCCCTCAATTTAACAGTGCGATAGCAGATAAGGGATTCAATACTGAAATAGGAGTTCTGGATGAAAATAAGAAAGCCTGCCTGGGTCCCACCCCCCTCATCCCTTGTGAGCTGGGCAGGAATATGAGGTTCAAGTACAGCTGAACGTCACAGCTTTTTTTCAGGTAAGCTTTTTATTTATTCTGTATATGTTACACAGAAAGTGTGCACTGAGAATGCCCCAGTGAAGCCAGCATCCCAGAAGCCCCCTTGCACCCCCTTCTGGGTGCTTCTGTCCCACCAGCCCGGGGCAAAATGATCTTGACCTCTAACACCAGAGATTAGTGTTGCCTGTTCTTAAACTTTGTAAGGGTCAAATCATACAGGATGTACTTTTTCTCTGACTTCTGCTCGGTGCACCTAATGAGTGTGAGATTCTCCCGTGTCCCCGGGCGCAGCCGAGTCCGTCCCTTCTCACTGCCGGGTCCTAGTGCCCGGTGTGACTAGACCGTCGTTTCCCTTATAAACCCCGGGCCTTTGCACTGCCTTCCGTGTGGGGCTGTGAGTACCGCTCCGAACGTTCGTCTTGGGCCAACACATGTGCTTGTTTCTATTTGGTATTTACCCAGGAGTGGAGCTGTCAGGTCACAGAATCTGCATGTGCTCAGCTTTAGAAAATATTAACCAGATGCTTTGCAGACCAATCCTGAAAAAAATAAGAATGGTTAGAGGTTCCGCTTTTTCATACTCAACTAGAAAATAGTTTGTAAAGAGTCCCATGGGGGGTTAAAAATAAATATTCTTACAGCTGAGATGACTTACTCTATTGAGGAGAAAAATGTCATTAAGCCTGGCCCTCCTGTCAGCCAATATCCAGGCATCTGGGGAAGCCCTGAGGAAGCACCTTCCTCGTTTGTCACTTTAAAATTAAAACATGCCATGCGGCTACATCCAGAGGACAGCAAGTGTCTCAAAAGCCGTCTCCAACCCCCCGTAAAGGCATCTGTCAGCTCAGGTTTCCAGAAATCTACGCTTCATCCCCACCATTTTCAGGCTATGGTGCTCCATATACTTTGGAGGATGCCAGTGTTTCAATAGCTACCCAGATTCATCAAGCTCAGGGGAAGCCATACGGCGCCATTGTTAGGGACATAAATCCTGGAGTTGGACACAGATTTTGAAGCTTGAGTCCTAATGGGTGACATTATTTCACCTCCTGGGTCCTGGTTTCTCCATCTGCAAGATGGGTGTAATAATGATATCTCCCAGGGCCCTAGGGTGGTGGAGAGGGTAGTCTGGAATGCACGAACAGCAGTTAGCTCGGTGCTTAATCCTCGGTAAGTATTAACTACAATCAGCATCATCGCCACGGTCATTCTTTCTTGCTTGCTGAGTTCCGAGTAGGGCGGCACGCAAGCTGTGCACGGAAGGTGGGCTCCCCCCACCCCCGATCCCCCCCTCACCACCTCCTTTCACGGGCCATCAGGGCCTTCCTTCTCCCCCCTCCCCACCCCCAACAGTAGCAAGAGTGTCCAGGCTACAAATGCCAGAATCACATCACACCGAGCCTGCTAATCCTCCTTGCTCTCAGATGTGGTTAGCTGGGGCTGGGGACGGCAAGGGGAGGGGTGACCACGTTGCAAACACAGGGCAGCAGAGCCGCGCTGCCTGAAGTTTGCAGCCAGGAGCAACCGGGAAACAAATTAGTTCAATCCCAGAATGTAAACCAACATTGACAGAGATGCATGGAAGGGCCGTGCAAGGAAAACGCGTTGCAATTTCTCATCCAGTTAGCGGAGGAATCAATGCCACGGGACGCAGGTCACATCGAAGACCCTGGGCGCAGCAGCAGGTGCAGGCCCTGGGATCTGGGACCGCCTTTGAGACTCCCAGATGCGTCAGGCGCTTGGCCGGCTTTGGGGCAGGGGGACTGGCTGTCACATGTATCGGGTCCGTGTGTTTGGTGCCTGAGAGTCCTGCATTAGAGCTCAATTCAGGGGCTCAGAATTTTAGGAGTTGGAGATCATTTCATCCAGAGATTTCCACACTAGGATCCTGTGAACGTGCGTGGGGGGAGGGGGTGCCGTAGGGATGGAAAAACACTGAAGGGGTGGGGGGGGCCCAGCTTCAAACAGAGTCCTCATCTGTTTCCTATTAGGCTGAATTGAATGAAGTTGCCATTTTTGTTTGTCAGAAGCAGGACACTGATCATTTCATCTGGCTCGGTATTTTATATCGATGTTTCGTGTAAGTTACCATTTGAACCAAGCGTTCTGGGGTTAAGTGCATTTGATGTATGCAACCGCTTGGTTCAGACGGGGAGCAGGCTGGACGAGATCCTGCCCCAGCCGCTAGCTTCCGGGGGAGGGCAGGACAGGGGGGTGCGGTCCGATTCTCCATCCCTGGCCCTAACACAAGGCCTGGCATACGCTGAGAGCTGGAAATGCGCTTGACCAAGACGGGTGTAAATTCCTTTATGGGTCCTTTCCTTATTCATCCATTTATTTGTGAAGGAGCACTCCTTGTCCCTAATGCGTATTAGGTACTAGTGTGTATTAAGTGTGCTGGGTTACAGCAATTAAGCAGATACACTTAATGGCCCCAAGGCCATTTATAGTCGAGTGGGTGAGACAGACGTTGAATAGCCAGCGCCTGAGTATTTATTACAATTGTGATAAATAGGCACGGAGGAAAGAGTGCAGGGGATCCTCGAGCGCTCAGTAAGTGCGAAGCACCGGGCTGGCCCGTATGGAAGGCGTGATAGACACCGCATGGCTCCCGAGGACTTGGCATCCCTCTCTTGGAAGGGCTGTCCTTTCCTCTTCCGCTGAGCTCAGTCATGGCCATGAGGTTTGCTTAGCCAATGAAACACGAACATGGGGGGTGGATGGGCCATTTCCAGGTAGAAGATTCCAGAGTCCGTGTGTCTTTTTCTTCTGTCACAACTGCCATGCCCTTAGCCAGAGTCCTGGAAGGAAGGCCACCCAGAGCGGAGGCCTAGACCCCTCACCACGGATGTGAAATGCGAACAAGCAATAAACACCCACGGTTACAACCCCCTAAAAATCTTAGATCGTTTGCTTCAGATCGTTTCAGCATCAGCTTGACTAACACGGTGATCTGCACACTCACGCCGGAATCCAACAGGAAATCACGTTAGAGTTTTCTATAGTCTCGGGGCCTTTCTTCGAACTCCAGGCACCACAGACTGTAGCAGCCAGGGCCTCACATGCTTAGAGCCTCACGACCAACAAAATGGAATACTTTTTTCCCTGCTCTAATTTTTAACTAAAAAAAATTTTTTTTAAGTTCTTTTGTTTATTTTTGAGAGAGAGAGAGAGCATGAGCAGGGAGGAGTAGAGAGAGAGAGAAAGAGAGAGAGAGAATCCCAAGCAGGCTCCACACTGTCCCTGCAGAACCCCATGCGGGGCTCGAACTCACCAACCGGGAGATCATGACCTGAGCGGAAACCAAGAGCCCTATGGTTAACCAACCGAGCCTCCCCAAAGCCCATCCGCGCGCTCTAATTTTTAAAATCCCGGAAAAGACTTCCTATTGGCTCAGCTGGGGGTCACATGTGGGCCCTTCAACCAATCACTGTGGTCTCTGGGTAAGACGCCGCTGCACGGACCTGCCCAAACTGGGTCCTATTCTCCTGTTGAAACCCGCTGTAGGGAGAACGGAGGTCAAAATAACCGCGACGGGCAGGCTCCCCACTTTGACCTCTTTCTGCGATCGTGTGCGGAGCGCTTACTGTACTCGGCACCGAGGAGGGTTGTAGGAAACACACAGAGAGGGATTCTAGCGTTTGAGGAAGCAGAAACGAGAAAAAGGGATCACCTGGCTCTTGTCTAGCCCTGCCGCGTGGACACCTCCCTGTGATTCCCTGCTCCTGGGATACATCCTCCCTCCCGGAAAGCTCTGGTCCCCCCCGAGGCAGCTGGCTGTCCCCTCGTCTTACCCGCAAGGAGTTAGAAGGCAGTGCGGCTCTCTCCAGGGCCCCGGAGGCCGGGTTGGATGAAAGGAAGCAAGCTCTGCGAGGCATCTTACAGCTCTCTCGACTCCGCGCTGCTCCCCTGCACCGGCACATGTCTCTTCTGTTTGTAGTGCTGGGCTGCGGCTGCGTCCCTCCCGTCCCCGACATGAAGACACCCAGCTCCAGGATGTGTGGCCCCACTCTGCCCTGCAGCTCGGGTGAACTGGGTCTCTCCAGGGCCCCCAAACTCACCCACGGGGTAAGCTGCGAATGGGCTGAGCAGGAAGTGGCCTACAATGCGGCCCCACCGAACTGGAGAAATCAGGGTTCGGTTTGCATCCACAACGAGAAGGCCGGCTGCGGTGACTCAACCGGGGAAGACCCAGGAACCCAGAGGCGTTTTGGGTGCGTCCTCATCTTGCGCGCTGGCTGCCGTGGTGCCGGACAGCACACCCGCCGGCAGACGAGGTGAGGGAGGGCCGGGACGAGTCCGGGCTGTCTCTTTTATCCGGAGACCGACCCTTTTCCAGAAGTGCCCCGAAGGCCTAGGTCTCGCCGGCCAGGTCCAAGTCAGTGGCCGCTCCTCACTCACTGGCAGAACAGGGTTTTTCACAGTGGAAGAAGACAGAGGTAGTGTTGGGATCACCTGAAGGTCAGACCAGTAGCCACGTGTGCTCCAGACTGTTCCCTCTGAAAGCACCGGCTGCCATAGTTCAATACCATGAACCGAGTGGGTTAAACAACCGAAGTTCATCGTCTCCCGGTTCTGGAGGCCAGAAGTCCCAGATCAAGGTGTGGGATCTGCTGAGGGCTGAGGGAGGACCTGCCCCATGCCTCTCCCTTGACTGTTGGTGGCTCGCTGACCAGTTGTGGCATTCCCTGGCGGGTAGAAACATTACTTCGGCTTCTTCCTTTGTCTTCACGTGGTGGTCATTCTTCGCTGCGTGTGTATCTGTCTCCAGATTTCCCAGAACACCAGTCACAGTGGGTGGGACTTCATTTTGGTTTTATTTTTTTTTTGTTGTTCTTATTTTTCAGAGAGAGAGAGAGAGAGAGAGAGAAAGAGCGAGCACAAGTGGGGGAGGGGCGGAGAGAGAGGGGGACAGAGGATCTGAAGTGGGCTCCGTTTTGACAGCAGCGAGCCTGCCGCGGGACTTGAACTCATGGACCGTGAGATCATGACCCGAGCCGAAGTCAGACACTCAAGTGGCTGAGCCACCCAGGCACCCCAATGACTTCGTTGTAAATCGATTACTTCTATAAATGCCCCATCTCTAAATGAGGTCACACTCTGAGTTACCCGGGGGCGAGAATCTGAAGGGAACATAACCCAGTCCATAACACCCAGTTTCCTCATCCATAAAAGGAGTCTAGCAAGAGCTCCTACGCGCACTGCCGTATGAGGGGTAAACGGGGTAATCCCCAGAAGGAGTTACCATAGTTCCCGACCTGGAGTGAGCCCTCAGTACACAGCTACCAGCGGGGAAGCTTGCCTCACTGCACATTCCCACGGCTGCTAAAGCCCAGGCCTTATAAAAGGAAGATGGGTCCAGGGGCGCCTGGGTGGCTCAGTCGTTTAAGCGTCCGAATTCGGCTCAGGTCACGATCTCAGGGTCCGTGAGTTCGAGCCCCGCGTCGGGCTCTGTGCTGACAGCTCAGAGCCTGGAGCCCGCTTCGGATTCTGTGTCTCCCTCTCTCTCTGCCCCTCCCCTGCTCACGCTCTGTCTCTCTCTGTCTCAAAAATAAATAAACATTAAGAACAATTTTCAAAAAAGTAAAAAAAAAAAGGAAGGTGGATCCAAAGAAGGGACGGACCCTTTGGAATCCAGTCACTCAAGTTTGCTCGTATCCCCAAAACGATGGCCAAGATTTCCAGCCAATAGCCGGAGGGACGGACATGACACAAGAACTCACTAGCTGGCATTCATGTCCCAGGATCGCCCCTCCCACCGCCAATTCGGGACAGCAGGTTGCCTGAGTCCCGTGGGACTTTCGTGTACAATTCAGGGTGGCCCTCCCCCATTCTTGGGAGCCTCACTGGACCCCCATTTCCAGAGAAGCAACCTTCCATAGTTCCAAGTGAAAGGTGGAATTTTAGGGGGAGGGGTGTCCCCAGCCCCTGCCTGGCAATCCCTCCTCTTCGGTGCAGTGATGGAGTCCACCTCTCCTGGGGGTCCCTTCTTACCCCTGGAAGAGCAGGACACACTGAGATCTCGCAGGTTCTAAGGGGGCTGTTCTCTCTCTCTGCACCATGGCGTTTTAAGTAAATTACAAGGCTCGTATCAGTGGTGGGGGCTTTATTGTTCTGCTAGGACATCTCCCTGTGTCAGAAAAACAATAACTTGTTGTAAGTAGTACTTTTTTAGGTTCACCACGCAGACAGACTAATTGTATCTTTTTAATCTGGGTCAAACTGCTCTTGCTTATTACAAATTGGCTCCGAATCCTAAAAAAAGAGAGGGGGGAACATGTGGGGAACATTTGCAAATAATTTACAGGCAGAATTACCTTCAGACAAACATGATGTCATGTTGGGTTGAAACGGCTACCTGGTCCTCAGCCCAGTGAGGCTCCGTCCGGTTGACTCCGAGGGAGGCCAGGGGACAGAGAAGGTTCTCTGTTACAGACTCTGGCTGCTCGCGTGGATCGTGAACCTGGGCAACAGGACACAGGATTGGGTGTGGCAGGCCGGATGATGGTCCCCGAAGGCACGGGGCCTAATCCCAGGAAACTAGAAACGTTGTCTTATTTGGGAAAAGGGTCTTTTAGATATAAGCACGTTAAGGAGCTCATGCAGGATGACTCAGGTAGGCCCTAAATAAAATCTTCCTTATAAGGAAGAGGCAAAAGGAAAGTTGACCCACACAGACCAGGAGGCAGAGGTTGGGGTGCTGAGAGATCACAAGCTAGGGAATGCCAGCAGCCTCCAGAAGCCGGAAGAGGCAAGGAATGGGCTCTCCCCTAGAGCCATGGTCCCTCAGAGGGACCATGGCCCTGCTGACATCTCGATTGGGGTCCAATAAAACTGATTTGGGGCTCTGGCCTCCAGACCGTGAGAGAATACATTTCTGTTCTTTGAAGCAATCAAGTTTGTGGAAACTGATCATAGCAGCCTTAGGAAAGGCGTACACCAGGGGACTCCTGTCCACGGCGCCCCTGTGCCCAGAGGACCTTCCAAGCTGAAGAAGCCCCCAAGTGACATGGAAAGTGTCATAGGGAGCATGGCCTTTAGGTTGATGTCGTCCTAGGTTCTGGGCCCTGTGTTCTACTTCTTAGTTGCATGACGTTAGACAAATAATCTACCCTCTCTGAACCTCGGTCTCCTCATCCATAGACTAGGGATAATCAGAGACCCCCTCACAGTGTTGTTTAGGGATGAAATGACATAGCGGACATAAACCAGAACCCGGATGTCACAGTCTGACAATCAATCGAAGTTATCCTTTCTCAAAAAAGGTCTTTAAATTAAAAACAAATTTTTTTTAATGTTTATATTTATTTTTGAGACAGAGAGAGACAGAGCATGAGCGGGAGAGGGGCAGAGACACAAAATCCAAAGCAGGCTCCAGGCCTGAGCCGTCAGCACAGAGCCCGACTTGGGGCTTGAACTCGTCAACCGTGAGATTATGACCTGAGCTGAAGTGGGACGCTCAACCGACTGAGCCACCCAGGCACCCCAGGTTTTTAAATTTTTATCATGAAACCTTCCTCGACTTTCTGGAGCTATTATCAATGTGTTCTAAAAGCACCCTGGAGCACTGTAAACTGTACCCGTTTCCCCTATGAACCCAGGAACTCGTCAGGCAGGGCTACCTGCTCGTGTTTATGGGCTCAGATCATTGGAGACTAATTTCTCCCAAGCTCAAAACAGTTTACAGAAAGGGTTGATGACAATGAAAAAAATGGAACCCAAGCCAGGAAGGTAACCCTTATCTCAAGGGGGGTGAGAAAGATATATAGCACCTAATTGAATGAAGGAAAAGAAAGTTCTTTTGGTGAAAGTGATAGGAAAAAGAGTCAGTCATATCTACGCAGCCCTTATCGTTCTTATAGGGTTAGGGTGAAGGTGGCGTTTACCATATCCAAGGTGTGTTTTCAGGGGTACTTCTGGACTACGCACTCCTAAATGCCTTCCCAGACAATAAATTTCACCATTAGAGATTTATTCCTTTGGTGAATTCAAGCATTTGCCTATTGAGAGCTGAATATCACCAAAAAGCCAATTCTAGCCGTTAATATCTTGGTGCAATTTGTAATTTAAAGTCCTTTAGTGGCTTCTTGGTGCTGCAAGAAAAAACAGAATGTCTTTTCTATGGCCTCCAAGGCTTGCATTGTCTGACTTTCTTGCTCTTTGGTGTTTCTTCCAATTGTTCCAGTGTTCGATGGTCCCCACTGCCTGGGGTCTTTGAGAAAGCTGCTCTAGCTGGTTAATATGCCCTTTGCCCCAGTAACCCCTGAACTCCTGGGGACAGAGGCAGGGGCTCTGGTGCTCATTTTTGGATTTTCAGAACCAAAGTCAGTACTTGGTATATATCTTATTTATTAAGTACATATTTGTGGAATGAATGAATGAAACCAATGTCAGAATGATGGCACTGTAAACAAAGTAGTTTTATTTGTTTAATGGAAAGAAGGGTGAAAAATAAATGTCAAGGTCAGAAAAAAGAGACAATGCTGACAGAGAGGCTGTTTAATAAGGATTGTATGGCTGTATCTCAGAGAAAACCACAAATGTTCGAGATAAATAGGAAATCCTGAAGCAGACTGGCCCAAACTGGCACAGTGCTGTAATGATTATCAGAAGCCAGTCTCCTGCATTTGTGTTCCATCAATTTTATGACAAGCTCCAATCCTCCAGTTTGCTTCAGGGTCCAAAACGGTTGCTAAGGCCCCAGCGATCACATCCAGATTCCAGACAAGAAAAGGGAGCAAAAGGATGAATGGTATATTACTCTGTCCCCAAATCCCACCCAACAACTTGTGTTTGCATCTCATTGGCCATGCCTACTGGGGGATGTATTGTTTTAGTTACAGAAATTGCCTGCCAGATAAAATTGTGAGTCCACTGGTAAGGAAGAAGGGGAGAATGCCCATTGGAAAGGCAGCCAGCTGTCTTAGCCACAGGGGTTAAGGCCTTGGATGAAGGATCTGAGACAGGGTACTTGGTTCATATACTCCACTCGCTCATGGAGACATATTGACCCCCTGGGGGCCAGATACGAACAAGGAAGGGAGGAAATATGCAGATAATAGGACGTGGTCCTCTCACCCCGGATGCTCGCATTCAAGTAGGAGGCACAGGCTGAGAAGAAGTTGAATCCAGAGCAGGAGTTGGCAAACGGACGAAATGAGGGACCGCTCAATGCTACGGGTGTTGAGAGTGATTCTCTCTCCCTGGAGGAGGCTGGGGGGATCCAGGAGGAAGCAGGGGCCTTGGCGGATGGGTACGATTTTGCCAAGTAGGAAACTCGTTGTACAGAACACATTTCGGGTGGAATCAACAACTCAGGCAGGGCCGTGGAGGTCACGGAATGTGAGCATCCGGACACGAACATTAGCAGGAACGAGAACCGAGCAGCCGGAAGTAACCCCGACAGTCAGTACTGGGTTTCTCATGATCAGTCCTGTCCGGCACCCCAGTCTCCTCTCACCCTGGCTTTCACCCCGGAGTCA